>NW_027187293.1:2836869-2851741 GCF_028583685.1 Petaurus breviceps papuanus | reverse complement strand
AGCATTGTTCTCATTTCTCTTCCCAATTTTTCCTCCACTTCTCTTATTTGCTTCTTAAGGTCCTCTGTGACCTGTAACCAGCTCGTATTTTTCTTGGAAGCTTTTGGTGCAGGAGTTCTGACTTCACTGTCTTCCTCCTGTTTCATGCTTTGATCCTTTTTGTCCCCAAAATCAGAGTCTAATGTTGGATTGCTTTGCTTGCTTCACTTTCCTCATATTTACTCATGTTGCCACTCAATTACTTGACTTTTGGGCTTTTTGCCACAGTAGTACTCTGCTACCAGACAGAGGAGCTTCGAACCAAATGCTGGGATTTTCTCACCTGCCAAAGGTACTAGTTGGGTGCCCTCTTTGAAGCCTCCACCCACTCTGGAAAGCTAGTCACACACCCCAGTACCTCAACCCTAGACTACAATGCAGATCTAAGCAGGTTAAAGCAGGAGTGATTACCCCTCAGACTGGTTGCTTAGTCCCCCTACACTCTGCAGGCCAGGAGCTAAAACTGCCACGTGGGGGCACCTGCATGGCCTTGGCTCCTCAGTGGCTTCTTGCTGTGGGGGAAAAGGCTGATGTACTCCCAACTACCAGATCCCAAAGTCCACACTGCACTGACCTCTCACTTTGTCCTAGAGATGGCTACCATTAGACAAAAATATGTGCATATATGTATGTGTGTACATACACATATGTATTTAAAACCATCCTATACGTACTTCTATTTATCAATTCTTTCTCTGGATACAGATAGTGTCTTCTTTCATATGCATGGATAGGCAAACAATTTATGAATAAACAAGAGGTAGAAGGCACCACTATTTTAATGAATTGTCTAATTAAGAAAGAAATTCTTATTTAGAAGCTAATATATAGAGTTCAAAACTTAAGGAATCTATATAGCTTCCTTGAGGTCACAAAAGAAATTGAAGACAGAAGCAATATGAACATTGGGATTTTCAGTGTCAAGCACTAGGTATCAATCTAACATCATTTTACATTTCTGTAACACTTTCCCACTACTAGCCTTGTAGAGTAGGTAATGGAAGTCTCAATATCCCCATTTTACAGATAAGAAAACTGATGATTAGAAAGGTAAATAATTTTTTTTCATATCACTAGTGCCAGAGCTTGGATTTAAACCAAGGCTCCCAAGTGCATGTCCAGAGCCTCTTCTAATTATGCCAACTTATACCTACTTCATCATAATCTAGTATAGACAGACAGCAAGCATTTATTAAACATTAACTATGTACCATGCACTATTCTCTACAGTGGAAATACAAAGATAAAAATGAAATTGTGTTTGATCAAAGAGTATTTAAACCCTATTGGCAAAAATAACATATGCATATAAAAGAATATACAAAATATATCCAAGACAAATGCAAGCCAAATTGTGGGGGTGACATTGGCAACTGAGGGGAATCAAAAAGGAATTCACATACTCTAAAGATTGAATGCAGTATGTAAAGCATTCATGATGACAGGTTTAGGAGAATTGAAAACTTTTCAAGACAGACAATGGAAAGCTACTTAACTAAGTTTGATGATCATTCTCAGGTAGGTAAGTAATAAAATCATTCCTCCTCTGACAGCTTTGGCCAAGGTTGTATAACTTTCTATTTTAGTTCAAAATTTGCCAAGGTCTGACATTGCCTCAGGATTCTACTGCAAACTTGGCCTAATGAAGACTGAATTCTTAGTGATTCCTAAGAAAAAGAATTCAATCAATCGCCATTCCCCAAAGGAAAGCAGATCTTTCAGGAAAGATGAGATGAAAATCCCAAGCTCTACAAAATGTGCAAAGCTTCTCACAAGGGAACATTGGCTCTTAAAATGATGGGAAAGAAGAAAATAGTTTTAAGGGAAACTGTAAACTTAATTTATTCATTTCAGAAGTCTGTCAGAAGAAAATATTTCTCTGGTGCAATCATTCTCTTCATTTCCTTCTGACTGATGAGTTTTAGAGATATATTTATATTCTTCTATATTCCATCTACTATGGAGAATGATCAATTAGATTTGGAATAAAATTGTGCTTTCTTTAAAAATAAATTCTGATACACATTTAACTTTATGATAATACATTGAAACTACTACTTATATTAATTTACCAAAATTATTTCTCATTAATGTTTAGTGAATAATTATTGGACCATGTGAGTTCTTCATAGATCCTTTCAAACCTCTAGGTCTATGTGATGTGTTATTCTTCATCTTTGTCTAGCCAACTCCATAGTCACATCCTACAACTTCCTTCTTCTGACAACACTAAGATTTGCATTTCTTTCTTCCCATGAAAATCTGCTTTCATCTTATAACTTACTTCTGGGGAAGTATGGAGGAGAAGAAAAGGTGAATGAAAGTTGCTTTGGATTCATGTGGGGAAATTGGTTAATAAGCCAAAATGTGTCTTTGAGGTTACCTGAGATGTAAGTTCCAGGTCCATGGTAGAATAGAATGAGCACATAATAAGGGGTAAGAGTTTGAGTCCTACTTATGCCAACATCTCATTTTACTCTCAAGAATAAGTTATTCAGGGGCAGCTAGGTGGTGTGGAGTCAGGAGGACCTGAGTTCAAGTCCAGTCTCAGACACTTAACACTTACTAGCCATGTGACCTTAGGCAAGTCATTTAACCCCAATTGTCCTGCCTTCCCCCTTCCAAAAAAAAAAAGCAAAAAATAAAAAAAAAAGTTTCTCATCAGGTATATTCTAAAAAGAAATTGTTGATTAGCTGATTGAGTTAGATGACATCTGAGTTCCCTTCTAGTTCTGACATTTTGTGAATCTACCCTTATGGAATTTGTTGAAGAAGGAGCATATAAGCTCTTCTTTTTGAAATGGGTAATAGTTACTCATATGAGGGTGCTGGATTAATAATGCATATTCTAAAGCGCAAAGACACTAATTTCAAATACTAAATACAGGACAACTCTAGGAAATGTAGGTTATGTCCCTAAAATCATGGCTAGTCCTTTCTTTGGTAAATGTCTATTCAGGTTAAGCACATGTAGACCCTACTCCCACCCTGAACCCCATAGCAACCATAATCAAAGAATTCCCATCCCATCATGGTTCTCCCCCTATTTTAGAACTGATCTTGACCTTGACCCTATCAGTAGTGGCTGCCTATCAGGTTGTTGAGAGAGGAGGAGCTATGCTACCATAGCTGCTCTGGGGCTTTGGTCTGAATTCTGGGAGAAGGCTCCCAAAACTGTCTACAAGGTCTCCAATCATATATCAAGCTAAAGTCCCAAAATCTAGTAGTTCTCTTATGGTGTGAAACTAGAAGTGGAGATGGGGAGAGGAAGAGAAGGTCTCATTTCTAAAGGGGACTAGGAAAGGATGTATAAGTAGTTCCTTTATAAGAATCTTCTAGACACTGAGGAAGGCACAAAGATGGAAAAAAAGACATGGTACTATCCATGAACCTTGTTATCTACTAGGAAATATAGAGTATATAAAAATAACAATTCAAAATTAAAAAGAAGATAAAATGAAAGGATCAGAAAAGGATTCATGGAGGAGAATCTTCATGGATCTGGATCTTGAAGTATGGGTTGGATTTCATCAGGTGGAAGTGATTGGAATGGGTCATCCCAGGTCTAGGGATATCATATATGGAGGCTGGATAGGTTGAGAAGCCAGTTTGGCTGGAGGTGTAGAATATATGGAGTAAAATCATGTGAGATGAAGATAAGGTTAACTGGTACCATATTACATAGAGCACCTGGAATGCCAGGCTAAGGTATAATGACATTGATCAATAGACTGGATTTGAGGAATGGAGCAATAGAATTCAAATTTTACATTAGATTGATTCTGAAAAATTCAAATAAAGTAGAGTAGAAGGGATGAGATCTGAGGCACAAAGACCAATTAGTAGATTATCACAATAATTTGAAAGGAAATGGATACTAGCAAACATTGCTCTAGAGTGCAGAATCACAGTAGTAGGAGTATATAAAAGGAAAGAGATGGGAAATATCCTTTGGAAGTAATTTTTGAAATTGATTGTATGGAAGAGATAAGAGAGAAGGAGGAATAGCATATAACATTCAGGTTTAAAGAATGAGTGCCTAATGTAGTGGTAGTGCCATTAATAGCAGGAATCTAAGATAGGGAAAGGTCTGAGAAATAAGAAATTAGTTTTGTACTTAGGGAGTTTGAGAATCCAGAAGACCATACAGATGAGTCATAAGATCATAGGATCATAAACTTTGAGCTGGATGGGACCACTGAAGTCATCTAGTCCAATCCCCTGATGGGCCACGGAGGGGCCAGGCTTTGGATTTAGATCTTTGGTCAGCTACTTTGCACAGTGGATACAGTATTACAATGAAAGTAGGGGATAACTGAATACAAATCCTACCATATATTCGCTACCTGTGACCCATAGCAAGTTACTTAACCTCTGCTTGCCTCAGATTCCTCATCTATAAAATGGGGATGTCAACAATAGCATTTGCTTTCCAGAGTTGTTTTGAACATAAAATAATATTTTAAAAGCATTTTACAAACATTAAAGCACTATAATAATGCTAGCTTTTATTTTTTTACTCCAAACCTTCTGATTTTTCCATTGTATCAGTGGGTTTTGTCTAATACACAGATGGTTATGTGAATTTGTAACACAGGAAAGAGGGTAGAGCTGTTGTTATAGATTTGAAAGTCATTTACTTGGAAGTGATGGAAGAAACCATGTAGCTGGATGCACCACACACAGGGAATAGAATTCTAAATTCCTCCTTGTAGTTTTGTGCTCAGCCCACAAGGTCATTCCTTTCAACATGTTAAATTGTTAATTATGTGTTCTGGCTTGTCCTTTCTTTATACAGAAAGGTTGAATAGTGATATTTAAGTATCCTTTTACAACAGGGGGCAATTTCTTTCAGGGTGATCATTATTAAAATTGCACAGAAATCTACATAAGTAAAGATGTTTATAATGGGAATAGACTTAATTCATTTAATGGGCTCAATTTCTCTTCCTACTCACCATTATCTGTACTACCTGCTTGGAAATGTAAAAGTTCTTTTTCCTTCCTCCTAATTTTTGGGACTTAGAAAAATATTAATTTGGATTACTTGGGTGATTCCAACACAAATGTCATTTCTAATTTAATAATAAATCCTTGACTTGCAGATCTATCCCAAGTAAAAGAAACTTCTCCTGGCAACATAATTGATTGAAGCCAGTGTCATTTTGTGTATTATATTTATTAAGTACTTTGAAAAATGAGCAAAAACCAGTGCCAATCCAACAACTCTATGCTCATTATTTTCTCTTTACCTTTACTGGGAAACAATATGGTATAGGGGAAAAAACAACAGGTTGAGCATAAGGAAAACTTATAGTATACTGGGGAGAGTGGAGAGGGTTGTCTAGTCTACTGATATCAAACTCAAATAGAAATAGGATCCTTGTAAGTCACATATTGATAAAAATGCCAATTAACATTATCTTTGTGGCATTGTATTTTTATTTGTTTTGCTCAACATTTCCTAATTAAATTTTAATCTGGTTCCCAGGAGAAAATTTTGACACCTCTGGGACTCTAGCTCAGCTCTAGGGCCTTAAACAGTGTCTCTGATGTTCAGTTTCTTCATTTATAAATTTAGGATAGGGTTCAGAAGGTGATTGAGGGCAAGGTATTGTATTAGATTACCAAGATCCCTTCTAACTAAAAATCTATGACAGTGTAAAAAAGGCTGATAGCTTAGTCATGCCGGAGAATGCCTCATGCCTTATACTTCTTGTGAAATGTTTTTTCAACCTGATTGAAAGTGCACAATAAAAATGTTTTATGTGGATATTTGCCTTCCCTTTTCAAAGTACATTGCTTGTCCTCTAACATTTCTCACATCCAGACAGAACTTAAATTTCATTACTTTCTACCTACCAGAAATTACAAGCACATGTCCTTTCCTCTCAGTCTCCATTTCTATTTCCCCTTTATAGGCTCCAATCATGACTCATCGAAACATCCCTACAATGGTCCCCATTGATCTCAGGTTGTCAATCATGAAAACACTGTAAAGAATACATTTCAGGTCAGTTGCTCTCTTATCAATGTGCTTTGCTACTTTGTCTAGGTTTACCTTCCTGACCTATTGACGACACTTGGTAAGGATGGTTGGGCCCTTTACTACTGTTTGCTTTCTGTAATTATGTCTACAAGAATTGGACTAGAATCTTGGTTACCTGGGTACTGTATGAAGATTACTAATGAGGGGGGACATACCACTTCCTGAGACAGTCCATTCTATTTTTTAACAGTTCTAATTTTTAGGAATTGTTTTTCATTGATATTAAGCCTAAATTCACCTCATTACAAGTTCTACCCGTTGTTTGCATTGTTTTATATTATATTCAATCACTCTATCAAATACCTTATATGGTATCATATATCATCAAATATCAGCCCCACTTTCTACTCTTTAATTCTATATAGCTCTTCTCCTTACACCACACTGTGTAATAATTCCCTTTCCAAATTCATCTCTTGCTACTTTGCTACATTAACCATACACTCTAACCAAACTAATCCAGTCATCACCCCTTGAACATGTCACAAGTATAATACTTACCTCAGTTGGCTTTCTGCCTATAACACATACCCCATTCCTGCCCTATTATAATTGAAAGTCAAACCCAAACTCCTTTATGAAATCTTCTGTGATCACTAACATTGATGGAGATCTCTCAGTCCTAAGAGCTCTCATGGAATTATCATCAGCAATACTGATTTGGTTCTTAAACAAAACCCCGGCAAGTCTTTTTTGTGTCATTTAAACAAGGGTTTAAAATTATGTCCCCTGAATTTCAAAACTGCATCCCTTATATCCGCTAGAGGTTTTTAACTTTTGCTATAACTTGTTTAACTTGAATTACTACAAAAAAATACCCAGGTTTATTGGAAAGCGCAATTTTCTCACATCACACACATATATTTATATTTATAAAAAGTTATAGTAAGGCATTTTTTTCTATTGAACTGTCTAGTCATCATCTTGACAATGTATTTAAATAGCAATAAAAGGGAATGTTTGACTTCATTACATTATATGGCTTATCTCTCTAACTACATGGTAAGCTCTTTGAGAACAGGGTCCATTTTTTTATGTCACAACAATGCCATACTTCATAAAAGCAATAAATGCTTCTGATTCTCAGCTGTGGAAGGGATTGGGAAAATTTAACATACTAATAAGTTATGAAATGATGCAATTATTCTGGAAAGCAATATAGACTTACAATAAGAAAATTATATAAGAATCTATACAATTTTTACACCAAGATCTTACTGCTAGGTATATGGTTCACAAAGTTCACTGACAAAATGCAAGCTATAATTTATGCCAAAATACTAAACAGCATTGTGTGTGTGTGCATAAGAGAGAGAGAGAGAGAGAGAGAGAGAGAGAGACAGAGAGAGACAGAGAGAGACAGAGAGAGACAGAGACAGAGACAGAGACAGAGACAGAGAGACAGAGACAGAGACAGAGAGAGAGACAGAGACAGAGACACAGAGACACAAGAGAGATAGCAAAGAACCAGAAACAAAGTAGATGCCTGTCAGGGAGTGGCTAAATAATTTGTGGTAAATGAATGTAATGAATATTATTAAACTTTAAGAAACCAACTTGTCCCTAAAGAAGAGATGAGAATATTTTAACATCATAGAAGAGGTGGGGACATTATGTATATGTAACATTGCATATACTGTCACACTGAAATGTTATGTTTGTTGGTTTTGCTAATTTTTTTCCCTTTTTAAAAAAATTTTGGGGTGGTAGTTACAAAGAATGACTCTTGGAGTAACAAAGGCTGAGGGGTGTATTCAGAAGTGAAGGCGAAATATTTTCATGAACAAATTTGCCTTTATTTGGATGCCTGTTATAAAAGTAACTGAAATATTGGTGTCTTTTAATAAGCAGTTTATAAAAAGGGAAGAAATCAATTAGGGAAAAGATAGAATTACAATTGGCAATATTATAGATTTTAGCAACTTTTCTTTTTTTACATCACAGTTACATTACTGTACACATAGCTTTTCCCATCTAAGTGATCTTGACAGGCTGAAACATTGAGCCCAAACTACCAGGATGAAATTTAATAAGGATAATTATATAAGTCCTACACTTAGGTTAAAAAATTAATTTCAAAAGTATAGGGGCTGAGCTGAAATGAATATAAGATAAGAGTATTCTGGGATGGAATTAGGTTATCACAAAAAAAAGTCTGGGAATTTTGTTTGTCCACAGTTTTGATAAGCCAACAGGAAAATCTAGCTATTAAAAATAAAGCTAACAAAATCTTAGCCTACATTCCTAGTGTATCATCAGAAGTAATCATTCCATTGTATACTTCTTTTTAGTTTTTTTAATTTTTCATTTCATCATTACAGAGAACTCCTCATGAAGTGACAACGAATATCTGAAAGTCATCTCTTCATTACATTCTTAGAAAACTTCTGGGAGTAGTTAAGTGGTATTGAGATATTAAACAAATTGTGATCAAAGAGTTTCTATGTGTCAGAGGCAGGATGATTTAAACTCAGATTCCTTTGACTACAAAATTGGCCAATTACCTACTAAACTCCACAGCCTTTCCAATGTACATTAAGCCTGTTTAATTGTAGGTCTTGCATTTTCACAGGAATCTTAACAAATCAGGGCAATTAGATGACTTAATGGATGGAGTCCAGGGCCTGAAGTCAGGAAGGCCTGGGTTCAAATCCAGTCTAAGATACAACTAGCTGTGTAACCCTGGGCAAGTCACTTAATATCTGTTTGCCTTAATCCACTGGAGAAGGAAATGGAAGTATCTTTGCCAAGGAAATCCCATGGATAGTATGGTCCATGGAGTCATGAAGAATTGGACATCACTTAATGACCAAACAATGAACAACTAACGAAATTAATCCAGATAATGACCATGATAATAAGGGACCTGGAAACACAGGCATATGAGAAATGTTTGAAGAAATTGGAGAGGTTTACTAAGGGGGAAAAAATCAAACATGACAATTCTCCAGTTCCATGAAGTGCTATCATATGGAAAACAGAGATATTTGTTCTGTGTTACACTCAATCAAAACTAGTGTTACATCACTAGAAGGCAATTTTGTTTTAACCAAGGAAGAATTCAGCAAAGATTAGAGCTGTCCAGGGCCTTGGAGAATAGAGAACTTCTCATAACTTAGAAATCATGTAAGGGCTAGACAACCAGGAGGTATAGGTTTGAGTCCTGGATTTGTCACTTACTAGAAATATGACCATGGGCAAGGATATTTCCCATCAGCTATAAGTTTGGGACAGTAATATATCTTTCAGACTGTGATCAAGAAAAACACTTTGTTGAACTTGAAATGTCATCAGTTAGGTAGTTCAGAAAGAAAACAGTAGTGTGTGTATGTGTGTGTGTGTGTGTGTGTGTCTTATGTGTGGTAATGTCCTATAGTAACAGATTTAAACAATCAATAGAAATATTTTTAGAATGTATTTCATTAGTAGGCTTCCAAGGATGGATCTGAAATGGGCATTAAGTGATCACCAAGTCCAGACTTAACTCCACAAAAATAATATATCTTTATCTCCATTTTATAGATTAGTATGAAAGATATTAAGTGACAAGGTCAAGGTCAATCATCTTTAAATCCTTGTAAACTTTCACTAGAGC
The DNA here is from genome assembly GCF_028583685.1 of Petaurus breviceps papuanus. Taxonomy (NCBI): domain Eukaryota; kingdom Metazoa; phylum Chordata; class Mammalia; order Diprotodontia; family Petauridae; genus Petaurus; species Petaurus breviceps. The sequence goes on along the minus strand of NW_027187293.1, from coordinate 2,842,058 downwards.
TGGTATGGTAGAGTAGATATAGTACTGGATTTGAAGTCAAGTCTTGCCTCTGACATACATTGGCTATCTCAGCCTGGACAAGTCAACTCTCTAGGACCCCAGGCAACTCACCAAGATTATAAATTGCAGAGAGGTGTTGATCTGCCTCAGTAGAGTAATTTTCTCATGAAGAGCTCTTTATATTAATGATATAACTTGGGTTGGAGGAATAGGACCTTTTAGTATCAAGCTAACCCAGAAGCCAAAAAAGAGAACCATAACCATTACCAAAACAAAGTATTTATATTACCTCAGACAAAAACTAAAACCCAATACCAATAAAAGTTATGTAATAATGTATTTTCTCACATTTTTGAAACCAGAATCAACTATGGCCTTAACCCAATCCCCCAGTTTCTCTTCTGTAGTTTCTCATACAACTATAAATTGAGAAGATTGTCTCTGAGGCTGTGGTTGAAAGAGGTACCAAGGGGAAAGTGAGAAACATGATAATTATTCATTTACTTATTTCTGAGAAATGTGAAAAAGTGCTTAGGAAAGCTCCCTTAATAGCATATTGCACTCTTGAACTGTTCCCCTCAAACAAAAATAAACATCAAGAGAACAGCAATTTATCAGCTGAACTTCATATTAATGTACAAAATCTAGTGTTTACTATTACCCTGAGAAGCAGGTCAGCAAAAATTAATTTTCTGGCTTCACTTACCAGCACCAGGGTCACATGTACAGAGAAGACAGGGTCACTGCTTATTTGATTTTATTTTTTTGGTTTCCTGAACCTATTTTCTAAAACCCAAATACAATTTCCCATTGATCTGACACTACATTGGCCTACAATTGCTCTCCTCAATACCCAATTCCAAGTGAGTAACTGGAACCATTAATGATATAAAACATATCCCTTTTAATAATCACTGGATTGCTCAGGGTCACATAATCAGCTAGTGGTAAGGCTGGGAAAGAGCTAGATGCAGGAACTTTGTGTTGACAGTGTTCCCAAAGCACCTTCCAATGTTCCATCTCCTTAGATAATTGGGTGATAGGCAATTTCTCATTAGGTCATAAAATGGGGTAGCACTTCCAAATACTGGAGCTTGGTGCCAAGTTATGATGGCAACTAAGCTTGAAAGATTCTAATTGAATGACACCTTTTGCCCATTAAACTATATTAGGAAATGTGAGAATTGACGAGGTGAAAAATACTTTGAAATTTGGGGAAACCTGTATCTCATCTATGTAATTATAATGCAAATGATGCAGATCAAACTTCATCCATAGCCTCCCATCCTGTGTGACATATGCCCACATTCCCCTTATATCATCCATAGGGAATAAACTCTATATTCTGGGGGGGGGGGAGGAGATTCCTCTAGCTATCTTGACTGTGTGTGGATATCAAGGGCACATATGGGCTAACCATTGGTTAAACCTCATCACCACAGCTTCTTTTCTGGTAGTTCATCTCTTTCATGATCTCCCATATGCCACTTCTCTTATGCTATTCTTAATTGACAGTATGGACTAGTCTCCTCACATATACAAAGACCCTTTCTGTTGCTCTCTGAAGGACTATCAACTTTAATTCTCTTTTTTCAACTTTAACTCTTAAGCAACTGTGAGGTTCTGTAATTCAGAACCATATAAGCAGCACTAGGAGACCATTTTTAAAACATGGACTTTCTTTTTTTAGGAAAAAAGATTAGGGTCATTAAAAGCATAGCTCAATGTCCCAAAGCCAAGCTAGCCCGTTGTGAATTTAGAAAATCAGGCCAGTGGGAGAAAGAATAAAGTAGATTGAAGTATTTGGTCTTATAAAAAGGATAGTACAGAACAGTTTTTTTTTTAAGGCTAGCTTAATGTAAATGCCAGTTTAATTTTAAGGATTGTTCCTAACTTTTTATGTGCAAGACAGAAAAAAAATGGAGAAAATTTGCCTAGCCATGGTCAAATCAATATTCTACTCAAGAGCTTTTCATTGTTCCTAATTGCAGAGTTCAAACTACTTTGCTCGGTATTCAAGGCCCTCCATAGTCTAGTGTCACTATCTTTCTAGTCATACTCTTACATCCCATTGATGCTCTTGACCAGAAGTCTCCAAATTATCATGATTACATACCTTATCATTAAAAATATATGATCATAAACGTCATGAGTATATTCATATTTATTTATTTCTAAATTGCGTATATTTGCTACATTTAGTAATATCCTAATAACTATGTATCTAATATAAATTTTTAAATGATGATATAAAGGGGAAATAACATTCGAACTTAAGAGTCAATAGGAAGCCACTGGAGTTTATTGGATAGGTGAGTGATATGATGAGACCTATGCTTTAGGAAAATCACTTTAGTAGTTGTATGGAAGATAGATTGGAGTGGGCCTTGGAGAGCCTTGAGAGGGGTTGATTATTTAGAAGGCTATTGCAATAGTCCAGATAAGAGGTGATGAGTTGTACTAGGCTGAATTAGAGCAGCTGCTGGATGAATAGAGAGAAGATAGATAACAGAGATGTGAGGGAGAAAAGACATGATTTGTCATCTGGCAGGATATGTGAAATGAGGGAGGAATTGCAGTTTCAAACTTGGCAGAGTGGAAGGATGGCGATGCCTTCAAAGATAATAGGAAAATTCAGATTAGTGAGTAGTGGAGGAAGCAATATAATGAGAACTGTAATATGTCACAACTCATTCATGCTTACTCATCCTATGTGACTCATTCTGTTCCACTCAAAATAAAAAGGGTAGGTAATTCTCTTACTGGTAACTTCCCTGTAGCATAGAGCCAATCTTCCTAAGGACAAATGTCATGGTCAGGATATGCTTGGGACAGACAGAACTGGGTATGCTTAAAGGCAGTTTGGAAGTTTCTCACTGGCACTTATATGGCTGATGCTCCTGGTACTTATGTAATAGGTTATAACTGCCTCAACAGTTGGAAGCTTGGCTCAGAACAACGGAGGTTGGTAGCTTGCACAGAGGAGGGAAGGAAGAGTGGGGAGACTTGGATTTCAGGATATGTATGTTTACTCTGGAGATAAGTTTCACTATTGGTGATAGCAGAGAGGATGGGCATAACCCATCTTCCTAGCCATTGACTGGTTGATCACATACCTGTTGGGTTGATTCCATGGCCCCAATTTTAGAAAGTACTGTTCTAGATGAGGTAGACAACTCTGGAACCTGAACATTCTTCATTTTTCCTTCTTTGTGCATTGCTTATGTTGTGCTATGTTTCTAAAATGTTCTTCTTTCTCATTGTCATAAGTTCCTATTTATCCTTTAAAGTTCAGCTCAGATGCTATCTCCCTCGGGAAGCATTCTCTGATCCTCCTCAGTGGCTACTGATACTATTTTGAACTCCTCTAATAGACTTACAAAATATTATTTTGCATCATTACCAGTGTCTTCCCCTGAAGACAGAAGATCTTATCTATACAGTGTTCTGCATTTGACAGAAGATATATGTGTGAATGTGTGCACATGTGTGTATGTGTATAACACATTATATATATATATTATATTACATATGCAATCTAATTACATATGTAAATGTTTTGTTTGGTCTCAACAACTCAATAAAGTAGGGACTACAGGTTTCCTTTATCCCCATTTTACATCTAAGGATTCTAAGTTTCATGGAGTTTAAGTGACTTAACCAAAATCATACAGCTATGAAGCTACTAGTAGCAGCCACCAGTCAAAGGAAATTTGAATAGGGAAGATTTTAACCTGGATTTCTCGAAGTCTTTCATGCCCTTCACTGTCCTACATTTCCTTCAATTAAGTATGGCTGGGCAACATCAGTATAGTTCCTGAGTAGTTGTGTACTCTTCATTCCTGATGATTTTAAAGAAAAAGATCGACAAAGGCTTCTTTTGGATGTGCTGCCTGGATGAAAGGGAGTTAGACTAAGTGTTCATGCCTGGTTTATTGTTAGTCTTCTCTTATATGGCAGGCAATGTAGTACCTTAAACAAAATCACAGTTCCCAGTTTACATATTCAGAGACTTCTAACAGATTGCAAACTATTTGAGAATCAGGGATCTGAAGAATCAACTATAAGAAACAACATTGTCCAAAGTCATCATGCTAGCCCACAAAAATGTATTGAACTCAAAATGTCCCTGAAGAATAGGTCCAGTACCCCTATAGGACCTAACCACCACTTACATGAAATGAGTATGTATATTATTATTAAATATTATGTATATAGAATATATTATAGAAATAATGTTATCTAATAAATATGTAATCTTTATTATATTTATATTTTATAATATAATCATAAAATGTTAAACATTTATGATATCATATAATGAAATATATAATTATAATATACTTAACAATATTATCATTATATAACATTTTGTATGATTATTAATTATATATCATGAAACATGGGCAGCTATGTGGTACAGTGGATAGAGTGCCAGACCTAGAATCAGAAAGACATCTTCCTGAGTTTAAATGTGGTGTCAGATACTGACTAGCTCTGTGACCTTAGATAAGTCACTTAACCATGTTTGCTTTTGTTTCCTCATCTGTAAAATGATAAAAAGAAGGAAATGGCAAAATACTTCAGTATCTTTGCCAAAAAATATCCCAAATGGGGTCACAAAAGTTGGACATAATTGAACAATAAAAAAATTATGAAGGGTGGCTAGGTGGCACAGTGAATAGAGCACCATCCCTGGAGTCAGGAGGACCTGAGTTCAAATCCAGCCTCAGACACTTAACAATTACTAGCCGTGTGACCTTGGGCAAGTCACTTAACCCCAATTGCCTGTCTTCTCCCCTCCAGAAAGCAATATATGTGTGTGTATGTGTGTGCAAATATATGTATATATACACATATATATGAAACAATATTTCAAGTTACAGATTAAGATGTTTAGAAATCTCAGATCAAGAATGCGAGCACGCACGTACACACACACACTCTCTCTCTCTCTCTCTCACACACACACACACACACACACACTCTCTCTGTCTCTCTCTGTCTCTGTCTCTCTCTGTCTCTGTCTCTCTCTGTCTCTCTCTGTCTCTCTCTGTCTCTCTCTGTCTCTCTCTGTCTCTCTCTCTGTCTCTCTCTCTCTCTCTGTCTCTCTCTCTCTCTCTCTCTCTCTCTCTCTGTCTCTCTCTGTCTCTCTCTGTCTCTCTCTCTCTGTCTCTCTCTCTGTCTCT
>NW_027187293.1:2787953-2836769 GCF_028583685.1 Petaurus breviceps papuanus | reverse complement strand
TCTCTCTCTCTCTCTCTCTCTCTCTCTCTCTCTCTCTCTGTCTCTCTCTCTCTCTCTCTGTCTCTCCAAATAGGGAATATGGATTTTATCACCTAAGCTATTGATCGTGCTTCCCTTGGCTGTTTTCCACTAAAAGTCTCCATCAAGCCTGAAGGCTGGGCAATTGAGATTTTGGAATTCATAGTTGAGAATGATGAAGGGCGAGATTGAGGTTAAGTAAGATGTGGCAATTGTAGGTGGGAAGGTCAATACTGAAATGTAGAAACCAAATGGGGAAAGGAATCTGGAACTTAGGATAGGAAAACGGTCTCAGGAAGGGAAAATCGGAAAGTCTAAACTGGGTTTTCCTTCCCTATCTCCTTCCTATTTCCTTTCCTCTTCTCCTTTTGTTCTTCTCTTCACCCTCAATACTACCCTTCGTGGTGGGGAAAAGCATAAACCAGAGAGGGAGACAGGTGAGAAAGAAGTAGTACTTGGAAACTTAAGAGCAGGTTGCAAGACATAATTATTCCTTCCCTCCCTCCTCTCTAGCAGATGTGGGAAATAATGAGGGGGAAATAGGAATTGACCAAAGAATATACTTTCTTCCCTTCCCTTTTCTTTTTTTTTCTCTTTCCTCTCCAATAGGAGGGGAGAATGAAAAGCAGGGGTGAGGAAAAGGAAAAAGAGACCCTAGAAGAGAGAATTCCCCAGTTAGTAGGGGAAGGAAGGATTCACAGACTTTTTGTAGCTACTAAGCTGAGGGAGTCATTAGTAGCTAGACACTACTCCAAAAGGAACTGGTAAATCAAGAAATTAATGTACCACATACAACTACTAGTAGCTACCCCAAGACAAAATAAATTTGGAGATTTCTTTAGAACTTGATAGAAATTTAAAATGTCCCTGAAAGAAGCTAAAAATCACTGGAGTGTGTGAGGGGGAGAGGGGGAAAAAATCAATCAACACCTCTATGATGTATCATTTGGGTGGGCCATTAATTAGTAGCTTTGAGGGTGTTTTTTGGCATGAGTGAAAAACTGCTTTTCCAGTTCACGTTAAATTTCTAATGACCCCCAAAGTATTTCACCAAACTATGAAGGAAAGAGAATTAGCGTTTATCAAGCAGCTACTATGTAACATTGTGCTAAGTGCTTTACAATTATTATCTTATTTGATCTTCACAATAGCCCTGTGAGTAAAGGTGCTATTATTATTGTCCCCATTTTACAGAAGAGGAAACTGAGGCAAAAGAGGCCAAGTGACTTACCCAGGGTCACACAGCTATAACTGTGTGCAGTGGGATTTGAATGGAGATCTTCCCAACCCAGCGGTCTATCCAAGGCACCACCAGCTAGCTCTGTGAAAATGTGGCTTTCAACTTAGTTTTAAGACTGATGACAATAAGTTTTTTAAATAAGTCTTTGACTTAGCAAGCAATCAAGGCTAAGAGAAGAGAAGGTAAGCATTCCCCACTGTGGAAGGAAGATAAGGCCATTCACAGAATGACCAAGGTATGGAAAACATGGAAAAATGAGTTGCAGAAATAAGGATATATGGTGAAAAAATGTTATAAATCAGAGGAACTGGGTTTGATTCATCTTTCTTTTTCCAAGAAATCTCCAGTGAGAAATTGGGCAAGACACTTAAAATGATCTGGATCTTACCTTCGATCATATAACAAGGAGATTAGACCAGATAACATCTAGGGTCCCTTCTAACTATAAATCTATGACATAGAAGGAAATGGGAATTGTCTGGAGGATGTTCCTGACTTCCCTCCATTTTTGTTTGCTCCCTTCTTCCCCAATTAACAATTCTCATGACCCAGCAATGAAATGCAATGGTGAGCAGCTCCAGGGAGGAGTCAATAGAAACCACCAAATGAAAGTTATATGTGACCTGGCCTAGGAGAAATACAAGTTTGTCCTTTAATACACTGAGACTTACAAAGGGCATAGAGGGGAAAAATGGAATAGATGAAAATTGTGAGCAGGTGACTATCAAATAGGATTGTGAAAAGAAGGTATGCTCAAGGCAATGGAGAAAACACTATTTAGCCAGCAGAACATAATGAATTATGCTTTGCATTCTAACATTTTCTACATCCCGCTGTTAAGAAAACTGAATCTCAATATTCTGTTTGTTATACTATATGATAATTGTATAATGGATAGTTATGCCAGTGTTAGGTGGAGTTGCTAATGGAGTATTGGAATTCATGGCTACATTTTACATTTTCCCCTGTCACAGTTAGAACTTTCTATTGCTGGGAAGCTGGGAACCATGGGATGAGGTTTAAGTTTGAATCTCTTTTTAGCAGGGGTTTGTCAAAACAACTGATTATAATGTTAAGTAACCCAATAGTGTCTCAGAGCAAGAAGTACCTCTAGAGGTATTTCATAATTCATCATACATGCATGCACACACATATGCACACACACATGTTATTTGCTTTTTCTGACATCCATTTTTTAGACATTCTCTTGGGTCCTCGAAGGATGATCTGCAAAGAGAAGCATGGATTAGATTATTGATGAAAGTAATGTTGTCTCACGGTATGCAAGTTTTTATTAGAGAATTTCACAGAAACTTTAGCTGTTCCTTGGTTGTTCTATGCTTTAGAGAATGCATATGAAATTAGGAAAAAAATAATGACTCATTTCAAGAGTATTATGGGGTTGACTTCTTAAAGCATCTAACAAAGAAAGGTCTTAAGGATTTGTCAAAGTTATACCAGACATGGTATATTCTGCAATATTCAGGTGGTGTGTTCTCTCCCCCCCACCATTTCCTTATTTGATTACATTATTACTTATGGTTTGGTACTGCACACAGAGACTATCAACAGTCAAGTCAAAAATAGTAGAGCTATTGTTGAAATTCTAATATCTGATAATGTTTGACAAGTTACTTCATCTATTTTTTTTCTTAGATTTCACATCTGTACAATAGAGCTATTTAAAACCCTCAGTGGTTGTTAAAAATAATGATCTTACATTATGACTATTAAATGGCATTCTAAATATTAGAAACAAAAGATCTTGAGGAGTATTTTTCCTTGATTTGCTGATATTTGTCCACTTTTCGAATATGCTACAGAAAAATGCATTTTAGTCACTTTATGAAATTTCTACCTTTTAAAACTAAGGTTTACAATTTCCCCTGATATAAATCTGTAATATGGAAATTAAGTAGATTTTGAAAAGTTTTAATTTTTTTTAAATCCTGAAGCATAAAAAAATCCATCACATGAAGACTGATCAAAATGCATGACTTAGATCAAGTGATAATACTGAGAGGGAGAAATGGAATGTTTCTCCCAGATCGTATACAGATAGTGCATGATGTCTAGGAGAAATGACAGATATCCAAATGAAGAAATGCAAGTTATCAGTAATCATCTAAAAAAGTAGCCACATGAAGGAGTTGGACTAGATGGCCTCTAATTTTCTTTCTAGCTCTAAATTTTATATTAACTTTTTAAGGCCTTGGTCAGCTCAATCTATGGTCAGCTTTCTTTATTGGTTTTTTTTTTTTCAGGAAGAGTTAAACTTTGTTTACTGAATCAACCATAGGTTCATAGTACCTTATTTCAGTTAGACCTTGATTGCCTTTCAGCACTCCTTTATTCATACTTTATGATTCCCTGAGGAACTACCCAGAACATCTATTCCAGACATTATGATTCATTACATTGCACATACTACAATTACTATTACTACTTACTTGTACCCTCCATCCCACTCTCAAAGATAATCAGTAGTTTCCAAATGACCAAATCCAGCAGTTTTTTCTTAGTCTTACTTTTCCTACACATTTACCTGCAGTGTTCGATAAGGTTCATCTTCTCCACCTTCTTGAAACTTTCTTCTCCCTCAATTTCCTTGGCATTCCACTACACTATTTTTCCACAATTACTTCTTTGTCTCTATTGCTGAATCTGTTCCCTTTTCCTACCTTTTAAATATGGGTGGTCTCTAAAACTCAGTCCTTGTCCTTAATAAAGGCTTAATATATTGCCAAACTTTATGAAAGTTCAATACCAGTATGTATCTCTATGCATGAATTATCTCTTACTTTAGAACTACAGTCACACATTTCTAAGGGTCCAGTGGATATTTTTATTTAGAAATATTGACATCCAAATTGTCCAAATTGTCTCTAAATTGTCTAAAACCAAGCTCATCTTTTCCCTGACTCTCCATCTTGTCTTTTGTATTTCTTTGAGTGGTGCCATCATCTCCCCCCAAATTTTCTATATTGGAAAATGGGGTGTTTTTATTTTACTTCTTTTCCCTCATATCTATTATTACCAAGTCCATGTAAATCTTTTGAAAATCCCTATTAATTTTAGTGCCTTCCCCCTGTTCATTATTTCCTATTTATCTTATACATGGCTTATTTGTACATAGTTATAAGTATATTTTTTCCCCTGACTAGATTGCGAGCTCCTAGAAAGCAGGGATTTTCTTCTGCTTTTCTTTGTATCTTTGTCACTATACAAAATGCTTGGCACATAGTAGGTATTTACTGAGTAATTCTATCATACATTTCTTGTTTCTACTGCCACTGTATTCAACCTAGTTGAGGAGGATCTTATCATTTCAGCCATAGACTTGTAACATAAACTATTCTTATGTCACTAAATCCTAGTTTGTCCTACTTTCCATATATACTATTAGTCAAAAAGCCTTAATTAAACACTTACTATATGTCAGGCATTGAATTCAGCTCTGGGGTTACAAACTAAATAAGACCTTCATAAAGTACTGCTTTGATTATGTAACTTCCTCAGTCAAACATTGCCACAGGCTAAAATCCATAGCTCTCAACCTGACATTCAAAGGTCTCTAATATCTGCCCCATAACTACCTCTTTAATCTTAATTCCCACTATTATTCAACACCAACTCTCCCCTTTAGCTTCACATGCATGATAGATCTATGCAATCCATGTTAATACAATTGTAACATCATAGAAACCAGTTTGAAACAAATGTTACTTTAGAAAGGCACTATGAATTGGGTGACTCTTGGGCTCTCCCCCAGGAGGAGAGTCTAGCTCTCTAGTACTTTCCCAAGCCCCATATTACTTGTCTTATTCCCCACTTTTCAGTCCATGATATAATGATTTTCTCATTTTAAAATTATTATTTATTTATTATTTAAAAATATTTTATTATCTTTATTTTTCAAGCAACAAATTTGTAATAATATATGTCCCCTCCACTGGAAAAGTGGAGAAGATTATGGGAGAAAATATGGGAGAGAGCAGATTGGAGGAGTCGATATCCTGTGGGACTGCTATTTTGAGGCAGTGGGTAGGGAAAAAATGGGGAGAAAATTTGTAACTCAAAATCTGGTGGAAATGAATGATGTAAATCAGAAGTTAATAAAGCATTTGAAAAAAAAAATAATACATGTCCCCATGCAAAAAGAGCAATTGTCTTATACAAGTAAGGTGGCAAAGGAAGAACAGACACAGGAATTAGATAGTAGAAGAGAGCTAGTAGGTCTGGAAACCTACTTGGATTGTGACTAGGTTCAAGAGGGAACAAGATATGTAAATCTAGAAGAGTGTAAGTCATTCATCAATTGGTAAATGGTCAAAGGATATGTACAGACAGTTTTCAGATGAAGAAATAAATGGGCATATGGACAATGGACATATCTATAGAAATATGAAGTGCTCAAAATCACTTTTGATCACACAAATTAAAACAACTTTGAAGTACCACCTCACACCTAATTGGCTAATATGACAAAAAAAGGAAAATGATAAATGTTGGTGAGGATGTGGGAAAATTGGGATATTAATCCACTATTGGTGGAGTTGTGAACAGATCCAACCATGCTAGAGAACAATTTGGAACTATGACCAAAAGATCACCAAACTGTGTATACCCTTTGATCTAGAAATACTACTGCTTGTTTTATATCTCAAAAAGATAATAAAAAAGAGGGGGAAAGGACCCATATATGCCAAAATATTTATAGCAGCCGTTTTCATGGTGGCAAAATATTGGAAACTGAGGGAAATGCCCATCAATTAGGGACTGGCTAAACAAATAGTGATATATGAATGCAATGGAATATTATTGTGCAATAAGAAATGATGAATAGGCAGATTTCAGGAAAAAAAATCATGGAAACATTCGTATGAACTGAAGCAAAGTGAAATGAGCAGAAGCAGGAAAACATGCACAGTATCAGCAGCATGGTTTGATGATCAGCTATGAATGACTCAGCTTTTCTCAGCAACACAATGATCCAAGACAAGTACAAAGGACTCATGAAGGAAAATGCTATCCACATCCAAATAAAAAACCGATAGACTCTGAATACATATTTTGAAAGCATATTTTTCATTTATTTTGTTCTTTTTCATGTTTTTTTTTCCTTTTGAACTGTTTCTTCTTTCACAACTGTGATTAATAGGGAACTATGTTCTACATGATAGCACATGTAAAACCTATATCAAATTGCCTACCATTTTAGGAAAAGGGGAGGGGAGGAAGGGAGGGAGAAGAATTTGGAACTTATAATCTTTTAAGAATGAATGCTAAAAATTATCTTGACATGTAATTGGGAAAAAATAAAATAATATTAAAAGAAAGAAACTGGACTCATATTACCTCCCTTTGCATCTATTGCTGTGCCAAGTTTTAACTCCATTCAACAAGATTTCCTCATGCTGGGTGCCCCCTCACGTCCTCCCCCTTTCCCACTCCCTTTTCTAAGTTCTCTCCCCCTGCCCCCATTGAATTGTAATCTCCTTGAAGACAAGGACTGTCTTTCTTCCTATTAATTGTATCCTTGGCACTTAGCACAGTGCCTGACACATATAGATGCTTAAATAAATGATTACTGAATTGGATTGGATTGGGAGAGAGACAAAACTTAGCTTCCAATGCTCTCCAACTAGGCTTCTCTCACACACGGTAAGATTATACAGTGGGATATTGTTCCAGAATCATCCTTAAACTACTCAGCTCAGTATGCCCAGGATTGTCTATACTTGGTACTATTCTACTGGGTCTCAGGAGGAAGGTCAACAAGTGACTGTCCCTTTAAACAGGTATACAGTAAAAGGCAAGGTTGGACAGTGCTTGTTCCTCTTCAGAAATGCTATCCAATCCTGCTCAAACATGTAATAGATAATTTTCTCCTACTTATGTAATGGATACTTCCAGAGATGTATATAACATACGATAATATACTACAAATGCACAAGTCCTTTTTATAACATCAGATAATTCACACAGATAGTGACATGTTAACAGATGAGATCCTTGAAATTTCCTGAGAAATTTACTTAAATTCGTTCAATGAAACTTGCTCAGTTTTGAGGAGAAAATCTCTCCATATATAGCAGTATAGTCCAGCAAAACCAAATTCTACATTTACTCTTTATGTCTCTTACTTCATTTTAATTCTTGTGTCTCTTTCCTAAAAGGTAGCCTCCTAATTCTGCTTCTTTTCCCATTTAAAATTGTTGAAAGTTTGTACTATTGGTGTTGAAATCCAGAAAATAGAAAGGAATATGTATTTCAAGGGGAATAAAGCAAGGAAAGGTAACCTGAGTATCTGGAGCAAAGCATTATTAGAGAGCAATAGGAATTGGGGAATAGAGAAAGAATAGTGAAGCAGTAGCCATGTTTGGATCATATTGACTTTAAAAGTGAGGCCATATTAACCTTTTCATAAAATTCTTTGGGTTCTAAAATAAGCCAAATTATAGTCAGAAATATTTAGCACTTTGGAGGTGGTGATGGGTGAGGTGTGGGGCGAGGGGGAAGCTTTTGAGTGTAGTTATTTTTAAATTGTTTACTGATCTTCCATATACTTGCCCTGAATTCCCCACAACATCCATCCATCTTTTGCTAAAAGGCCACCTAACTAGAAAGGTTAAGAGAAATATGCAATACCCTCTACAACAAAGGCTGAATTCTTATTTTTAGCTTTTTGGTATTTGATCATAAGTGCTTTCAGCCTGGAAAGACTTCAATAAGATTTGTACATCTGAAGGTTGCCAAAAAGGGAAGAGGAGGGAAAAGTCAAATGTTCAAAAACCTCCCTCGACCCTTCCTAAAAGAGGAAGATTCTTCAAATGTTTAAAGAAAATACATGTTCTAATTTTAACTTTATTTCTGGGCTTTCTGTGGCTTATGCTAAATAGAGGAGCAAAATATCAAAAGGCTTCAACAAAAAACAAGATTTGTGTTTAAGGAACATTAATCTCTTTATTAATAATCTTTTAAGTAAAGGAAAAGGGGAGAAAGGAAATAAAGTCCTAGGGTCAATGGTCTCACTGAACCTATGCCTTGAAAAACATTTCAAGTTAAAGATAGCTTTAAAAATATCATTTCAGAAATCTAAGGAATAGCTTCCACTAAAATACCCCTGACTTTAAAAATAATTACCAATTTAAATTGTAAACTGGGTTCAAATTCCATCTCTGATATATACTAGCTATGTGACCACAGACAAGTAACTTCACCTCTCTGACTCTACAGAAACTTTCTAAGATTTTAAGCTGCAGAGGAATAGAATCAGTGAAGGTGGTTTTCACAATGGGAGTTCCTCAAGACTAAAACAAAATAAAGTAACAATAAACAAACAAAAAGTGATAGTTCCTAAAAACCTTTATTTGCAGCAAGTTAAAAAAATCTATTAAGTGAATACCCTTTGGACATCTGTCTTAGTACCATTTAAATCCTTTTTTCATATTTTTTTCCTTAATTCATTTACAGTATATTTTTGCATAGAAGACCCAAACTTTTTAATCTTCTCTAATTTAAAAGCGAGAATTTGACTATATTAAATGAGAGCAAATTGTTGAATTAAAACAATGGTATCTAAGAAGTAGTATAAACGGAGAAGAGAAGAAAGCTCAGGACAGAACCTTGAGGCACATATATAGCTCAGGGGCATGATCTGAAAGAGGATGTAGCAAAGGAGACAAAAAAGGAGTGGTCATACAGGTGGAATAAAAACCAAGAAAAGTGGTGTCTCAAAATACTAGGGAGAAGAGAGTATCAAGGAGGAGAAAGTGATCAATAATCAAAGGCTGAAAAGAATCAAAGAGAATGAGGATTTAGATCATTAGTAATTTTGGAAAGAGCAGTTTTGGTGGAATGATCAGATGAGAAGTCCAATTGTGAGGGGTTAAGAAGAGAGTAAATGGTCTTTGCTGGGGGGGGGGGTAGTTTATCTACAAAGGTCAGAAGAGATATAATGGATAGTGGTATGGATGGATCAAGTGAAGGATTTTTTGGGTTGGGGAAACATGGACATGTTTGTAGGCAGTAAGAAATGAGAAGAGAGAGTAAAAACTGAAAATGAGTGAAAGAATGGGGATGACAGATGGAGCATTGTTTTGGAAGTGATGAGACTTGGCAAGGAGGAAATCACTTTGTCATTTGAGATAAAGGTGAAGAAGGAGATAGTAGCAGAAGACAACTGAGTGATAGGAGACAAAGAAAAGGAAAAAGGAGAATGGCAAATGGCTTCAATATTTTTCTGTAAAACATGAGGCCAGGTTCTCCTCTGAGAAAGTGAGGGAAGGAGAAGCTACAGAAGGCTTGAGGAAGGATGAAAAGGTTTGGGAGTGTTGCTATATAGAGTACAAGAGTGAGCTGATAAAGGGAGTATAGCAGGATTGCCAAGTAGCAGTGAGTGCCCAGTTGAGGTTGTATAACATAAATGTGTTGTAAATCCAGCCAGAATACTTGTATGAAATTGTATTGAAAAGCAAAACAAGATTTTTTTTGTTGTTTTTCTGGATTGAGTTTTAACTAATCAAGTGCCTTTGAGTCTCACCTTTGATTATATCAAGAGTCTTTGACAGGAAACAGTATATATTGTATTGCCCTTAATAGGCCTATGAGAATTTGAGGATCTCTCCGGCTCTTCATAAGTCAAATGTAATCACACAGGAGTCCACAGTGGAAGGAGCTTTCAGAAAAGGTAGAACAGGAAGGAGTGGGACAGAGAAAAGCACAAGCAGCAGACCTGGGAGCACGCAGAACTGAAAGAGAGAATGTTTGTGATGTTGGCACTTTGTTGGTTGATCTGTGTTACTTTCTCAGACAGAAGTCCTATCTGTTGGTCTGTATTGATTTCTCAGACAGACACCCTGTCTGTTGTTATGTTTCTCAGAGGGAAAGTGAATTGAGATGACAGCACTAGTAATGTGTGTAAATATTGTTGTAGCCCTATTAAACATTGTTTTCCTAGAAACAGAAACTACAAAATACCTGGAGTGGAGCAGTCCCTGTGATCTGAGATATGCAACAGGAGCAGAGAACTGCCTACATGGTAATCCAGGCAAGAGTTGGGAGCAGTCAGCCTGCAGAGAAGGTGCCTTTGGAAGCCAGCCTCTAGTTAAGATGAAAGAGGATTTTACTTGGACACTCTGTATTGACTGAGGAGATTGTGACTTAGTGTGACCTAGGGGTGGATAGTGTTTATATTTTCTGCTACCCCTTAAAGATGACTTTAGATATACATCATATAAAGATATACTGAATGATGTGTTTTGTTTAATTCTATGTGGCCACCTTAATAATAAGTTATGTTATGTTGTTATGAATGTTATGCTTTAGT
Source organism: Petaurus breviceps papuanus (assembly GCF_028583685.1). Taxonomy (NCBI): domain Eukaryota; kingdom Metazoa; phylum Chordata; class Mammalia; order Diprotodontia; family Petauridae; genus Petaurus; species Petaurus breviceps. Next base: position 2,826,180 of record NW_027187293.1, on the reverse strand, counting down.
TTCTTGAATGTAATGCAAAATGTCATGGAGAATTCAACAAACTGTATTAGAACTAAACCATTGTCACAAACAAAAACATTCTCCATAATCATATGAACTGCACAATCATGCATCACTGATGCATCATACTTAAAAGCTATGTTTTAATGGAATTACCATACAAAAATTTATAATGTCTAAACTGCAATGAATGAAAACTTTTCAGCACTTTTTCTAACCTAACAGAAGAAATTAAAATCATGGAAAAGCAAGTCATGTTATCTTCTCTGGTACTTGAATTGCCCTGAGGAGTCTTTTAATGAGCCCATAGAAGATAAAATTACATCCCAATACATTTATTGACTTACAAAAGAATTATTGTAGTATCTTGTGCATGAACATTAAATATAAAAGAATGATAGCAACTTATATCAATACATCCTCTAACGGAACTCTATGAAGCAAGATGAGAATAGAATGAAAAACATCAATAATAAATGTATTATAACAGAATTATAAAGCCTCCTAACAAAATCCCATATAAATATTAATGTAACAGGTTCTATTATCATAAAGGATCTATAGGAAAGTTAACATCTCCTTGCTGAAAAGGAATGAGAATTAACATTCTCAAAATACATGATAAACAGGTTTTTTTTTAAATCAGCCAAAAACTAAAAAAAAAAATACTTTTAGAATAAGCCAACATCATTTTAAGGACAATAGGTAAACTGATTTGTCAAATATGCCCAAAAGTAGTTTGCCAGTGGGTAGAAGCTTTAAAATGACTAATTTCTAAGAGTGCTATTAAAAGGCCTTCCAAGGGGTGGCTAGGTGGAACAATGAATAGAGAATCATCCCTGGAGTCAGTAGGACCTAAGTTCGAATCCAGCCTCAGACACTTAACACTCACTAGCTGTGTGACCTTGGGCAAGTCACTTAACCCTAATTGCCCTGCCTTCCCCTTTCCAAAAAGGAAAAAAAATTTAAAAATAAAATAAAAGGCCTTCCATAGGTGGTATAAATATGAATGCAGTCAACAGTATGTCAACAATGGATCAAAAATGACTGTTTTGCAAATTTGTTTATGGAAATTAAGGGATTTATGATTGAAATTCAAGACCAGTTGAAAAATTTAGCATGACATGACCTTATTACTAGAAGGACTGCTAGATGACAAAGTCATATACTACAAACATAGACCTCGACATATTCCTGAGAATTCAACCAACAAACTATATGCAAGTTGGACTATCATCACACACCAAACTATTGCCTACAACCACCTAAACATAAGACTTAAGAGTATTAAACATAAAAATTAAGAGTAACATTTTAAATAAATATTAAATATACTAAATATGCAATCTTCAAGAGATGTAAAATGAAAAACTTTAAAAACATAGAGCTCTTGCAAAAGAAATCAGATTATTTGGGAAGAGAATGAGATACACACTATTTTATCTGCTACTAGATATATAATGGGAATGCATTCATGGAGTCAAAAGAAGATGTGCTTTCATCCTAATACATTTGTTCTACTAAAAATTTAATTATTGTATGCACTTGTGCCATAATACATAGAACATTCAACATAAAAGAATAATAGAATCGTGGGGATTTGTTCCAAGATTCCTACTAGCTGAACCTCATAGAAAAAGATGAGATAGTAATAATATGAAATGACAGGCTCCTTCAAAAAAGGAGAGTACCACACAAAATACAATAGGAAGATTTGAAGAAGAAACTTTGAATCAGGAGGATTAGGTGGCCTATGAGCTAGGATTTGAAGGCAAGTAGTACAAGTATTTCAACAGGTGAGGGAGGAGACGGAGGATTAAGGCATACCTTCAATAAGTGCACAATAACAGGAATATATAGAACAAGAATGGGGCCCACCTACTTATCTAGATTTCATGGAATATAGAAAGCAGGAAGGTGATGAATGCGAAGTATAGTTAGGAAAGTTAGTCTGGGGCCAGACTGTGGTTAAGGAACTTGCACTTTTTTTTTCTTTGTAAGTAAAAGGGAGGCATTGGAGGTTTGTAAGCAAGAGGATGACATCATTAGAATTATGGATTTGAAGGCTTATTTTGCCAATTGATAGAAATAGATTGGAATTGACTGTAGAAAAATAAATTAGGAAGCTCCTGTAGCAGCAAGCACCCCAGGGGTCCCCAGGGTGGCTGCCAATACAGGTTTTTGGATCTGCTTTGACAAAGGAAAGCAACTCAAAATGGGTTAACAAGCTTACTTTAATCAGTCAAACATGTATCATTTACCTAGTTCAGGGGAAAAAGGTCAGCACCCTGAACTTCAGAATATATAGACAGAATTATCAAGACAGAGAAGCAGATCAAGTAGACAGTTTCCAAACTGTCCAACCATTACATCCATACCAAATCAACATCTGGGTTTTTCAAATCCGAGGGGGGGCTCTCAACAACAGCTTCTCATAGTCCAGATCAAATCCCAGAACACTTCTCAAAGTGAGCCCCCAAAACAAAGCTACACATCAGGGCTTATATGGCCTTCTCCTGGCTCAGAGAATGTAACAACCTTATTGACTCACTGGCCAATCAAGAAGTATCTACTGAAAAGCAAGCTTCCCACCCCAGGCTCCAGGTGCACTTTAGCCTAGGGGCAGGGAAGATCTTAAAAATTTACATTCCCATTATAGCTCCTGCCATGGAAAAGGTAAGGAAAACATGAATTTTTCTCAAGAAATGTGAGTAGACATTATGGAACATGATATCCACATCGAGAGAAAGAACTATGTAGTCTGAATTGAACAGATCGAAGCATACTATTTTCTCTGTTTTGTTTTATTTTTTCTTTCTTGTGATTTTCCCCTTTTGTTCTGATTCTTCTTTCACAGAACAACTAATGTGGAAATGTGTTTAATATGATATATCAGATATATACCAGATACATCAGCCTATATCAGATAGCATGCTGTCTTGGGGAGTGGAGAAGGAGGGGGGGGGGACTTGGAACTCAAAATCTTATAAAAGTAAATGTTGAAACCTAAAAATAAATAATTACATTAAAAAAAAAAGAAATGTCAATATAAAGAAGAAGATGAATTAGCCCTAAACGGAAGGGGCAATACCAGGATTTGGTACTAAGATTGGACTAGATTTGGACAGTAAGGGACTAAGAAGAATTAAGATGGCTACAATGTTTAGAGCCAGAAAAAGGTTTAATGTTATCAAAAGATAATTTTGGAACAATTGTAGATTAAGGAAAGATAATGAGTTTAGCTTTGAACAAATTAATATTGAGGTAGCTATACAATGAGGTAGAAATATTGAGCAAACAATTAGCTACAACACGGTAGCCAAAAAGGATGTCTAGGTCTGCTCACACTGCTTCAGTCAAATTCATGCTCTCTTTACCTCTTTCTTGGCAGTACCTACTAATTAATACTTCTCTTAGCAGTCACTTCTAATCTACTTCCATTGATTAGAAACTTCTAGGTTTTTGAGGCACTACATTATCCTAATCTCCTCCTACCAGGACCTTCTCAGTTCCTTTTGCTGGAACTTGTCCAACACTAATGGTGGGTGTCCCACAGGGCTCTTCTTTAAATCTCTTCTTTTCTCCTTCTATATTATTTCTCTTGGCAATATCTTTAGTTCCTGTGAATTAAATTTTCATCGTTATGCTAATGATGCTCAAATCTATTAGAATTATTATTATACTATAATTTCTGATGCTTATTGGGGCAAAAATATACATATGAGAAAATTATTTTAATAAAAGTGTTTGAAAAGAAGGAATTAGAAGAAATTCATTTTTATGACAAGATGCAGTATAAAGGAATTACTATGATACATTTTTAGCTCTCTGTAACAAGTATTACAACAGTTTCCCTGGAAACAGGTCAAGCAGTTAGTCTAGTATTTAGGGCAGAAAATCCTTATGTAAAGAATAAAATATAAGTGAAATTACAGAAAATGCTCATCAGAACTTGAACACTTTCCACCAGGACACATGCAACAAAAATACTAAATGTATACTTGCTTCTTGGGTAGAAGGTGGAGGGCAAATGGGAGAATTTGACAATGTGTCCCTGATCCAGTTTGAAATCTTGAGAAGCCTTTGGTCACTTTCTTAGCCCTTCTAATTCTCATGATGAATGGCAAGAGGTGGAGTAGAGATGTATGGGAGAGAATTGGGGGGGGGGGAGAGAATTGGGCGGAGGTAGGGAGAATCAATTTGATGGACTTAGAAAGGCCTATTAATACATTCCCTATCAAACCACAAATAGTCAATATTGCCTATGAATTAGCTCATTCTAAATCTCTACTGACCACATTCATTTCTTAGCATTTTAACTCTCAATTTAGGAATGAGAGCTGGATTTCCCCCCTATCATTCCAGATTGCAGTCTTTTAGTGTTCTCAGTCAAATAGCTTTTTTTCTCTATGCCAAAGTGCTCAGATCTTTAAAATGAATTTCAGTTGTTCCCTAGATATGTCAGTTAATATATCAGGATGAACAGAATGATGAATTTGGGGGCAGGAGAGACCCACGAGGTTCAGTTTGAGGCTACCTTCTCTAAGAGAGTCAACATACATCTCTTTGTTGAGTCTGTGGTTCTTTCATCATGAAGTCAACCAATTATTTCCAGTCTTGTTTGGAGCATCAGCATTCATTTGCCATCCTCTATCTGTGGCTATACTGGAAGCCTTCATCCTAGAACTTTTCCTCCTTTCCTGTGTTATATTCTAGTTGGTCTCCTCCGCTCCCATTGATTCAACAACTGTTTTTGTGCAGATGACTCCTAAATCTACACATTCCACCCTCATCTCTTTCCTGAGCCATGGTCCCTCATCTCCAACCACCTACTTGACAGATACACCTGGATATTCCAAAAGCACCTAAAATTCAACACGTCTGAAATGGAACTCATTATTTTTCCCTCCTAAACTCAATTCTTCTCCTTGCTTACCTAATACTGTTGAAAGAATCATGATTCTTCCAGGGACCCAGAGTCACAACCTAGGTGTTATTCTTGACTCTTCACTGTCCCCTATCCCCACTCCCAATCTAATTAATTGCCAAGTCTTGATGATTACTTCTCTATTTATACTTCTGTTACAAAGTCTAATAATTGTTAGTTTATGTAAGACCTTACTTTGATTCCAGTTGCAAGTAAATTAGTAGGGTGAATCTAGGTCTTTGATGCTTATTGTTAAAATTCATACTTCTCTTCAAAATCTCTGGGATCTGTGGCCTATCACCATCTACTCATACTACAATGACTCTAGTCCTGGCCCTGATCACCTTTCACTTCAATTTTTGCAGTAGTCTCTGAATCGGCATCATTGTATTCGGTTTCTCTTCTCTCTAATCCATACTCTACACACCTACAATTTGATGCCTTAAAGTGCATATATGGCCATGCCACTCCTCTGCTCAAGAAACTATCATTCCAGGCTAATTACACATTGCCCTCCCTCACACATGCTATGTTCCAGCCAAATTGATCTTATTACAGTTCCTCATATTCCTTCACCTTATCTGGGTCTTTCATACCCTGAGTCCCATGGTTGAAATGTGTTCCTGCTGGGACTGTTTTTGCCTTTTCTTTGGATCCTCAGCACTCAGGACAATGCCTGGCATATAGTGAATACTTAATAGCTGCTGATTGATTGATAAATTGGTTGACTGGTGTTTCTTAGAACCTGTAACTCTTTTCCAGTTTTGACATCCTCCCTTTAGAGACTTTTACCTTATTCAATGGTTGGTGCTCCCCACCAAAATTACTTCATATTAATGTTGTGTAAAGCCTTTATTCATTAGTAAAGATGTTGTATCCCCTAGTGAATATTGATGTTGAATACCCTAGTGAATCTGATGTCAGAAGCAGTATGTCTTTTGTAATTGTTTCTAGGACAAAGGGGATATAATACCATGATAAATATAGAAGGCCAAAGAAGCTCTGCAGCAAAGTAAAAACATCCTATCTATAAATCTTTTAATCTGCCCTCTCCCCCCAAAAAACATAAGAAGTTGTACTTTCAAAGGCGAGCTAACCAAATTTTAAATGCACATTTTTAAGACAAAAGTTGAGTTAATTATTCAAAGATACAAGTGGGTAAGCAGAGAAGATACATAGTATAAGTGGTTAAAAAACATACTTGTGGCCTTGTTATGGGTCTCCCATACATAAAACCAAAAGCAACAATCTAAGATTAAAACTGTGAAAATCTAAAATCTAAACAGAGACAAACCCTAAAGTGCTACTAAGATTTTCTTAATTAAGGAGATCTAGCAACAACTTCTGGTTACAAGACTAAGGGAAAAGAAACTCCTTCTCATTTTTAAGGAGGAAAGAGTCTTGTTTTCTTCTTTCCATCCCAAAGCATGTTCAGATGAAAGGAAGACCAATATGATTCCAATGTATGTATAAAGCAAATGAGAGAGAGAAGCTAAGGCCAAAGAGAGAAGTCCTAGCAAGAAAATGGCAATGCCCTTAAGAATTCTAAAAGAGAGGTGGCTAGATAGCACAGTGAATAGAGCACTGGCCCTGGAGTCAGGAGGATCTAAGTTCAAATCCAGCCTCAGAACTTAACACTTACTAGCCACTTGACCTTGAGCAAGTCACTTAACCCCAATTGCCCTGCCTTCCCCCTCCAAAAAGTTAAAAAAAAATAGCGAGAGAGAGACTATCTCTGAAGACTGCAAGGTGTTTGAACTGTGTTAATATATTATTATATTATCATAAAGGGTCAGTTAACAGTAAGAAAGTGGAGGTCCTATGAACTATTAACTTCACTGTATCACTATAAAATTGTTTTGATAATTCCTTGATTTGTTGATATAATGAATTTTTCCCTTGTGATTGACATGTTACCCAGGGACCCCTGGCTCTTTTGAATTCCAATTTGGAATTGAAGACATCCCACAAGCATACTGAAATGCTACAATTTTCACTAAATTTTGGATAGTCATTTTGAATTGGATAAGTGACTTAAGCATATATGTGTGTGTATGTGTATTTGGTGTATACACTCATGTGCTAAAGTTGCTCATCAAGTATATGTATGTATGTATACACACACAAATATATATATATATGATACACATACACAAGGTATATGCAAATATACTCCTTCAACAAGAAAACCTTAAATGATGAAACATGTCCAACTAAATCTCCAGAAACTTGAGCTTTTTTAAACTTACAAAACTTGACTCATTTCTAATGCAAAAGAATTAAACAATTTGTTACAAGATGTGTTACACACAAATTTTCTATTATTGTAGCAAAAAGTACCCTAGCATCCCCAGGGTGGCTGCCAACACAGGTTCTTAGATCTGCTTTTCTAAAGGAAAGCAACTCAAAATGGGTTAACAATCTTGCTTTAATCAAATATATGTCATTTACCTAGTTCAGGGGTAAAAGATCAGCACCCCGAACTTCAGAGAATACAGAGGTTACAAGCAGACAAAAAATACAGACAGAGAAACAGATCAACAGACAGGCTTCCAGCTGCCTGACTGCTACATCCATACCTAGTCACAGTTACCAGAGAGGGAAGCATCTGGGTTTTCAAAGCTGGGGGCAGTGCGCGGCTCAACAGCTAACCAGAGTCTCCTCTGGTCAAATCATATAACTCTTCTCAAAGTGAGCCCCAAAACAAAACCTCACATCAGGGTATATATATAGTCTTCTCCTGAGTCAGAGAATGTCACAACCTTCTTGACCCACTGCCCAATTGTGACCATTCCTGAAAAACAAGCCTCCCACCACAGGCTCCAGGTGACCACATTCAGCCTATTAGGGGGCAGAGTATATTTTCAAATCTGGGAAGGTTCTTAGAGTCACGCAAGAGTATCAAAGGGCCTAGGGGCAGGGAAAATCTTAAATTCCCATTCCCATAACAATTATCAACTTATTCACATCAATATGTTCTTCTGGTAATGTTACATGGCTGTAATTCTCCAGTAAATTAAAGCTGAAGATTGTCTTCATGGTCACTAGAAAGGCCTATGGTAGGTATGGAGAGGCCACAACTCATTACAAACAGGGTATAATGCAGAATAAGCAATATAGAAGGTGTCATAGAAGAAATATGTAATTTAAAAATATGGTTTGTCACATTGCAAAAATATATGATTGGGGTCCAATCTACACCACTGGAAAGAATTCTCAACACTGATGAGACCATAGATTCACTGAAATGTTAAAGTATAAAATAACAGCCTAAACACACTATGTCTTAATGATTTAACATTTATGATTTTAAAATGATGTAACAGAGTTTATCATGGCTAGTGGACAAAATTTAACCTTGGATACAGATCTCTAGGAAGCCTTCCTGCATTATACTGCTAATTTTTTAGACCATAGATAAGCACTGCTGGATTTTCCCTTTCTTGGACACTGAATATTTATGGTCCTAAGTAACACTGAATTAATTTATCTACTAAATTGTAAATCCCCTTAGAATGAGTCCTATATATTTTTTAACTTCCACTTCACAAAGCTTTAAATAATTTTATTGCTTTGTTGATTTTTAATTGAATGACTCAAAAACAAGTTTGAAATTTATTAAACAACAATGCAGCTAGTTTTGAGTATGCCTTGATAGAAACATGCTTTTCTCTCGAGTCAACAATTGAGGTGCACATCACTGAACAGGCAGTAGCTTACTGGTCTGTAAAATCTTCTCAGCATATTCAGTACATTATTTTTCAGTGTTTTCACTGCAAATTCATGTGCAAGCTTAGAAAACCATTTTATACCTCATTAGTAATTATGCACCTGTCAACTCCGAAGTCAATAAAGCAAATAAAAACTTTTGAGTGCTATAAATGCACCCCCAAATCACTAATTATGCCCTCCCCTGCACACATGTGTGTGCATGTGCACACACACACGATAAAAATTTCTCACTTTATATACTTAGAAAAACACTTCCCTGAAGACTGACATTAGACCATTTTCAATGGGGAAATTTCCAAATATACTTATGAGAATAGAAGTTAGAGATAGGCATAATTCTGTCACTAACAAGAGGAAATAATAAAGGATTTTGTTTCATTTCTAAGATATCCACAATGGGATTAGACTTTTTGTGCTCACAAGCCAAATTCAGTCAGTCAACATTTATTGAATTGTTCAGAATCTCATATTCCTCAAATGAACTGGGTATATATAAGATGCTAAAACTTTTGTTCAAAATTCAAAAAAGCCATTTATACTACATTCAGGACAGAGTACACATACCTACTACATTAATATAAATAGCTCTATACAGATATTGCTAGAGACTCGGACCTGCAAGGACCACTGAACAAACTCATAGATCAAAGTCCTATTTACACTTCTATTACAACGTGTAATAATTTGTTTGTTTATGAAAGACCTTGTTTTGATTGCAGTTGCAAATAAATTAGTAGACTGAATCTAGGTCTTTGGTGCTTATTGTTAAAATTCATATGGATTTTATAAAAGGATAACTATTGTTTGCTATTACCATGTTTCCCCGATAATAAGACCTATCCCGAAATAAGCCCTCCCCTTACTGTGTAAGATTCCTCTAAAATAAGCCCTTCCCTGAAAATAAGCCCTATTGAGATTGCTACTGTAGTGAAGGTGATCCCCTGCGCTACACGCTACATTACAGTACCCTCTGTATACACCGTCCCCCCCTGTGAAACGCACGCCGCGCTCCGAGATGCATCCAATCAGAGCTGCAGCAGCGAGCGCGTCATCCTGTTCTTCCCCAATGATTTGCTTATTGAATAAAGGTACATTTTTTTGTTCACATTTACCTGTTTATTAAAATTGCTGTCAATGTTCATTAAAATAAGCCCTCCCCTGAAAATAAGCCCTCTGGTGTTTTTCTGTCCAAAAAATAATAATAAGACAGTGTCTTATTATTGGGGAAACACGGTATGTAGGTTTGATTGTGGCTATGGAAGATAAGAAAAGAAACGAGTGTAACAAGAGTTCTATGTGAAGGGAATTTCAGGGGAGCAAGAGAGTGGTGCCCAGCATAACGGTATCAAAAATTCATAGGTACCTATAGAATAGCAAGTTTGACAAACTGTTCTTTTCAATGCTTTGTTACCAATCTGATAAGAAAGGAAAAAGTAAGCTATCGTTCAGCTACATCTGTCAAGGGCAAGACACCAGGCATAGAGATAATATATTCTCGAGTATTGAAAAGAACAGATTGGAGTGATCAATAAACCATTTGCAATGATCTTTAAAATATTCTAGGAACCTCACGAGATGTAGCATGATGACAAGGGCAAATTTTGTTCTAATTTTCACTGAAGTGAGAGTGGTTTGTCTACAAATTATAGACCAATGAGCTTTACTTCAATTCCTATCAATGTTCTAGGACACACTAAAGAGATGGTTTGTTAATATGACTTTATAAAGCACAGGTCATACCAGACTAATATAATTTCTTTTTGTGAGTGACATAGTTGCCAAATTGGTAGTTCAGAGTAATTATGAATAATGTGAGCATATGCATATGTATATGTGTATATATGCATATATATATATAATTTTCATGAGTTTAGCTGTCCTTTCACATTTATTAAACACATATTATATACCAGGGACTGCAATAAATTCTGCAGATTCGGAGAAAAACAAAATATAGTTCTACAGTAGAAAGAACTCACAATATAATGGGGGAGACTACATGTAAAGAACTATGTACATACAAACAAGATATACACACACACACACACACACACGTAGGATAAATTGGGGGTAATCTTTGAAGGAAGGCACTAAGATTTAAGGAGGCCTACATAAGGCTCCTTGCAGAAGTTGAGACTTTAGCTGGGCCTTGAAGGAAGCCAGTAAGAAAATTCTTTTAGCAAAGAATTTGAACAAGAGGTTTAATGGACTAGAAGTTCAGCATCAACAAATATGATACCACTAAACAGTCAATGCAGTCTTAAGTTGTATCAGTAGTCATAGAGTTCAGAACACAATAGGTGATAGTGCCAATGTACAGAGTCCTGGTCATGCTTTATTTGGATGACTGTATTCAGTTCTAAGTGCTACATTTTAGGAAGGACACTGTCAAGCTCAAAAATTCAAAAAATCAAAGGAAGGTCAATGAGGATAGAAGTAGAACTATCAACATCTATTGAAGGCACTGGGAATGCTTAATCTAGGAAAAAGAAGACTCAGAGGGAATGAAGTGAAGAACTAGGAGCCACAGTGGAAGTTACCGAGGAGCAATTTTTTTTTTAACTTAAGGAAAAATGTCCTAAGATTTAGAGCTGTCCAAAAGCGGAACAGGTTGCCTCAGAATGTAGTAGATGCCACCTTAGTTGCTGTCTCCAAGAAAAGACTTTAGAGGATGTTGAAGAAGGGATTCTTAGTCAAATCTGGGTTGGCCTCTGAGATTGTGTGATCCCAAGCCCACATGCTATATATCCTGGACCTCATCTTTTATTTCCCTCTTAGACGTGGTTGTGATCATGATCTTGACTCAGCTACCCTTTCAGACATCACTGTTTCCTGGCCTTTTTAGTTGTATGGTTTTTCACCCTTGCATGTGACCTGGGCTTCTGTTTCAGACACTTCTTCCTTCTCAAGTTCTTGCTATCCCAAGACACATGCCCTGTGTGATCAATCTCTTTACATGCTACAATTTTGCTTCTCCAAACCCATAAACCCCCTTCCTGAGCAGGAATATCACAGTTGAAGTTTCACCTCTATCACCCAAAGTAGGAAAGCTATGGCTACCACCATGGAACTTATGTAATCATAAAACCCAACCTTAGATGGAGGAAGAGATAATGGCATAATCATAAAATTCTTTGAGTTCTTGGAGAAAAATAATCCATTTTTAATTATACGACAAGTTGTATTAAGAAAATATGACTGCCTTTGGCCTCTCAAATTTACCCTAAGCCATCTAAATATTCCACTGATACCTTAAGTTTCTTTGGTTAAAAGAAGAATAATCATCAGATTGCTTGCTGTCTTTAGACAGAGAGTCAGAGGAAAGGGAAGAAGGGAGAAAATTTCAAAATTTTACAAAAAATGAATGGTGAAAATTATTTTTACATGTAATCATAAAAATTATTATTTAAAAAAAGAATTCATGGAAACTCATTAAATTATATTAAAATGTGAATCACTTAACATTCTATTGATTTTTGTATATTATTTAAGCAAACATTTTACAATGTTCTTGAGTAAAATGATTTTTTTTCGTACACATCTTTGTATTTGTCCCTTATAATCACTAGACTGGGAACATGCTTACAGACTGAAAACACAGGAATGTTCTTTATTGATGACTCAGTATCATTTAACGGTAACTTCCATATTTTGACTAACATACTCTGTGGTAAAATGCTGAACATAAAGATCCCTGACTATTTCTTAGTAGAAAAAATAGAGAATGAAAGCAGACTAACCTTGGATTCTATGCACTCCCTCATCCCTTCCTCTCTGCCTCATTTGTTGGCAATCCAATAAAAAGTAGGTCAATGTAAAATACTGAGAGGATTCAGGGTGGCTTTGCTCATCTCTAGATTACCTGAAAACATTCATTCTAGACTCATTCCTGTGGGGAGCAAAAACAACAACTACAGTTTTATGGTCATTCATAAAAATATTCCAAATCCTATGTTCTGGTCACAATCTTAGACTCTCCAACCCATAAAGAACCATTTTGTTTGTGTTAATATGAACTCTTTGAGTAGAAGTTCCCTAATCTGAATATTCAGACAGTTCCTAAATAAATCCATATGCATAACTCTTCATGCACTATATTATTTTATTAATGTTCCTTTTGGCTCTTTTCCCTGTCCAGCTTTGGTTGGTCCAAGGAAGTTTCAGGAAATTGAATTGATTTTTTTTTTTGGTTAGCTTATCCTTTGCCCAAAACCTGAAACAATATTTTGCATGACTTCATATGTATAATGAGTATCCTATTTCTTGCTTTCTTGATGATTGGGGGAAGGGATATAGAGAAGTAATTTCTAACTGAAAATAAAAAATCTAATTAAAAAATTTGTGGTCATATCATGTCCTATCGTAACATTATTTTGTTATGAGAATGACATGAAGTTTTCCAGGTTTAGATGAGCTGCAGTTTTTTACCTTGATATGTTCTTTGTCTTATAGTCAATAATCTTTTTTAAAAATACCATTATTATTATTATTATTATTAAGGCTGGATCTCCCCATCTCACCAAAGACTGAAAGTGTAGGTACTTTTCAAAAAATCTGTTTGCATTACTGATCAGAACATGAGTTTTGATGCACTCTAATCCCAACCTGAGTTGGTTTGCCCCTTTTTAAGCAACCTGGTTATCCTTCTGCTCCCAGAGGCTTGCCATATTGAAGCTTAACTTAGTATGGACAACTAATATGCATAGCTCACTACACTCAGAACTCCTAAGCTCAAGAGATCTGCAAAACAGTACATCTGAGAACAAGGGTTATAAACACGTGCCACATGCCTGGGAGCCAAAATCTTTCTTGATTGCACTAGGAAATCATGGTCTTTTTTGACCAAAACACATACTCACTGGACTAGCTTTAAAAGAACAGCCTCCCAAGAAGACGCCTAGGTATACATTTACATTGGTCAGAACTGATAGGGCAGAATTTTGTCCAATAAGAATAGCTTAGATTTTTTTTTTTTTACTGCACTTCCAATTATATTGATGTATTAAACTCCTGGTCAGCAACCTCCACTGTCATTGCAGATGGGCATATCTTTTCTGTAATATAGAGGCCTTAGGAATTAAAAGGAGATTTGCTCAGTCACAGAGAGTACTGAACCTAGTCTTCTGGATGATTATCTCAACTTTTTGTTTACCACACCATGCTGTCTCTTTAGATTACTTATCCCTTAAAGGATTATTTTACAACTCCTTATATTTAAGCTCACCTGATACTTTTCTGCCCACTCAGACAGCTTAGTGAGAACCTCTAATACTTTTTCTCTTGGCATCTCTATATTTGGTTTGCCATCTCACAATCTGACTTTCAGATATTTATAAACTTTAGAATGGTTGTGCCTTGAGGGTAGGAATTTTAAATAAAAATCTTATCTTTGTATCCCTAGCACCTAACTTAGTGTTTTATACAGAGAAAAATACATGATAAATGATTGCTCACTTAAATTTAACTTGCAAATTTGTCATTATTCTAAATACTTTACGTGAAAATTTAATTAGATGCCTTGTCTTAGCAAATAAAGGAGTTTTCAAAGACCCTTCCAGTAGAATGTAAGTCTTGGAAGGTCCTACCAAGATAGGAAGGATTTGGGTTTAGACTGTATGCTGTCTGAGAAGAAGGCTGTTTTTTTTAAATAAATTTTATTTTTAAAATGAATAACTATTTTCTCTCCACCTCTTCTACACTAGAAAAAGAAAAGCAAAACAACACCCTTATAATAAATATTTTTGTTCATTCATCATTTCTTTTTTTTTTTTAAGCAATTGGGGTTAAGTAACTTGCTCAGGGTTACACGGCCAGTTATTTCTGGGTGTGGTGCTAAGTATCTGAGCCCAGATTCGATCCCCAGGTCATCCCAACACTGGGGCCAGTGCTCTTACTTGCTGAACCACCTGGCTGCCCCTAAGCAATTAGGGTTAAGTAACTTGCTCAAGGTTATATGGCTAGGTGTTTCTGGGTGGGTGCTAAGTGTCTGAGCCCAGATTCGATCCCCAGGTCATACAGACACTGGGGCTGGTAATCTTACTCGCTGTGCTACCTGGCTGCCCCATTCATCCATCATTTCAAAGAGAATCAATGAAATCAAAAGGTCATGTTTTGACTTGCATGTCAATTGGATTTAAATGAGACAGAGTTGTACAAAGTTGTCAGCTTCACTCTCTCTTCCAGAGTCATAGATGTCCACCAGCAAGACAAAATTCAAGATAAGGGGCGACAGCCCGGGATACAATGGATGACCTTGACATCTTTCACAGTCTGACCAAGCTCTAAGTGCTCCACAGAACCTGTCTCAGCTGCCCTCATAGCCGCTGGAACAAACTGTTCTCATCTACTCATTCTGCTGGGTGAAGTCTTCACGCTCTTGGGGTAGATATCCTCAGTGAGTTACACTGAGGGGTTGAGGGGTTGAGGTGTAAGGAGTGCTCAGAGAGCGCTGGCACCTCTGGTGTAAAGGCTCACTGAGCCCGTTTCAGGGTTGCTCATCCTCCTTTGTTGTCTGCCTGCCACCCAACTCTCATCTGTGGCCCCAAGAAGTGATAGCATGCACAGTGGTCACACTCTGGTAAAACTGTTTTGGCAAATGGGCTAAACCAGGTTGTGGGTAACCAAAGGCCTATAACAAATAAACATAGTCAAGGAAAGCAACTTCCTATGTTGGTCATGTCCAAAATAGTGCATCTCATTTGTTTATTTAGGCCATCACCTCTCTGTCAGGAGGCAGGTATTAACCTTCATCATTCATCCTCTGGAATCATGATTGATCATTTTGATGACCAGTATTAAGTCCTTCAAATTTATTTGGCTACATTTGAAAGTGCTCATCTTCTCTCCATGGGGTGAAGAAAGTTTTTTTTTTTTTTTAACTTTAGTAACTCTACTAATAAAGTAATAGAGAAGTTACATCTACATCTGTGGAGATAGTAATGTAGCCACAATAAAATGCTTCTCCATGCCTATGATCTTTTATTTTTAAAAAACTTTTTTTTTATGAGGGGCGGCTAGGTGATGCAGTGAATAGAGCACCAGTCCTGGAGTCAGGACAACCTGAGTTCAAATCCAGCCTCAGACACTTAACACACAAAACTATCTGTGTGACCTTGGGCAAGTCACTTAACCCCAATTGCCCTCCCAAAAGCAAAAAACAAAAACTTTCATTATGGAATCTTTTCAAAGATTCTGGCAAGTTACATTTACTGATTCCCACTTGCCCACATAATTATTTTTCCCCTCAAGGACTGATCATAATTAAATAGAGCTAATTTTTCCTCATTGCCTTATTGCCTTTCTTTCAGTTGGAAATTATTTGCTTATATTTTCAACAGTCTTATCCCATATTATAAATTCCATCAGTTGGTAAAATAAAAAAAAAGGAAGTTTGTAACAAGCAGTTTCTAGAGTTTTCTTTGGAGTTTTTCTCATGGGCAAGATTCACATTCACAATCCACCAGGCCTCTGCCATAGTGGCCATTTGTAGTGTCATTAGATATTTTCATCAAATATTCAACAATTTGCTCTTGTGTGGCTTCCAAAAACCTTGGAAAGTTTTGTAAAGCCCAGTGATTTATTTTTATCTCATTTGTCATAGAACAATACGGCACTGAAGTTACTGAACATTGCAGACAAAAATGATCCAGAAAGTTAGCTCTTGGTAGTAATGGTGGAGATACATTTGCAAACTTCTGAGGATACATTTACCTAATTATCCAGGATTTAATTCCACTCTGCAGTGGCCCCCCCCAACCCCACCTCATACATATAACATCACCATCCCCACTGTCCTAAAATAGAGTATTTGAAGTATTTGTGTCAGTTTGAATTTGTGTATAAATTAAGTAACATTATTTACTGGTATAAGAACACATCTGTTTAAATAATCTACAAGATAACTGTGAAAAAACTTCAAATAGTTTATCTTTCTGTAGCCTCTTATTCGCAAAGGAACTGGTAAGAAATTTAGTTTTTCTTAGCTGAAAGGAGAGACTAAATCTTTATGGATTGTGATGGATAACAGGTAATTTTTGAGTCCCATGGAAAGGATGTAGGGCTCTGGGGTGTGTTCATATATTCCAACATCAGAAAACCACCACAGATTTCTAAAGAAGGGCACTGTGACCCTAAACTGAATATAACCATGTGTATTTAGAGCCTTGTCTTGCTCACTGACCCACTTAAGGAGTGACTTACCTGGACAAAACCTGCTGCCATGCTAAGACCAGGTGGTTTTAACACCTCTCCATTCCCCACATCTTCTCCACACCACCTTCTCCTCACCACAGCCTGGTGAGTTGGCATAGTTTGGATTTCATTTATTTGTTCTCTTTTACAATGAGTTCTGACTCAGATGAAGATAAGCTGGTTTTTATGGCAATTTTAAGTGAGTATGTGATATAAATGAGTGGACTATACTATGGGGAAGGACAGATTCAACCTCTGGACAAATAGCCCTAGTCTTAACCATAAGATTATGCTGAATCAATCTCTCTCTCTCTCTCTCTCTCTCTCTCTCTCTCTCTCTCTCTCTCTGTCATCTCTGTCTGTCTCTTACACACACACACACACACACACACACACATCACTTTTAATCACAGAATCTTTTCCAACTGTCTAATATCAAATGCCAAATATAAATATCTAAAAGGCTCCATAGGCAATGAGTGCTACCATTTATTCTCACCTTTGTAGGAGAAAACAGATCTTGCTTCCAGTTTGGCAGGCTATGCAATCAACTGGCAGTAAAAATAGCATATTTGGATTTTTTTTTCAAATCTTTATGAACTTCTGAAAAGTTCAAACTTGAAATTATGTCAAAAATAAAATTATGAGAATCTTGATTTTCCTTTTATACTATGTCAAACTGATTCAACCATAACTTAAAGTTATTAACTTCTTGATGAATTCAGTAAGTATCTAATAATTGGTCATTTCAAAGTATCACTTTGCTTTTGAAGATGTATACAATGAGGTATATAATTCTTAAAGTCCAAGGAGTTATTGGCTAGAATTCTTTTGAAAATTCTAACCTTTTATTGTGATCCTCATGGTTTGGAAAATGTAGCATTGGAAAGGAGAGATCTATTCATATCAAAGATCATTTAAATATCTATTTAAAGATCTATATTTTTCTTGTTACACTTGTTAGATTGATTGCATAGTTACTACATGTCAGTCAACAGGGAAGGAATTCTGTGTTGTCATTCAGTCACTGTTGGCATGAGTATGTCAAAAAGACAGAATAGAAAGGGTAAGTTCATTTAAAACACTGACTTTTAATGCTTGCGATATCATCATCATCACCATCATTATGAACTTAACCACATTTTTATACAGTTGAGCATTAGAAATTTTTGCTGTTGCTGAATAGACTATTTTAATCTTTATTCTAACATTGACATCTTTCCTCCAAATCAACCTAACATGTAAGTAACTATCTTGAACTCAACATGTCAAAACAAATCATTATCTTTACCCAAACTTCTCCATTTGCGGACAGCACCACTATCTTTCTAGTCATTCATTTTCATCCCTGGCTCCTCACTCTCAATTAAGTCAATATCTAATCAGTTGCCAAATCTTGTCATTTCTATGTCCATATCTCTTGCATCTGTTTCCTCTTCACTCACTATAATTCAGCCCTTCATCACTCATTATTGCCCTACCAGCTTCCAATATCTTTCTGTTCCAATTGAGTATTTTCTTAAAACGCAGATCCAACTATTTCATTTCTTTTCTCAACAAATTCCTATGGCTCCTTATTACATCTAGGGTCAATTATGTCTTTGGTATCTAATGCCCTTCACAACACGACCCTAATCTACCTTTCTAGCATTATTACAAATTACTTCCTTCCACATTTCCTATGTCAACTGAGCTGGCTCAAAAGCAGTGTACCACTTTATCTTCCTGTTCTTCCATAGTGGTTTCCCACATATCTGAAATGTACTCCTCCCTCATTCCTGCCTCTTGGATGCCTTAGTTTCCTTTGAGTTTCAGCTAAAGCCCCAAATTCCACCTGAAATCTTTATTGAATGCCCCCCTAGTTTCTAATAACCTCCCCTTCCATAATCACCTTACATCTGTTTGGTGTGTGCATATGTGTCTACATGTAGATAGATAGGTAGATAAAGTATATGTATACGTGCATACATAAATATTTCTTTGTACCTTTAAATGTATATTCTCCAATAGTATTTAAACCTCTGGAGAGCCAGGACTAGTTTCACTTTTTTCTTTGTATATCCAGTATCTAGTACAATGGCCAGCATATAGTATAGGTTAATATAGTATAGTAGAGTAGAGTAGAGAATAGTATACTATAGTATATTATAGTATAGTACAGTATTGGCATTATGGACAGGACACTTAGGCCTGGAGTCAGGTAGATTTAGTTAAAAAGTGGCCTCAGACTTTTACTGGCTGTATGATCCTAGACAGGCTTCTTAATCTCTGTTTGCTTCCGACTCCTCAACTGCAGAATGGCAATAAGAGCAGCTACTTATAACAGGGTTATCATGAGGACCAAGTGAGACAATGTTTCTAAAAGCACTTTGCAATCTTTAAAGAACTATGAAAATTCTAGTCAGTCAACTAGCTAGCTGGTGGTTGTGGTGGTGGTGGTGGTAGTCATTTTAGTTGTTGTAGTTGTAATAGTAGCTGTAATAGTAGCAGCAGCAGCAGTAGCAGCAGCAGTAACTGTATACTAATGCTTGTTAAATGTGATGAATAAAAAGTCCAAGAAACATAATTTCTGGGTAATTAATAATTTATGAATTATGAGTAGCAAATAATTAATAAAATGAGATCAGTCACCCTTTTAGAAGCCAAAGACGTCCCTCGTGGGCTACTGAATTTAAAATATCCTTAGAGAGTGGGTGTTTCTGAAAAGCAGAAATTAATTCTGACTGATTAACAATTAATGAGAGAACTGAATAGTATAACATGAATTGTTTTAATTCTAATGATGGGCTGGGGGACAGTACTCTGATCATGTCACTCTTGGACAAAAAGATTTGTCTCCAAACCCAGATCATTCCATCCCCACCAGTCTATACAAAAGGATTTATCCTTCCCACAGACCACTTGAAAAATGATCTGAAATTCACCTAGATATAATGCCCTTTGTCCTTTAAGCAGAACTAAGCTTTTCCTGTTTGGTGGCGTCCTGCCCAAGATTGAACCCAATCTCATCATTAGCCTAATTTTTCAGAGGCTTCCTTGACCAGTGGAGGAAACAGAAAGGGAAAAATCCCTGGATTCTACACCACCAATATTTGTTAGTAATTAATAATCATTTTTCTCATAAAGAACTGATTATATGCAAGCCATTGTGCTAGACTCTGAGGATACAAAGTTGAATAAGAAAAAAAAAACCTGCCCAAAAGGAGCACATAATCACACTGAAGAAACAAGAACTATCCACAAATACCTATGCTGCAAATGAGACCATGATGAGCACTTAAGAGTGTTGCAAAGTGCTATCTATGAAAGTTCAGAGAGAGGAAAGAGAGTTTTTGCTTCTGAGGATCAGGTGAGCCATTATCAGGGGGCAGCACTGGAGCAGAGTTTTAAAGGACAGGTAGGAGCTCAGCAGAGAAGAGAGTGGGAGAGCTTTTGGGAGGAGAGCATTCAAAGGCTGGATGAATTCAGCATTGTCCAGTTTGACTGGAGCACAGAACAGTATGAGAAACAAATGAGATTTAAAAAGAAATAGAAAAGTACCTCACATCTAAGTCATTGAGGGTCTTGAATGCATGCAAAAAAAAGAGCCTGAAATAGTGAAAACTCCAGCTTTGGAATGAGAAGTCTTAGGTTAGAATCCTGACCAATTTGTGTGACAGAAATCCAGTAAGTCACAACCCTTCTGGGTCCAAGTTTCCTCATGTGCAAAGTGAGGAAATGGCTTATGTGTTCTCTAAGAAAGAATCATTCTAGAGATCACACATACATGGGTGTTTGTGTTAATACATATATATGTATATAGTACATATAAACATATATACACACATATGTGTATGCATGTTTATGCTTATTCCCTTTTATATTAAAAGTAAACAGTTATTTGGTGAATTTTTAGAAAATTGTTTTTAAAGGCAATTTATTTCCTTTTGAATTTCTATATAATTGATCATTCAGTAGTAACAATCACTAATCAGTGTTTGTTATGTGCCAGACACTGTACTGAGCCCTGGAGAAACAAAAAAAGGCAAAAACATGGTACTTGTCCTCCAGAAACTCACATTTTAATGAACGAGACAAGATGTAAATATATACCGATGTGCATAAAGGATATTTAGTATAAGTGGAAGGTAATTTTAGAGGGAAAACATGAGAAATGAGGAAGACTGAGAAAGACCTCTTATAGAAGGTGTAGCAGCAAGCACCCCAGCGTCCCCAGGGTGGCTGCCAACACAGGTTCTTAGATCTGCATTGGTAAAGGAAAGCAACTCAAAATGGGTTAACAAGCTTACTTTAATCAGTCAAATGTGTATCATTTACCTAGTTCAGGGGAAAAAGGTCAGCACCCCGAACTTCAGAGTATACAGACAGAATTATCAAGACAGAGAAAAAGATCAAGTAGACAGTTTCCAAACTGTCCAACAATTACATCCATACCAAATCAGCATCTGGGTCTCATCAACATCTGGGTTTTTCAAAGCCGGGGGGCTCTTAACAACAGCTTCCCAGAGTCTCATCTGATCAAATCACAGAACACTTCTCAAAGTGAGCCCCAAAACAAAGCTACACATCAGGGATTATATAGCCTTCTCCTGGCTCAGAGAATGTAACAACCTCATTGACCCACTGGCCAATCAAAAAGTATCTACTGAAAAGCAAGCCTCCCACCCCAGGCTCCAGGTGCACTTTAGCCTAAGGGCAAGGAAGATCTTAAAAATTTACATTCCCATTACAGAAGGGAAGATGTGAGTTGAGTTTTAAAGGGCCAAATGAAACCAGGGAGATGTATGGGGAATACTCAGAATAGCATGTAATGATAGTTGGATCATAGAGTAAATGAAAGAGAGTAAGGAATAAGAAGACCCATTGGGTAGGAAGGGGTTATGGTGTAAAGAGTTGTAAATGTCCAACAGCATTTCATATTTGATCCGAGAAATAACAGACAACCAAGGGTCTAGGATTGTAACGGGTTTTTGCATATCTGCAATGGAAAACCTTTTGTCTGATGATGAAAACAAGGGGAACCTAACATCAAAACATGAAAAACAGAATGAAGCTCTGTAACTATACACTTATTTATACCATTCTACACCACCCTGCTCCCTTTTACTCTTCACTACTTTTATGGTACTTAGTAGTTAGGGAAGTAGACATTACATTTTTCATTTCATGTCCCCCCCATCTCCCCCAGTTCTTGTGAATGAAATTGGTCAGTTCAACTTTCAAACATGTTACATAGTTTGGTTTGAAGGGAAATAGGTTTGATAGCTGCCAATAGGCAGTACTGAAGACTTTTATGCTCTCCATAGGCTGCTTCAGAAGCTTGGGCAGAGTCAAGGTTAATGGGAACATGTGCCATCGAAAAAGAACAAAGAAAAGGGCTCTAGTTTTCCTGCTGGGACTCACATAGGTGGCACCACATAATTGTACAGTCGTTTCATTGAGGGAAAGAGAACTATTCCAAAAAGTGATGCTTTGATTCACAATGAAATATATTAACATAATCACTGAAGGTTCCCTGCATGTATAAAAACTCAAGGGTACTCAGAAGAATTATATTACATTCCTGCCAGGGAAACTTCTTTTTTTTATGAGAGTATTATTTCTATCATTGTAACCCCAAAGTCTTGACCAGCCTTTGTTGCAAAACAAAACGAGAACTGAAATCCATATAAATTACAGGGCAGTAAACATAACATGGCAACTGTTATAATACAGAAGCAAAGAGATCAGGGAACTCTAGAAGCTATTACATGTGCATTGGCCAGATCTTCTCCAGTTTCATGTCTCAAACAAAGCTGCTGCCACTTATTGCTACTTGGGTCCCTTTTTACTGTTCCCTTGTTCTTGTGACGCTGTAGAGATTTATTGCACATTACAAATTTCACATTCTAGTCAAGCTGACCTAATTGCTGAACTTTCCCATGTAACACTTCTTTCTACCTGCTCTGTTCTTCTACACAGGCTGTCCATGATACCAACAATGTGCCTTCCTCTTCCAGACTTCTGACTCTTAGGATCCCTACCTTAACACTATTTATTGACAATTTACCTAGATCTTTATGAGTCCCCATGGGAAGAACAATACTATGACTTGACCTGAAGAGAGAGACTAGAATCCTTAGTTGATTAATATAGCATAGTTTTCTGCACTTTATATGTCCTATTTTAACAGATCTGCAATCTCATCATTGGATAATCCCACCAACAGTACAGATTTTGACATACTCATACCTTTTCATCCTGTGTGACTCTTGTCCAGGTTTTCCCATAAATCCTCCCAAGCAGCATCACTTAACATGGTGGAGGTCACTAAGATTCATGAACAGCCTTGAGAGGAGCACATTGCCTATAAAGAATGCTTCTGGGGCAGCTAGGTGACACAGTGAGTAAAGCACCAACCTCAGAGTCAGGAGGACCCGAGTTCAGTTCCGGCCTCAGACACTGAACACCCACACACACACACACACACACACAAACTAGCCGTGTAACCTTGGGCAAGTTACTTAACCCCAATTGCCCTCCAAAAAAGGCACAAAGAAAGAATGCTTCCATTTGGGCTTTACACAGAACATCCTCTACGTCAGAGACAAAGGTTCTTGGCAAGCATGCATAATATCTAACAATTATATAGTACTTTAAAGCTCACAAAGTTCTGTATATATGCTATCTTATTTGATACTTACAACAATCCTGGAAAATGAGTGCTACCATCAGATCCATCTAGATAGCACAATCAATGGAATGCTAGCTGTGTGACCTTGGGAAATTCACTTAAACTCTATTTGTCTCAGTTTTCTCAATTTTAAAATGGCTATCAGAATATCAACAATGCAGGGTTGGTGGGAGAATCAAATGAGATATTATTTATGAAGATCTTAGAATAATGCCATGTAGGCATTATTTAAGTATTAGCTATTATATTGTTATATATGAAGAAATCAAGGCTGATAGAGATTTGGTAGGAATGCTTCTGTGGTGCCTCTTTTGAGTGTCTAGGCACTAATGAAATGGTTCCCTGGAGAGAGGGAATTTGAGATTGTGGTTATGTGGAGTTTGAGAGAGAACAAGGATTAGTAACCATTGAGAAGGAAAAAGAAGATATCCCTCAGTCGTTATGCTTGCTAAGTGGGAAAGAATCCACTACACAACCTTCCTCTAATCAGCTGCTGAAGTCTCATTTATCTGCCATTGACAAGGATGGGACTTGTCCTAGCATGAACTAATTTGCTTTCTACCCCAATGACCCACTGTCCTACCCTCCCACCTCTGAAGCTACAGCACCTGCTTCTCTCCAAGAAGAGTTGCCTCCCATCCCAAATCCCTGATCCTCTCCCATTTTTCTGAACTGTCAGAGTTCTAAATAAGATTACTTATCTATCTCATGTTATTTTTGAGAGGAGGTCACTTAAATAAACCTTAAACACTTTGTAAATGAGACTGGTTATTGCATTCTCAATTTGCAGAAGTGTCTTTCTTGCTTCTATTGAACTATGAACTTCTCCAAAAGCTCACCAGCTCTCTTGCAGTTATTAGATAGCCATTTTCTCCAGAACCTAGAATGATGCTTTACATACGATAGGTCCTCAATGAATATTTGTTAAATTGAATTGATGTACATTGAGGACAGCTCTGTCTCCACTGTGGAGTGAGAATCAGCCCAGCAAAGTACTGTGTCCACTAAACCCTCAAGATCCTAGGGGTTTCTAGCTGGGCAGAGGAACAACGTTAAACTTCAAATCCCTTCCTACAGCAATGCTCATATTAACAGGGGAATCAGGACTGAAATATTGATATACAGCAAAGAGGACAGTCAAACAGTTCCAGGGCAGCCACAAATAAATTATATGGAAATAGATCAGGAGTGTGCTGGCAAATATTTAACAAATGGTTCTTAATAACAAAACAAAACAAATGAAAAACCCATGTTTGGTATGACACACTGTTTAACCTGCATTATTAACACTTTTTATTCATCACACTCAAGTCTAGACAGCCAAGAAAAAAAAAAAACCAAAGACTTGATTTGTTTCATTTGCCAATTACCAAAGTATAAGTGTACTGAAATTTTAATAATCAGGGGCCAGTAGGAGCTAACTTTTTCACTCCCTGAGTTAAAATCCAGGGTTGTGTTTTCTTAAACTTGTTCCTGGAAAACCTTCAGGTGTACTTGTCCACTATTCTCTTATTAGCACTTCCTTTTCCCAATAGTTCCTGGATATAATTGCATAAAAATTGTGAGATCATTTCTATGAGATTATCACACCTTAATCTGTGAAGTTCATCTTTCATTTACATATGAGGAAATAAGGCTTTTTCTTTCCTCGATTGATATTTGTTAGTGTTTCCTGATCAACTCTTCGAGGTGTGCCAGGCAGAGCTATGGCCAACTCTACCTGTAGATGGTTATTTCTGAGACCAAAGGCCAAAGCTTAAATGGTCAAAACACCATTTATGAGATGACATGGTGCTGCTTCAAGGCCTTAGTCCAGTAGTATCAGACTTGCATATAAAATATGAAAAGGAAGAAAAATCAGTTCACAGTTGAGATTTCATAGTATCACTTGTTGAATAAAATGCTATTTTTTTGCATCAATAGAAAAAGACTGTCGTCACTCTTGCATTTATGCAGAAATGTATGTGTGTGTGCACATAGGACCCCTGACCCCCAATCTAACAACTCCTGCTGCAGATGTCTTGTTTTCAATATCTTTCTGCTCACTATGGAAGTAAACTATACTATACACAGGGTAAAGGCTTTATATTAAAGTACCCAAACTGACTACAGCTGCATCATATCAAGTAAAAAGAAGGAAGGGGAGAGTATAGTTAATATATCTTCTGAGAATAAGTAGATCCTATCATAAAGGTAATATTTAGTGGGCCAAAGTGTTCTTTACACAATTGATAAATCTCAAAGTCATTCCCAGTTCTGCCCCTGAGCTCACTCAGATTTGCTTTCCCTGGAAACAGTTTCAGTCTGAATTTGGGGTCATAATTTTCAATTTTGCTGGCTGTCCCTCTACCTGGAATATTGTACCTCTTCGTCTTGGTCTCTTGTCATCCTTGGCTTCCTTCAAGCCAGGCTAAACCCCCACTTTCTACAAGAAGACTTTCTCTCTAAGATTTCCCATCTATCCCATATATATCTTTATTGTTCATAGTTGTTTCTATGATAAGCTCCTTGAAAGCAGGGACTATCTCTCTCCCCTTTCTTTGTATCCCCAGCATTTACCATAGTGCCTAGCACATTATTGTTATTCATTCAGTTGTGACTGACTTTTCATGACCCCATGGACCATAACATACCAATACTGTACACAGAGTTTTCTTGGAAAAGATACTGGCGTAGTTTGCCATTTCCTTCTCCAGTGGATTAAAGCAAAACAGAGGTTGAGTGACTTGCCCAGGGTCATACAGCTAGTAAGTGTCTGAGACCACACTTGAACTCAGACCTTCCCGACTTGAGTCCCAGCACTCTACTCACTGAGCCACCGAGCTGCCTGCTGGTACATAACAGATGCTTAATAAATGCTTGATGAATGACTGAATGGGTAATACTTGGAAAGTTCCCTTTTCTTCCATACTCCATATTTCTAAATCCTTCTTCATCTTTACTGTTCTTTTAGCTAGTTCTGATAAAGATGTAGCTCTTCTTGCCAAGGCCTAGCCTCTTTAACTGCTTTTTAAAAATTCCTTTAACACCTATCACTTCTAGCGGCTTTGTGCTCTGCTCACTCCTTTTCTCATCTTTATTCTGTTACTATTAGTTCCTTCCCTTTTTGCTTTGATGTCTCCTCTACTTAAAAACCCATAGCTTGCTTGTCTTATCACCTCAGCCATAATCCTGCGTCTTTTTCAATGTTTCACTGTCTAGCTCCTGGAAATACACATCTATATTTGATGCTTCCATTTTGTCACCTAGCTTTGCAACACACTGCAGTATAGTTAGTATAGATCACTCCACCATACAATTAAAACTACGGTCTCAAAACATTTCAGTGATTTCTTAGCTATCAAAATCCTGAGGCCCTTTTTATTGCCATTTTTCTTGATTTTTCTATAGTTTTTGATACTGTCAAACCCCACATACTGGATACTCTTTCCTCCCTTGGCTTCCATAAGGATGCTTTCTTCTGGTTCTATTCCTTCATTTCAGATCATTTCTTCTAAGTATCCTATGATTATCATTTGTCTTCTAACTTGAGTGTTGGGTATTCCTTTATTGCAACTACTAGCTTTCTATCATCCCATATTTTTCCTCCCTTTTGGGGGCTAAACTCCTTGAGGAAAACTATTTAAAATAGGTATCTTTCCTTCCTTTCCTCTCACTCTCTAACTTGATACAGTCTGGGTTCCAATATTATTAAATTGAAACTCCTCTCTCCAAAGTTAGCAACCATCTCTTAATTACCAAATCAAATGGCCTTTTCTCAATCTTCATCCTTCTTGACTTCTTTGCAGCCTTTGACATTGTCAATAACACTCTTTTCACTAATACACTTTTCTCTCTAGGTTTTCATGATACTACTCTCGGGATTATATTCTTGGCTAACTAACCACCTCTCACTGAATCTTCATCAAGGTCATGCATGCTATTGGGTATCCCATAGAGCTCTGTTCTGGTTTCTCTTTTCCATCTAACTTATTTCACTTGGTAACTTCATCACTTCTCATGAATTTAATTATCATCTCTGTGCCAATGATTTTCAAAGCTACATATGTAGCCCTAACATCCATACTGACCTCCAGAAAACACATCACCAAGCATATTGAACATCTCAAACCGAATATCATCCAGACATCTTATATTCAGCATGTTCAACATGTTGAAGCTTCTTTCCCCTCATTGACTTCCCTTTTCCCAGCAATCCTGCTGAGGATACCACCATCCTTCCAGTCACCTGAATCACAACCTAAATCCCAACCTCAACTCTTCAATCGCATCTGCAGTATCCAATCTGTTGCCATGGCCTTTCATCAACCTTCATAATATCTCTTACATATGTCCTCTCCTCTGACACTGCCACCACACTGGTGCAAGATCTCATCAACGCATGCCTGGCTGCTGAAATAGCTGGCTTGTGGGTCTGCCTGTCACAAATCTCACCACACTCTCATTGATCCTCCACGTATCTTTAAAGGTGATCTCCTTATAGAGCATATCACCTCCCCTCCCTCGCCCCCCCCCATACAATAAACTCTAGTGGTTCCTTAGCAACTTCAGGATCAAATATAAAATCTTTCATTTGACATTCAAAGTCCTTAGTAACCAGCTCCCTGCCTGCCATACCTTTCCAGTCTTCTTTCTACTTACTCCTCCAAGCATTCTGCAGCTCAGTGACACCAACCTCTTGGTTATTCCTCACACATGACACTTTATCTTCACATTGTGGTCATTTTCACTTGCTGTCTCCTGTACATGGAATGCTCACCCTTCTCATTTCTACCTCCTGGCTTTTCCAGATCCCTTAAAGATCCATATAAAATCCCACCTTCTACAACAAGTCTTTCCCAACCTCCCTTTTTTTTGCCTTAATTTTATTGCCTTCCCTCTGATGATTATTTCAAATTTATTGCCTTCCCTCTGCTGATTATTTCAAATTTATCTTCTATATAGCTTGTTTGTACATATTTACTCAATATAGCTTCTTTGTTTTTACAGTTATCTCCCTCATCAGGCTGTGAGTGCCTTGGAAATGGGGGTTATTTTTTCACCTTAGCAAAGTACTTGCTACATAGTAGGAGCTTAGTAAATTTTACTGACTGACTGACAACTCTCCATGTCAACAAGTCATAACCTCCCTTGGGTCTTGAACCTCTTTGGCAATCTGGTGAAGACGATGGACTCCCTTTCAAAATAATGGTTTTAAATGCATAAAAAATACACAGAATTACAAAGGAAACCAATTACACTCAAATACAGGAATCAAAACTTAAAAATAAAAGTCACAGATGCCAAATTAAGAAACTTGCTTATGTTATATCTTCATATATACTTGTGTATGCATATATATGCATACATACATATGTACATGAATATATTCCAATACAGAGAATATCTCTCTCTGTTTCTGTCTCTCTGTCTTCTCTCTCTCCTTTTTCAATTTAAATACCTTTTGGTTAGATTTAAAAGAATTCTAGATAGATAGATGCTTTCCCAGATATGGTGAATATACTATATCCCTAAATCTTTACAATATTTTTAACCATGGTCCAGAATTCCAAATCCCATCTCAGACTGAATCTTCATAAAATTCTATTCATTTCCTAAATCTATCTCTTCCTTAGAATTTCCTTAGTTTGTTAAATAGCAGTGATGAGAACAACCCCTCTGCCCCAAAGGTCTTTATTTTCTTATTCAAGATTTCATGTTCTTTAACAATGTTTTCTAAATTTCCTCTGGCAATATCACTTATTCCCATGTGAAGCCCAGAAATGTATGGCAGTCACTCAGTTTGACCAGTCCTGGGAACTTTTATTTTTAAGCAATTGGGGTTAAGTAACTTGCTCAAGGTTACACGGCCAGTTATTTCTGGGTGTGGTGCTAAGTATCAGAGCCCGGATTCAATCCCCAGGTCATCCCAACACTGGGGCTGGTGATCCTACTCATTGAGCCACCTGGCCACCCCTAAGCAATTAGGGTTAAGTAACTTGCTCAAGGGTACATGGCCAGGTGTTTCTGGGTGAGTGCTAAGTGTCTGAGCCCAGATTAGATCCCCAGGTCATCCCGACACTGGGGCCAGTGCTCTTACTCATTGTGCTACCTGGCCGCTCCAGAACTTTTCAATCATACCCTGGGTACATGCCCTGGAAGACAGCAGATATCACTATAGTTGATGTCAAATTAACAATTAAATGCATCAGTCCCCTCACTAACCATGACATTCACCTCTTCTTTCTTCCTTCATCCTTACTAGATGATCTTTCTTCTGACAACAGCATCATGGATGTAACCCATGATTCTCTGGAGCTTAAGCAGTTGTTTCCTCCTTAATTAGCTCTCCCCTCCACAAGAAGAACATAGCCATGCACAGAGCATGGATCAGGTATTCCATTACACCTCTTCCTCCTAGATGTGAAACCCAGGACAGGTTCTGTTCATACTTACGTGGAAGGACTTCATAGCCTATTAATTCCATGTGTTCAATAGTCATTCCCTTCTTCCTCTTTGTCACATTCTTCCCCTACATTCCTAGATATTATCCCTACTGGCAAAGATCAGAATTTCCTATTGCTTATTTAAAACAATTTTATTTACAAAAAAAAAAAAACAAACATATCCCTTCTTCAATTTCTTTCAAGGGATATTTCAAATTTTCTGATAAAATGGAATTATTCTTCATGCCTATGTACCTTCTCTTCTAGGAAGGAAATCAACATACCCATAGAATATAGATAAGTTATTTGACCACCACAGATTTTTGTTTTGCTACTTCAGTCAATCAACAAAAGTTTATTAAGCATTTTCTATGTGTCAGACAATAAATAAAAATGGCTCCTGCCCTCAGGGAGCTCACATTTTCCTCACTTCCAGGCCACCTTCAGACATGGCCCATATCCATACTGGCTTCTAAGACCCTTGGGGGTGACTAATCTGAGATCAATTCATATCATGAAGTCAAGACACTGCTATCACTTTGCACTTCTGTATTGTCCTTCACACAGGCTACCTCCCACCTGCCCTCACTTTCTAGGTGCCCTTTATGTTTTTATTTTCTCTATTAGAAGGATGAAATTTCCTCAAGTGTAGAGACTGTGTCGTTTTCTTGTTTTTCTGTCTTCAGGGCTTATTGCAGTACCTGGTATGTAGTAAATATTTAATAAATGAATGTTCTTTTGACAATCAATCACCCAAGTGGGATGCCACTGAGGTTTTGAACCTGAATAATTGAAAGGATGGTAATACCTTCAACAGTAATAAAACAATTCAGCCCAGAATCACTCTCACTTCATGTTTCCCAGTTTAAACTGGGGTCTTATTGCTGCCTAAAGTCGTTTGATTTATCTTTTGTTAATTGTTCAGCAAATTCCACATAAGGTCTGTTCCAGACATTCTTTCTCCTTTAGCTCCCAGTACCATCTGCCCCTGGCCACACCCTCAACAGATGATCTTGTTTCCTATTTGGTGGAAATATTTAGGGAACCTGATGAAATATCCCATATACACACTTATCTCTACCTTAACCCATCACTGTATATGCTAATTCTCTCATCTTTTCTTTTAATTTTATAGGCAGCTTTACCATCTCTCTAAAGTTAATATTTCCACTATCCTAACTCCTTTAGGACATTGCTTCTGCACTTATTCCTTTCTTTCCCAGGATGTTTGGCACCCAGATTTCACAGATTTAAAGTTAGAAGGTACTTTAGAGACCATATTGACCAACACTCATTTTACAGATTATAAAACTGAAGATAGAGAAGTTGTGACTTGCCAAAGGTCTCATAGTTAGAAAGTTGTAAAGTCAGGACTTGAGCCCAAGTTATGACTCCAAACACCTCTTTTCCACCATATCATGCTCTTCCATTGACCTTTTATTTTTTTTGAAACATATATAGGTTTCCCTTGTCTAAATCACTACTACTACTGCTATTTCTACTACTACTGATGGTGATGATAATGATAACCCTTCACTTAAGCTTCTTGCTCCCTCTAGCCACTCTTATCACTTTCTTTTTTATTGACAAGTTTCTTGATTAACTAGTTTATACTCAAATGTTTAATAACCAACTCTCCAGGGGAAAAAAGGCATGGCACCCTTCTAAATTTAATCTGCATTATTATCATTTTCTCCATCACTTTCATAAGTTTGAACAATCAACAAAGTAATAAATCAGCCATGACTTGCAGTCCTTGCCAATTTCCAAAACCATAAATGCTTACCCTGAAAATTTAGCAAGCAGCATTTTCTCATTTTTAATTTTTCTTACCTTTTCTGACACATTTGATGGTGATGTTCACTATGTCCTTTTAAAATCTTTCTCTTCCCTTACTTTCTGTGCAACTTTGCTCTCCTGATTCACCTGTCTGAATGTTTCTTCTCTGTTTCCTTCACTGATTCTTTCTGTCTACTCCTAATTGTGGAGATTCCCTAAGACTCTATTCTTTTTTAAGTTCTATTTATATTATGTGCCTCAGAGCATTTGTCTATTTTCATGGTTTCAAGAATCACTTCCATACTGATGACTTTCAAATTAATATCTTCACCATTGGCACTTTTCATCTATGGCAAAGCTGCATTTCAAAGTTTCAATCCTAATTCTGGACAAAAACAATAACAATTGGCAATTCTTTTTTAAATATAATATTTTAATTTTTGGTGGGGTTTTTTGGCATTTTGGAGGGGGGAAGGCAGGGCAATTGGGGTTAAGTGACTTGTCCAAGGTCAGACAGCTAGTAAGTAAGTGCCTGAGGCCAGATTTGAACTCAGATACTCCTGACTCCAGGGCTGGTGCTCTGTTAACTGTGCCACCTAGCTACCCCCCAATATTTTAAATTTTGGATAGTGCTTTGCATACATTATCTAATCTGGACCTTGCAATAACCATGAGAGGCAGGTATTGCCACCAAACACATTTCACAGAAAAAGATGAAATTAATGATCAAGAGAAAGTATAAGTTGACCATGGTCACATACATAAATAGGAAGTTTCAAAGGCAGCATTCCCTCTGATACATTTTATGTCACTGTATCATGTTTCCAATATATTTTAATCTAACCTCTTTCTCCTATTCCTTCCTGAAATAGAATTCATTTTTCAAATTTGACAAACACCTTGCACTATTCTGCTCATTCTTCAAAGTCTAATCAGCCAATCAAACAACTAACAATTATTAAGTGTCTACTCTTTGTCAGACACTGTGACAAGTGCTGGGAATACAAAGAAAGGCTAATAAATGAATAAATAAATAAACAAATAATATAGTAAAAATAAAAAAGGAGCCTTGCTTTCAAGGGGCTCATAAATTTTCCTGGCATTTGAGGAAAAATGTGATTCACTCACCCTGGCTGACTCTTGGCCTGAATGAGTTTCTCATAATCACACAGGAAAAGATGTTGCCCTTGTAGGAAGGTCATCTAATATAACATATAGGCAGGCCCCTTCAACATGTGATTTTCTCCAGTTTTTTATCTTAGGACATTAATTAGCCCTTTACCTTTTACATTCTCACAGGATTAAAAAAAAAGTTTCTTCGACTTTGGTATCCCATAAAATTAGACTGAATGAGAGATTAAGCAACAAAAAGCTAGAATAGAAGCTGAGAAGTATTGTGACTGATACTAAAGACATGTACAGATACATAGACCAAAGAGATAGCCTTACCAGAGAAAACACTGGGTATTTTGGAAAGAAAGCTTTTGACAGTCCTAATAGGAATTCCATTTTTTTCGTCTTGCATACGTGCTATGACATCTTCCATCTAGAAACACACAAAAGAAGAATTTGGTGACCTTTAAACAGCAGAATCATTTCTTGGACAGAAAAATAACTCATATTTACATAAAATTTTCAGATTCACACATCACTTTGCATATATTGTTACATAGGACTATCACAGCAACTCTGTAAAGTAGGTATCACAAGTATAATCATACTTATTTAATAGTTGAAGAAAGTAAGTTAATAAAATTTAAATATCTTATACAAGGTTACATAAAGTCATCTGGCCAATATAGGATTTGAATCTACGTCTTATGAACCTGGAGGTCCAGTATATTAGTCACTAGCCCTTCAACCTCCCTCTATCCTACAAAAGACCCAATAAAATTAAAAAACCAATGGCTGCATCAGTTTTTCCAAACTAAGAACTATTTCATGTCATGATTATTCTTGAATCTTTCGTGCTAATGTTTTCATTTTGAATAGGAAAAGTAGAGAAAGAAGTCAGAAAAAGGCTCATTTTATGGCCCACTATACTACTAATAAGAGCTTTGGATCTCACCTCCTTCTTTTGCTCTTTCTGGAGTTATAACTGCTGAGATAAGAGACTGTTTATTTTTGAAGCTGTCATGTACCATTGTTGAAGTGAAATTCACACTCCATTAATGTTACCACTACTGAGGCCAAAGCAAAAGAAAACAGAAGTTTAAAAGGCATCTGCTTGGATTTCCTCTATCTAAGAGGGATTCCAAGAGAATATCTGGAATGAAGTCTAATATCTAAGTTGAAAAAGCTTCCTGGGAGCCCAGAACTAGACACCAACATTTGTTCCTCTTGTCCAGCTCCATGATCAATTTGCTATATGTACATAGATTATATAACATTGTCACACTTGAAAATGGACAAATTAAGACTATATAATATTTATAAACCCATGACAAAGCAAATGTGTTTAAGATGAAGATGATCCAATTGGACTACTCAAAACAATTCTTAGCCAAGCAGATACTGGTGTTCCTGTCAAATCTGTAAGTCATCTTGCATGTATCATCTCAAACTTCTGGGCAAACGGTATCATCATTTCTGCAATACTGGCCAACTAAAGATGGCATATAGGAGCTATTAAGCATGAGATGGAAGCATGTGGATGGCTCAGTGCAACTTCATACCACTATTATTATATATAATAAATTTGCAGTTTCATGTGCAATCATCTTTTTATTATACTATTTTATGGAAATGCTTGTTTTATTTCATATTAAAAATAAAATAAATAAATGTGAAAAATAAGTCTAAAGACTTCCTCTAATGAAGATAGGTCAATGTCATCCTCATCTGTATAACAGAAAATATTTTCATTTCAGGAATATTGCAAATTGATAAGTTTTTGCTAATGCTGGCATATTTTACTCTCACTGCTATATGGTAATGATACTACTTCAAGGGTCAGAATTACAATTTTTCTACTTGGCAGGGTATTCAGAGGATGCAACAATACTATGTTTCTTAGCCATGGTAATTCATGATGACCTTCCAGTCAGCCTTTGAAGGATGGCGATTTGAGCCAGTAGAGGGAAACTGCTGAAATCACAGATAATTAAAGTATCCAAGGTGCCCCTTTTCTGGTGCCCAGACATATGGAGAAAATGTCTTAAATGCTCTGAATACAGGGGTTATGCAATATTGGTGTTTCTAGTCCCTCTCAATGCATAATATAGTACCTTATGTATAGTAAGCACTCAATAAATATTTGTTGAATTGAGTTGCCAAGAGCTGAAACAAAATAAATTGGCTTGGCTTAAAAGGATATTTCACTTGGGTTATGGCCAAGCATGAGAAAATCTTCCAGCTTCATCATACCTTTTGAACAAATGAATTAGTATTATTTCATGCTCTCTTACCCCCTCACTCCCATTGCCAGATACAATCTCTCTCCCCATTCATTTATCAGTAGGTAAACACTGAGAAATGCATTCTGCCAATGAAGCAATAAATCAAGAATTTATTAAGCAATTACTATGCGCCAAGGATTGTGCTAGGCATTGGGGATTCAGGAGCAAAAGGGAAACAGTCCTTGCCCTCAAGGCACTTACATTCTTTGATGGCAAACAATGTGCACGTTTATAGGCATGAGCAAATATACAGAGAAGATAAAAGGCAACCTTGAGGGGAAGGCACTAACACCTACAAAGTCCAGAAAAATCTTCATATAGAAGGTGGTACTTGAGCTGAATCTTTAAGGAAAGCAGGGATTCAAAGATGTAGAGGTTGATGAAAAATGCTTATGGGAACAGCCAGTATAAAGGAATGGAGTGTCACATGCAAAAGATAGCAAGAAGGCTGGTGCCTAGAATACTGAGTTTGTGCGAGTGAGATATATATATATATATATGTATATGTATATGTATATGTATATGTATATGTATGTGTATCTATATGTATATGCTTGTATATGTGTAACAACAAAACTCTGAATGTCTTATGCAGCTAGCTTGTGAAGAGCTCAAAATACACAAGTTTGTATCTGATCTTAGAGTTAAGAGAATCACTGAGGGGCAGCTAAATGGGCCAGTGGGTAGAGTGTGGCTTCTAGAGTCAGGAAGGCTCATTGCCCATGAGTTCAAATCTGGCCTCATACATTTGCTAGCTGTGTGACACTGGCAAGTTACTTCACCCTGTTTCCCTCAGTGTCCTCATCTATAACATAAGCTGGAGAAGGAAATGGCAAACCTTGCCAGTATCTTTGCCAAGAAAACCCCAAAATGGGATCACAAGGAGTCAGACACAACTGAAGCAATTGAACAACAAATACTGAGGTTTACTGACTAGAGGAGTGACATAGTCATACCTATACTTTAATTAAATTTTATGTTTATTTTTAGTGTACAACATTCATTTCCACAAGATTTTGAGTTACAAATTTTCTCCCCATCTTTCCCCTACCTACCACCCCAAAACAGCAATCCCACTGTATACCCCCTCCCCCAATCTACTCTCTCCTATATCTTCCCCCAACAACCCTCCTGATTTCCAGTGGGGCAAGATGGATCTCCATACCCCAGTGCTTTTATATCTTATTTCACAGTTGCATGTAAAATAATAATAATAATATTTTTTAAACATTTG
Organism: Petaurus breviceps papuanus; assembly: GCF_028583685.1. Classification (NCBI taxonomy): domain Eukaryota; kingdom Metazoa; phylum Chordata; class Mammalia; order Diprotodontia; family Petauridae; genus Petaurus; species Petaurus breviceps. The sequence continues at coordinate 2,789,822 of NW_027187293.1, read as the reverse complement.
ATTTTAAAACTTTGAGATCCGGATTCTTTCCCTTCCTCCCTCATCACCCACCCTTAATGGGAAGATAAGCAATTCAATTGTATATGTGTAGTTACACAAAACATTTCCATAGTGGACATACTGTGAAAGACAGACTATATTTCCCTCCAACCTATCCTGCCCCCCACTTGTTCTATTCTCTACTTTGACCCTGTCCCTTTCCAAAAGTGTGTGCTTCTAATTACCCTCCCCCCCCCAGCCTGCCCTCCCCTCCATCATCCGGCCCCTCATCCCCTTCCCCACTACTGTCCTGTAGGGTGATACCCTATTTAGTGTGTTTGTCATTCCCTCCCTAAGTCAAATTCAATGACAGTAAGGTTGACCCATTCTCTTTTGCTTTCCTGTTCTTCCCCTCCATTGTAACAGTTATCCCATACCTATACTTTAGAAGCACTTTTGCAGCTGTGTGGAGGAATGATTGTAGTGAAGAGAGATCAATTAGAAGTCTGTTTCAAGAGAACAGCTAAAAGACAACGAGGCCAGGAGGATGGTAGCAGTGTAGAAAAAGAAAAAATGGTGGATGCAAAAGATGTTGTAGACAGTTATATATATATGAGAAGGTTTGTCAAGTAATTAGATATGAAACAGTTAGATGGCACAGTGAATGGAGTTCTAGGCCTGGAGTTAGAAGGACTTGAGTTCAAATACTGCCTCAGATATCTATTAGAAGTGTGACCCTTAGCCTTTGTCAGTTTCCTAATCTGTAAGTTGAGGATGACAGTAGTGCTTGCCTCCCAGGGTTATTATGAGGATCAAATGATATTATATTTGTAAAGTGTTCAGTGTAGTGCCTGGCACATAGTAGGTACTCAAATGCTTTTACTTTGTGGGGTGAATTCAGTGATGAGTTAAGGATGGCAGTGAGGTGAGAAAAAATGAGGAATTAGAGGAAGGTGGTACCTTCTATAAATAGTAAATTTCAGATGAGGAATGACAAATTCTGTTTCAGACACATGGAGTTCAAGACATCTCTCAACCTCAAAATGTCTCAATGGCAAATTGAGACTGGAGCTGGAGCTCAGGAGAGAGACTAGGGGTAGAGAGGAAGTTTTAGTATCGTTACTGTTGTTCAGTTGTTTTTCAGTTATGTTCATGACCTAATTAGGGGTTTTCTTGGCAAAGATACTAGGGTGCTTTGCCATTTCTTTCTCCAGATCATTTTACAGATGAGGAAACTGAGGCAAAAAGGACTGTGACTTACTTAGTGACTTAGAGGCACATAGTTAATAAATGTCTGGAGTTAGATTTGAACTCAGGAAGATGAGTCTTCCTGACTCCAGGCCCAGGACACTATCCACTACAACACCTAGCTGTCCAAAAGTTTTAATAGTCATTGATAAATAGAAAATTGAATTCATGGGAGCTGATGAAATCACCAATATGAATATGAAAAGAAAAGAAAACCCAGGATAAAGTTTTAGGGTACACCCATAGTGCAAATTATCCAGGGAAAGAAACTAAGAAAGAACAGTCAGGGAAGTAGGATAAGACACCAGAAAAAGCAATTGCCTGAAAATCTAGAGAGAAATGAACATCTGGGAGGAAAAGATGATGAATGTTAGATAAAGCAGAAAAGTACAGAAGGATAAGGACAGAGAAAAGGTCGTTAGATCTGGCAATTAAGAGATCATTGGTAACTTTGGGAAGTTGCAACTGAAGGATGAGGTTGAAAGTCAAATTGCAGAGTTTAGAAGAAAGTAGGAGGAGAGGCAGTGGAGGAGGCAGATCTGATTTTTTTATGAGTTTGCCTGAGAAAGAGAAGAAAGATGTGATGATTATTTCCTGAGAGAGAGAGAGAGAGAGAGAGAGAGAGAGAGAGAGAGAGAGAGA
>NW_027187293.1:2718097-2787853 GCF_028583685.1 Petaurus breviceps papuanus | reverse complement strand
AGAGAGAGAGAGAGAGAGAGAGAGAGAGAGAGAGAGAGAGAAGCTCTCATTTTAGCTTTTATCTCTAATTCCTAGGACAGCATTTGGCACATCATTGACATTAAGTAAATGTCTATTGATTACTGATCTTGACTTTGGAGAATGGCAGGATCTAGTGAGGATTTTTTGGTTTGGTTCACTTTTGTTTTTAAAGATAAGAAACATATAAGAGGATTTGTAGGCAGCAAGGAAGGAATCAGTAGAAGAGAGTTTGAAAATTAGAGACAAGGTAGAAACGACTATGTGGGGAATCTGGTGGAAAAGATGGTGGGGCACGTACTGAGAGGCACATATAGAGCAGTAGGCCTTAGGGAAGAGGAGGCTTACCTTTTCTTAAGAGACTGGAGTAAAGGCCAATCCAGTTTATTTTTTCTTAACTACATGTAGACCATCAAGCCTTTTTATTTACCTTTGACAGTATCCCTTTCACTTTTATGGACCTTTCAATTGTTTGCATAGTAAGTAGGACAAGCTATAAAAACTAGCAAAGGAGTAAAGAGGAGAACATTGCTTTGGAAATGACTGCATAGACATTTCCAAGCTATGGAAGTGGCATTCAGCTAAGATGCTTAAAGAAAGAAGAGGACAATGTGGTGTGTGTGTGGGGGTGTGTGTGTGTGTGTGTGTGTGTATGTGTGTGTGTGTGTGTGTGTGTGTGTGTGTGTGTGTATAAAGCTTTGCTATTAAACCCTGTCATTTGGGAACATTTCAAATTATGAGCAGCATTTGTAGTGAAAGGGATGGACATAAGGAAGACTCTAGAAATGAAAGTGGTTATGGTTGTCTGAGAAAATGAAAGAGTTGTTTTTTTTTCTTTATGCAAATGTGTGTTTTGCTAATGTGTTGATTTGCTGGGACAGTAGCCAGGGGAGTGATTATGGTGTCTGTAGTTTCTCTTCCCCTGGGCTTCTTATGTATACTTTAATGCCCACATTGGGATAAGGATTAAATACACCTTAGGGTGACTCTCATGATGAAACTGCAATACAAATTCATCAGCAAGCTGCACAGCTGAGTAAATCTCTGGGACTCCTTACCAGGCACTGGGGATTTGCCAAAGGGAATCTCAGAGCTATATAATACATAACAGATTTCAGTTCCAAAATTTATAGATTATTTTTGTCTAATATTTTAAGTTGATTTTTTTTCCTCACAAAATTAGAAGATAGTCACCATACACAGACAGTCTCTACTCTCTACTGTCACTTCCCTTTAGGCCAAGAGCCATTATCCTTAGTCTTATGGCTCTTCTGAATTGTCCCTCTAACTCCTCTCTTCCTATCATAACATCTTTGGTCCCCTCTTTTTGGTCTTTGAAAGAATAAGTTCCTTTCTTATATTCTACCTATCTTTCTATCTGGCCGCTGACAGTCCCTCTTGATCATGACATGCCTCTGATTTTTGTACTTCATACATGTCTCTTACATTCTGTAACCAATCCTCCTTCCTCTCCTCTGGATACCAATTATTATAACCTTTTGTGTTACAGTCATCATGTTCTTATCTCAACATACCTACTAAATGGGAATGGATTTCACATGAGGAGTTTTCCTGGCTTAGGAGAGCAAAGACTCTGACAGTTTAATTAACAGGAGAAAATACAGTTATTTATGTTTAACAAAGACATCTCCCTCAAGAGAAGAACAGATGATCCTCTGCCTTTGGTTTGGTCAGGCTGCCCTTCATTTTCTAGACTTGATTTGCAGCCTAGAAGGATAAGCTGCTTTGCTTCTGTGTTAGCCTCTTAGTTCTCTTCCATTATCTGCTTATTGACTTAGATCAGACCGGCTTAAACATCAGCAAAAACCTCTTTTACTGACCCTTGAACAGCTTTCTCTCTAGGAACCCATAGGTCACTTTGCTTGTATCCCTCTTAAGAATTTATTATGTACTATTCTGTACTATTTGTGTATGGGATAAATGGGCAAATGAGTGAGAGGTGTAAGAAGGCTATGACGGCCCATTTCCAGAGATAACAAATTCAAGAAGTTAATTGGGGGATATAATCTAGGAAATACCTGAATAGAAAAAAAGGTGGGTTGGTGTGTAGCACAAGCAAAGGTTGTACTGGAATGGAAAAGCAGTTATTAACCACTTTCTATTTTCAAGCATTATGTTGAGTACTCAGAATACAATAAGTTTCTATTCTAATTGAAGGAAACAGATGCAGGGTAGATAAAAAGGCCTAGTAGTCCTGAGAGTAGATCAGTAGAGCATAGGAAAAGTCCTAGAGGGCCTTATTTTGTACTTTGAGGCAAGGGAGATCAAGATAGTACCTGAGCAGGTGAGGTGAGGGATGGGGTGGTTAAGGAGGCATCCTAAAGGTAAAGAGGTGGACAACTTAAATGCTGTATTGATAACCAGGAAATATAAAAAAAGACCTGGAGGAAGGCCTCTGGAATGCAGGGTAGATACTATTTGAAGGAACTATTAGAGAATATGGACAAAAATCACACAGAATAGGGTGTGGATGGCTTATAATCTGCACCAATGGAGAGAAGAGACATAGGAATGTAATCATAAAATTCACTACTTTGAAGTAATGAGTTACATGTATATATGGATTATTTGTTTACTAGACTACGTGGGCAGGGTATGGTGTTTTATCTAAACTTTATATCTCACCCAAAGCCTAGCAAAGTTCTTTTCACATGGTAGACAATTTATATACATTTAAAAAATGAATTTTGAATGAAATGAGCATATGACTTGACCACACAATGAACAGTGCACCAGAAAAGCTACAGAGGCTGTGGAATGGACTATACCATACTATTCAGAATAGGAATGCTTATCCCATGTCATTACACAGTCATATTACCCAAAGACACAGACTAAGTATGTGGACATTAAATAAGAAGACATCAAAGTTCATTTCTATGACTATCTTCTTTTGCAAAATAAAAAATCAAACCTCAGTATGCAAAACAAGAAAATCAAATTCCTTGAACCTCAATCTGTACTGTGGAAAAATTAAGATCTACATAGAATTATCTTAATTAGCTCTGGACTACCATATTTACAAGTGAGAGATAATAATAAAAATATTCATCCATACAAATATAGTAACACATCACTTACTAGGCAACTTGGACTATTCAGAAAGTAGAGAAGAACCCAAAATCAAAGAGAAAAATCTCTGAAAAATCAATGACCTCACAATGCCCATGTAGTAATGGACTTTATACTTTATTCATTGGAGAATAGCACAATTCTCCCACCTACCACCCACCCCCAATAACCTTTTAAGCAAGGTTTCTTTTAGAACAAGAAGCAAGATACAGCTTTACTATCTAGTAATATATATAGGCAAAACATTCCCTAATATATTTAGTTCTGAACATTTCAAGGTATGCTTTTCTATTACGGTCATGGATCAGAACTGCATGTGATTAATAATTGACTGCAATAATCAATAAGAGGATCAATAATCCTCAGGAAATGGGAGGGAGGAAGTACCTGCACCAAATGAGAATAGAGTTCTGCTGAAGCATATACATTTTACTTTAATTTATATTATGAATACAATAGTCTATTAGAGTTTATTCACAGATAAGAAATGGAGAAACAGAAAAATTAATCTATTGAGCTGCTTATTCTACCAAAAATCCACTGCCTTTCTTTGTCAATTACAGTTTAAATAAAGATGATATTGAATGAGAAGCCTGAGTAGCTTTGGAACCTTGTACTCATGGCTCCTTGTAACTTATGCAATAAAGCCCAAATTACTCAGTGTGACTTCCATGCTCCTCCTTAATTTGATCCCAACCAATACTTCCAGTTGCAATTCCCCTTTTTGAACTATCATTTCTACATCCTCTAATAGTCTCCTAATGAGTTATCTTCTCACAGTATACTTTCTATTAATATAATTAGATGTGTGTATAAATATATGTGTATACGCACTCATCTCTTTTACTGGATGGTAAGCTCATGAGGGCAAGAATCATCACCATAATTAACTGCTATCATTTCTATAGTATTTTAAAGTTAGCAGAAAACCTTACCTACATTTTTTTTTCATTTGATCCTCACAACAACCCTATGAGGGAGGTGCTACAGATATTATTATTCCCATTTTATAAGTGTAGAAACTGGGGCTCAGAATGTGACTGCTGAGAGCTACACAACTACTAAATGTAGGAAGCAAGATCTCTCCTGGCTTGAAGTTCAGAGCTCTCTGTACTATACCAATTTATCTCTGCACATGTGTGTGCAGGTGCACCCATATATACTTGCCACAAGTTGAACTCAATAAGTTATTAGTTTATATGAATGAATTAATGTTGAATTTATAAACTTGATTTTTTAAAATAATTTTTCTTCTTTAAGATTTGAGACTCACTGAAAATTTCAGAACCTCTGCTTACTTACTAGTAGGGATCCAAAACACATATAAAATCAAGTGTATTGATTTTGAGAGCCTTACACATCTGTATGACTGAAAAGCTACGAAGTCTTCTTTTTCCTAATAATAATTAAAACTTTTTCTCAAATATTTTAGTTGTCAATTTTCTGATTTTTGAGATACTTTTAACATCATTCAGGTTAAGTAGTCCATTACCTCTACTGGGAAGTACAAAGAAAGAATGTATTATTCAGACATAGTATTTTGGAAGAGAACTGCTATGTTTTATATCAAGCATAGGGTGCCAGACATGGAATTCTCACATAATGAGAAAAACAAAATGACTGATCTAACTTCTGATTGTTCTGGGAACTATGAGAGCTATTGGCATTTGCATCTAGTTTTGTGTGCCTGAATAATGTTACTATTATTGATTTCCTCAGGCTAAAATATTTTCTGATTACACCCCAGTTGCAGGTGAAACCATTTGGAAAAAAGTATGGTTAAAATATTTTGTATTTTGTGGTAATGGAAGACTAATACATCAGTCATGGTTTCAAAGGAAGTTTTCCAATCATTTCTGGTAACATATTATTAATATAACCCCTAGCATTTAGAGGTATAAATGAGCCACTAAGTGGGCATTTTAAATTTGTTCTTTCCTCTCTATACACATATTTTCAAATGAATGTCTGTAGCTTCAATTTAAGTGCCAGAAATGAAAATGGCGAAAATTGATGACTAGAGAGCTTCTCATATTTCATATGGCTATTAAGTGTGAACAGGTATTAGATAATTTAAGCCTATCCATACTGCTTCTCCTTCAGGAGATGTTTCTAAAGAAAAAAAAGATTTAAATTTCCAAATTTAGCATAGAAAGCAGCAGCAGAGAAAGCAAAGATTTGAGCCACTAATAAGTGTTAAGAATAATGACACGAAAATTTGCAAACCAATGTAATTTTCTGCTATGGGAATTCAATTAAGATAACTCAGACAGGTCCTTTTCTACATGTTAATGCTGATGGATGTCAGTAGCTTAGCTTAAAACCACTATTTTCACTTGTTATTCATTTGTTTTATGTTATTCAAGAGTCCAAGAGGAATGATGGCTTAAGATCAAGCCAGTAAACCATAGTTTCCAAAAAATAAAAAAGTCATACCTAACTGATTCAGAATCTGAACTTTTTACCAAAAAAATGCTTTTATTGATTGTGTTAATCATCTTATGGGAATGAAAAGCTAGTGGAAAATATTTATTTTTATTTCTATGGGGATAGTGGCAGAAAATAAAATAAGGACCATATTTTTAAAACAATAAAAATTATTACTAATAATATGGTTGTTTTATTTAAGAAAAATATAAATCTTGCTCTCCAATTTCCTAAATTTAGAAGAGGAAATATCAAACTTTATTCAATAAGATCACTAAGTAAAAAAGTTGTATTATGTGTTCTGTTTTAATTTGTTAAAGAGAGGTACTATGGTATAGTGGTTCAGTAAAATGTATATGCTTCAGGTTTAGTGTACTTGCAGTCAAAATGTTAAGTTCAGACTCTGTCCATAAATGCTCTAAGACAGTAAGTTACAGACATTTGCAATCTGAATTATTTGGAGGGGTTGCCATGCTAAGAAATCACATGTAAGCTAGAGAGGCCTCCAAAGTGTTTAGGCTATGAAATTGGAAGGACAGTACTCTGTCACTGATACTAATTGTGAGGAAAGCCATTTGGAAGAAGGTGGTATATCATGACTTAAGTTTTGAACAGGTTGTATTGAAGTAGATGACAACATCCATATGGAGATGCCTATTGAAATTTGTTTAAATAGGACTGGAGCTTAGTAATAAATCAAGGATGGGACTTGGCAGTTACTGGTTTGGTGCAGTGATGGTAGCAGAAGTTGTGACAAAAGAAGTTTTTTGCAGGAGAAAGGTGTAGAAGGGAAAGAGTAGAGGGAAGATAGAGATAGGTGGAGAAAGGAGCAAGCAAACAACCAGGAAGGAAAAATGGATACCATCTGAATAAGGAATTTTATGAGATAGAAGGTAGTCAATACATCAAATGAAGCAGAGAGGTAAAGTAAGATAAACACAGAGAAAAGGGCAATATTTCCTTTTTGTCTTCATATTCCTAATTTCTAGTATGGAGTAGGTACTTAACAAATATCCATTTGAGTTGGATCTTAAAAGGTAGAGAAGAGGTCACTGGACTTTGGAGTCAGAAAGACATATATTTGATTTGATTCCTATCCCAGACACATGTGACCTGCTTAATCTTGGGCAATTTGCTTAACCTCTCAGCCTCGATATTATAATAATAGTACCTAAATGAGTGTAATAATAGTGCCTATATCACTGGTTTATTGTGAGGAAATTTTGTATGTGTATATACATACACACATATGTATATATTATATGTATGTATGTACATACCACAGAGAATCAAATTTATAAGAATACAAGCCATTCCCCAATTGATAAATGGTCAAAAGATATGAACAGGAAGTTTTCAGATAAAAAAATCAAAGCTATCCATAGGCATATGAAGAAATTCTCTAAATCACTTTTGATTAGAGAAGTGCAGATTAAAACAACTCTGAGGTGCCACCTTACACCTATCGAGTAGGCTAACATGACAAAACAGGAAAAAGATAAATGTTGGCAAGGATGTGGGAAAACTGGAACACTAATGCACTGTTGGTGGCATTGTGAACTGATCCAACCATGCTAGAGAGCAATTTGAAACTATGGCAAAATGCAACCAAACTGTATATACCCTTTGATCCAGCAATACTACTACTAGGTCTGTATCCCTAAGAGATAATATTTTTAAAGGGGGGGTGCCCTACATGTGCAAAAACATTTATAGTAGCCCTTTTTGTGGTGGCAAAATATTGGAAATTGAGGGAATGATTGAACAAACTATGGTATATTAATGTAGTGGAAAACTATTGTGCAATAAGAAATGATGAACAGGAAAATTTTTTTAAAAATCCAGAAATACTTGTACTAACTGATGCAAAGTGAAATGAGCAGAACCACAAAAACACTGTACACAGTAACAGTAACTTTGTGGGACCATCAACAAGAAGGATTTAGCTCTTCTCAACAACATAATTATCCAAGACAAATACAAAGGACTCACAAAGAAAAATGCCCTCCACATCCAGATAAAGAACTGATGGACTCTCAATGCACATTGAAGCATGCTTTTTATCACTTTATTTTTTTCCTCTTAATCTGCTTCTACTTTCACAACTGTGACTAATATGGAAATAAGTTGTACATGATAACATATGTATAACCCCTATTAAATTGTCCACCATTTTAGAAGAGGGAGGAGGAGGAAGGGATGGGAGGGATAAAGGAAGAAAAATTTGAAACTCAAAATCTTGTAAAAATGAATGCTAAAAATTGCCTTGACACATAATTGGAAAAAAATAAAATAATATTTAAATTAAAAACATTTTGCATTAAGCTTCATACCTAATGTTTATGAAAGAGTTTTAAAACAGATATCCCCAGTTATAATTTCTAATATATTGAAAGTAAGAAAATATTCTCCACAAAAGTCATCATGGAGAATACTGAACAGATGTCAAACACAGAAATTTTACATTTTAAAAAGAACTTCAGCCTCATTTCCCAAAATATATAGGGAACTAAAGCCAAATTGATAAAAATAAGAACCATTACTCATTTGACAAATGGTCAAAGGATATGAAGTCAGTTTCCAGAAGAAATCGTTAATAGTTACATGAAAAAAATGCTCTAAATCAGTACTGATTAAAGAAATACAAATTAAAATAACTCCTAGATACTACCTCAAAATTATTAGATTAGCTACCCTGACAGAAAAGGAAAATGACAAATGTTGAAGAGGATATAGAAAAATGGGGATAATGATATATTGGTAGTGGTGTGAACTAATCAAAATATTCAGGAGAACAATTTGGAACTATGGCCAATGGGCTATAAAGCTATGCATATCCTTTGACCCAGCTATACCATTAGGTCTGTGTCCCTAAGAAATTGAAAAAAAATCAAGGAGAAGAACCCATTTATACAGATATGCACATTAGTTTTTGTGGTGGCAAAGAATTGGAACTTGAGGGGATGCCCATTAATTGAGGAATGTCTAAGCAAGTTGTAATGTATAATTGATAGAATGCTATTGTGCTATAAGAAATGATGTGCAGGATGATTTCAGAAAGAAAGCTGATATAAACTAATGAAAAGTAAAGTGAGAACTAGGAGAACATTGTACACAGTAACAGTAATATTGTAAGGATGATCAACTGTGATAGATTTAGCTACTCTGATAAAGATACAAGACAATTCTACAGGACTCATGATGATCAAGTATATTTTTTCACATTTTAATTCTTATTGTTTTATTTTGTTTGTGGGTTTGCTTGTTTGTTTTTTGCAACATGGCTAATGTGGAAATATATTTTGCATGATTTCAAATGTATAGTAACATTGTTTGCCTTCTCAATGAGGGAGGAGAAAAATGAAGGAGAGAATTTGGAACTCAAAATTTTTTAAAATGAGAGTTAAAATGTTTACATGTAATTGGGAAACATTTAATGAAATATAAAATTATTTAAAAAGAAAAAGAAATTCAGAGTTAATAATAGACTAACTCACTTGTTAGTCTCTTTTATTAGTCATACCTAATTATAACCCTGTGAGACAGATCAATAATCTCATCATCAACTTCCCTTCAGTGTGAAGGGAACAAAATCATTTCAAAGTTAAACAACTCTCCTATGTATTTTCTGAAAAATGTAGGTGAGTAGACTTTATGATATAAAGGCTTCTTCTATTTAACTTCTAGAACTTAAAAAGGAAGAACTTGATTATAGTTGGGATATATTCATTTCTTCCACCTGAAATCAATAAATGTTTAGGGAGAAAAACAGATTTAGAAAGCTAAACTATATGTTTAGAGAAGAGACAAGATATGCAATATATATATTTATATATAAATGCCAATTGGATGGTCTCCCGACTTCATAATAAAAGGACCAATTAGCAATTTCAGTGTATTTTAATGAAAGATACTGAAACACAAAAGAGAGTTGTTTATAAATACAGTCATTGAATACGAGAAGCACAAGAAGTAATACAGCGGTAATTCTGAATAGCGGAGGGATAGGAAACTAAGAAGGGGCAAAACATCCCTGGTTGGAAAAATGGAACAGCATCAAGTTTCCCAACTGATCAGCCCATGAGTGACCACTATATTTTCTGCCCAATGAGATAGGAAGAAGTATCCTCAAAAATGGGCATAGCTGTGTTACCTAGCAGTAACACAGTTGGATAGAGTGCCAGGTATGGAGTCAGGAAAACTGAGTTCATATCTGGTACCAGATACTTACTAGTTCTGTGACCCTGGGCAAGTCACTTCACCTTGTTTGCCTCAGTTACCTTATCTATAAAATAAACTGGTTAAGGAAATGACAAACCGCTGAAGTATCTTTGCCAAGAAAACTCCACATGTGGTCACAAAGAGTTGGATATGACTGAAAAATGACTAAAACTGAATCCACAAAAGTAAAAATAAATTAAAAAAATGATAAGTGACCTAGTGATGCATATGATTTGTTTCTCAACTTCTCTTAATAGCCATTTACATCTCTGCCACTCATTAATATGCCCAAACTTCTGTTCAAATCATGTATATTTCAGAACAGTGCCATTCCATAGAGGCAGTTGTGCCAAAGTGGAAGGAGCATCAGATTCCTTGGATCCAAGAGATCTCAGTTAAAATCTGACTGATAATTATTAGCTGTTCAACCATAAGCAAGCTATTTCCTATCTCTGGGCCTTCATTTCTTCATCTGTATAATGGGGATAATACTACCTATACTACTTACTTCACAGGACTATTATGCAGAAAGTGCTTAATAAACTTTTAGGCACTATGTAAATGGAAACTACTATTATTATAAGGATCCATAATTTCATTATTAAGGATGTACCCTTCACTAAGGCTCATGATCACAGAAGCCCTACATGACACAAAGTATTAACAACTTCATGTCTTACTTTTACTAAAAATATATTTTCATTTAGTAACCTGCCTGTCAGACCAAGCTTACCATAGCTGTGCCAGGATTCAAGTAGTAGATTCAAGTTGCTAGGTCTGTACTCATCCTTTTCAGATTAGTTGGACCTGTCAGGGCTTGTGCTCCATTGGCACAGCTTTCGATAAGTTAATGGCATGTCCATGTGACAATGAGGCCTCAGAATAAGATTGTAGTGAAAGGCAAACAGAATGAAAAGATGTGGATGCTGTGCTATGAACAGCATCATAACAGAAAATCCCCATAATGACAAGCTCACACATCCAGTACAACACGTGGAGTATTATTATTATTACCTGGTACAGGAAAGGGTATTTCCTCTGACTTGACCTAAAATTGCCTAGTGAAAGTTTTAAAAGATATCTGCTCTTCTGTCTTATTCTTTCAGAACTTGGTGAATGTTCTCTTTGTCTATTTTAGAGATTTTGATAATATTCTCCCAGCTTTCACTGTTCTAAGCTAGTTTCAATCACTTTTTGTATGTCCTCATTTGAAAGCCTCATATTCCCCAATTACTCTCCATTAATAAAAAGAGACATGTGAGAATGGTGAAAAGTAGACTCCTAAAGACATTTTCTGACTCTTTGGCAGGTAGATCTTTCGCATATTCTTATGTGGACAGCGGAAGAGCGCAGCAGAAGGTAAGGTGTTCACTCACTCTAACCTTTTTCCTATTAATAAGAGGAGGGTAGAGAGGGCATTGACTCATAAACATCTTTATTGCTTTATACTATCTCTTCTGTATGTCAGATAGTTTTCTGGAGAAGAATAGGTGTTTTCACTGGTGGGAAATAGGTCACAAAGCTGCCTGATTGTGTTATCGTTAATTTGTGTCATCTCCAAAACATCCACCCATTGAGGGGATAGGATGCTTTTTTTTTTTGGAGATTTGGAGAGGCTAGTCCTCTTTCCAGAAATATGCAAAACAAATGGCACTTTAGATAGCTTCAGATGACCTGTCTTCAATCAATTCACTTTCATCTGAAGAACCTTTTATAAAAAATATCATTCAGGTAAAATTTCAGCACTGATTCCAAGACTTCCACCTTCCCAGCAGCAGCATTTTCTTGTTTTCTTGTGGTTGTTGTAATTGTTTGAATTTCATGAGCATTATGGAAATGTATATCTATGAGCAAGTGAGTCAGTTAGCTGAGTAAGAACTTTTAATTCAGGGGAAAATGTATTACATGTATGAAATATATTGCAGGCAACCAAAGTTATCACTGTACAGCTGTAATCACTATGTTAAATAGTTATTTAAAATATAATAATCAATGAAAACTTTTCAATTAAAAGTAACCTAAAACAAACATATGTATGTTTGGGTACATTTCTGCTACCTGCCATTTCATATGCACACATGCACATCACATATGACATTTAATCTCCCAACTCTGTGCCTTCACATTGGCCATTCCCATACCCAAAATATACTCTCTCCTTACCTCTACTCTCATAGAGTCCTTTTTTTCCTTTAGGATGTAAGTGCTATCCATAGCATTAAGCTTTTACTGGATGCCCAGTCGCCCAAATCCCACTGCTAGTGTCTTCCCTCCCAAACTACCTTTTACTTAATTATTTTGTAAATATTTGTATGTGTTAACTTTATGTTTATACTATATTTTCTACATAATTAGATTGTACTTATCTTCTCTATTAGATTGTAAGCTTCTTACAAACTGGGATTATTTCATTCTTTGTCCATATATCCCCAGTACCTAGCATTGTGTTTGGAACATAACAGACACTTAATAAAGAACTATTAACCGACTGATGAATATATTAACCCTTAGGATACTTCATTAATAAAATTTTCATTGTCTGGATCTCCTTTTACATGTTTCTTACATATTTCTTATATGCTATTTAATATCATAATTATGGTTGGACAGTGATGTGATGTCTCTAAGGTCGGTCATACTTTTCAGATAGAAAGAAGGAAGGAAGGAAGGAAGGAAGGAAGGAAGGAAGGAAGGAAGGAAGGAAGGAAGGAAGGAAGGAAGGAAGGAAGGAAGGAAGGAAGGAAGGAAGGAAATAGACTTATAATTTCCTTGATACTAGGACTTTCCAAATAAGGAGACTCCCTCTAGCATTGTAAATTGACATTTCCCTTGTAATTTACATTCTTAGAGAATTGCCTAGAAGAGCACTCAAAGTTTGAATGACTTTCCCTGGGTTAAACAGACTATGTGGAAGAGATACAACTTGATCCCAGGCCTTCTTTGTACTGATGCCATCACTCAGAACTAGAGTGCTCAAATATATAAATGTGTGTAGAAGCAACCATGGGCTATCAAAAGCTATGCCAGTAGTGTCCCAGCTCCAGTAGGTCTTACCAAGCTAAAGTCTTTGATTACAAGCCTAATGTTGTATTACATCTGTTATAAGAGAAAAAACTTGGTAAGGTTAGTAAAGGGTCATAACAAAATTGACAATCAGATGATGAATGTTTTAGCCATTGCCACTCTCAAAGGTCAAACGCTGAGTTCAGAGGCATTGAAATCTATATTACTAGAAGGAGAAACAAAAACTTGGAAATATAGAAGTATATCATATATGGTAGTCAAAATAGTAAATATGATTAGTCATTGGCAATAGAAAAATTGAGGAAAATGGTAAAATAGAAGCATCTATATAATTACTATACCAATAAATCATATATATGTGTTTATATATACATACATACATATAAAAGAAATGTCACTGTACATCACATTAAGGTATAATAAGCCCTCACAATAGAAGAGAAGCAAAATATGAATACCCTGATGATTCCCAAATCAAGAAATAGCACCATAAAACTTGAATTAGTTTTGCTCCTTCTTTCTTCTATTCCTAGTTAAAAAAAAAAAACAGCTCCTTTCACCTCCAAAGCTATATTGCTCGCAATTTCTTCTGGGACAAGAGTTGAATAAACAAATCAATTTTCTAAAACAAAAAATGTTCAAAAGAATTCAAATACCAGGGGTCATCCATCAGTAAAAGATAGCATTATTCATTTTTCCTATTTGCTTTGGCAAAAGTTCCTTAAAAATAATTTAAAAATTCCTTCTCAAAAGTATTCCTGTGAAAAACAAAACCTTCACAATGTCGCTATTAGGTAAAGGCAGTAAAATTTTTATTCAAATGATCAAAGTAACAGCCAGAAGAAGGGAGGGCAGGAAGGGTCAGGTAGGGGAGAGAAGGATGAAGACAAACGTGTAGCCCCAGGTGGCCAAGACCAAAAATGATTTAGGAGAACATTCCTCGAATCATTGACATTTTGGAGGACCTTCCTGGATAAAGGAAAATCCTGGAGTTAATCTGTTCAAAGAAATTCAGAAAGTTACAGAAGAATTCAGGTTCAGTTTTGGAGGAATTCCAAGGACCTTAAGTGTTTAAAAACTTCCACCAAACAACATGCCATCAGTGTGTGTGAATCTTTTTTTTTTATTGAATCAACCCTCTTGCCTCAATTATCCATTGATGGCTGGTTGTAAGAGCAGATGGGTGATGAAAGACTACAAGAAGTTATTTAAGCTAAGAAACTCAAAGAACTCAAATTCCAATACCTAGAAAGGACCTTAGAGTTGAAACAATCATAGAAGTTGAAAATGTACAATGGATCTCTGTACTGGATTATAACTGATCCCATGCCCATTACCAAAAACTTATTAGTGTTACCCAGGGCATATCAATCTTTGATTACAAAAAAACAATATATGATACTTTGGTCATGTGGGTCAAGAGAGAGCAGAAACTGCTATTGATAAGTGTGAGATCTATGTTTGAGGTGTTCAAAGAAAAACACCACTCCTATTATGTTCCAGGCACTGTACTAAATGCTGGGCATAAAGAGAGAAGTTAAAGACAGTCCCTGTTTTCAGAATTCACAGTATAATCAGGGAGATAACATGCAAATAACTATGTATGAACTAGATTTTTGTTGTTCAGTCATTTTTCAGTCATGTATGACTCTGTGTCCCCATTCAAGGTTTTGGCAAAGATTCCATTTCCCTCTCCAGTTCAATTTACTGAAGAGGAACTGAGGCAAGGTTGAGTGACTTGCCCAGGGTCACACAGATAGTAAGTTTCTGAGGTCAGATTTCAATTCAAGAAGATGACTCTTTCTGACTTCAGAACCAACACTCTATCTATTGCACCACCTAGATGCCCATAACCTAGATAGATATAGAATAAACTAAAAATAATCAACAGAAAAAGGCACTAGAATTAAGAGAGATCAGGAACGACTTCCTTTAGAAAGTAGGATTATAGTTAAGACTTAAAGAAAGCCGGGGTCATGAGGTGGAAATGATGAGGGAGAACATTCTATGCATTTGGGACATACAGTGAAAATGTCTGTAGTCAGGAGACGGAGTGTCTTGTCTGAGAAAAAGAAAGGAATCCATTGTCACTGGATAGCAGAGCACCATTAGGGACTGAGGGCCAATGTAAGAAGACTGGAAAGGAAGGGGAGAGATGTTATGAGGGAATTTTTTTGGAGACTAATTTTAATTGTATAGCCACAGTGAAATTTTAAAAGCTGTTTTACAAAAAAATTGTTTTTAATACAACATCCATGCATAAATTCAATGTTTAAAATAAAGAGACTAAGTTCTAGGCCTTCTCTAAAACTGTTTCCAGTATTCTGAGTCTATGGCTATACAGATACAGACAGTAATGAAGCAGGCAAAGTAGAGAAACAAAGGATAGAAAGGAAAAGATGAAAGCAGGTTCAGGCTTTTTGATTCGTTCAGATCTGCTGCGTCCAAGAAAAATACATAATTGCACCAGACCAAACTACTAAAGAATTTACAGGGGCACAAGAAAAGGATGAATGGACAGAAAAAAATGAGGCATGCTCCCTCATGCATGGTCAATTGAAAATATCACAAACCATTCTCTCAGGGGGGTGTGTGTGTGTGCATGCATGTGTGTGTATGTGTGTGTGCATATGTGCACATACACACACACACGTCCTACTAATCTAATCCAAGTGGAAAGAGTGGATTCTGAGGACCTCATTTCTGCCAACAGCTCCAAAGTCTGATTCCTAACTTGTTGTCTGATCACTGCTCTATATAACCACATCCATGACAGGGCATCATTATTACTATTGATCTTTAAAGGAGTTTCTGAAAAGGCTAGGAAAATAGATTTGCTAATGAAACTCTCTTAGCAGCTGGTGCTAAATGGGACTACTGCTGAGACTAGCACGGATGTAACATCAGAAAATCCTGACTTGGGGTTTCTAGAGACTAATTACTGTGCTAAGTTCAGGGGAAAATGGGATGGGCTATTTCAACACTGTTAAGGAAGCATATAGTCAACTAGCGGTAGGAATCGAATGATCAATAACATTATCTATTCTCTTTCACTCTCTCTTTACTATTCCAGAACAGAGCTTGTTGACAAAATAGCAGATGCGCTTTTTGGTGAGACACTTGCTTAAAAACTAACTACAAGATGTTAGGTAAGAGTTGATAAACTGTTAACCTCTCAAATACATAGCAGAGAGCAGATCTTTGTTCCTTTTCAACGCAGGACCCTAGGGAGAAAAAGTTAATAACAAGCCTTGGGAAAACCTGTAGAGAATAGGAAAAAAAGAAGGAATGGTGAATGACTCATTTAAGAAAAGCTGTACTCATAAACAATCATAAGAGAAAAATCTTCATGTTAAAAAAAATTCCTATTCAGGAATATTTGCTCAGCATAAGCCAGAAGGCCAGAACTTCATCAGCATGGTCTTTCTTCTGCTGCTGATGCATAATTACAGCATTAGCACCAATGACCTAATACCAAGTTGCCACTCACATATCAATTCTAGGAAGATAGGCTTGGACTGAATCTTATAGGAAATTCTTATTAGGGAAGGTTCCCCTCAACTATATATAAGAACTTTCCCAAGCTCTTCCTACTAGTGCCCAAAGTCCTTCCTTTAGAAAGATTTTCCAGAGGGCAGGGGAGAGAATGACAAGAATAGAGCCTGAGAAGGCAGGATAGAGGAAAACAAACCCAAATAAGCATTGCACTTTGCACTTTGTTTGCCCTGCCTAACCTACGTTAATAAATGGTAGCAGTGGCCACTATTAAACAATTCATATGCAAAGTTGCTAAGTTTTTTGGGGGGAAATAAAAATTCTGATCCTGTAATTTCAGAAAATCCAATACTTGAGCTAATTAGCTTATTTACACCCACCAAAACTTTAAATAAAGTTGCAATTTCAAATGAGATTTAAAGATTTTTCCCCATCAGACACCAAAAGCATTTCTCTTCTGATTACTATCATTCTCCAAAGAACAGCAAAGCATGCATTTTCCATAGCTTACAAAAAATGTTTCTCTGAGGATATTAGACTTGTGTTTTGTGAATTTCAAATGAAGCCTCCAATTAATTTTCTACTGAATCTGAAGTAGCCACCAAGTTCCAGCCTCTTGACAACTTGTCTATTATATTAGCTGCTTTTATTTTTTGATAACTTAAATTAAGTCTATACAAGACTATGCTTTATCCACTAGTTCATTCACATATAAACTACACAAATTGCACACAAGTGATTGGAAAGGTGAGTGTCTCAGTAATCCAATCCACAAAAAGGGAAAGAAACAATGGCACTCTTCAAAGGAAATGCTTTCAAAAAATACTTTAGGCCAAGATTAAGAAATTATAATATAATCTGACAAATTGGTTGTTTAAAACCTACTAGTTTTTAAAGTTGAGCAAAAAGGTACACAAACCATTAAACCCTTAGAATTGACTACACTGAACCTTTCCAAATGAAATGTTTAAAAAAAAAGACAAGTGTGCATATACATCATAGTTTGCTTTGACATTCTCATCAACACACAAGCCTGAAAACCAATGCTCCAGTAAATAACATGGAGAGAAAAGACTCCCAAGAGCATATTTACAAAAGCTATGATTAGATTAGAATACAGATGAGGTGAGTGACTTTTAATATCCTGGATGAGACACTCAATCTCTGCCTGCTGAAGACAGACCAGCTCCCTTGAAGAGGATTCATTGAGTGACCACTATTTCCCACATGATAGGCTTAATGTGACTTTACTGAATGAATTTTAACAAGGGATACTCAGTGCAATAGGCAGCATCCATCCCTCTCTATAGTCATTTCTTGGAGAGGTTTCTCTTGGCATAACTCAACATTTCTTCTAAATACATCCGTCGTTTCACTCATTTTGACTCAGATTATAGTCTATGAGGATAAAAGCCAATGAATGGGATACATCTTTTTTTTTAAGGGAAAAAGTCTGTATATCCTATTGTGGTTGTGGAAAGCTCTGGTAGCAATTTCAGACAACAGATCAGGGTAATTTCAATAGCTCTAGGAGAGCACCCATTGCTCCAAAATAACCTTCATGCTCTGAAAAAAGTGCTTTCATCTGCCTCTTAGAACAATAATTCAAGGAATACACAAAAAGTCTCATGGACATGGTATTAATTTTCCAAAAAGAAAAGTTCCAACAAACACCCCCTGCTTAATTTTCTCATTAAGTCCACATGTCCATGTATGAACCAGTGCTATTGAGGATAATGATTAAAGTTGCTCTGGCCAGTTCCTCTTTGCTGACAGCCTTTTTTTTCTACTTGGTCATGATGTTTCCAAAACCAGAGGCTATGGCCCAGTTTGGCAAAGAAAAGCTCCCATAATCCCCTCCATAAATGCCTTGCAGTAGTTTATTCACCTTGGTACTATCTTCACGGAATGGTATTTAAAGAGCCTCTTTAAAAGTGGTGCAGCCAGTCAGAAGACAGCAAAAAAAAAAAAAGGTTCCTCTCCTAAGACTGGTACTAGTAACACACTTATAATTATCTCTGGAATATACTGTCAAGATGCTAACTCTAGATCCAATAGTCACCCCAAGAAGAGGATATGCATTTTTCAGATTGATGAGCAGCTTCTGACATTTATCAGAATTAGTTGGGTTTTCAAAACAATAGTACTGTGACTGTCCCCTGAATCCAACAGAATCAATTTATGAAATTCCTTTAATTAAGTAGTCGAGTTCATCAAGTCTACAAAGCTGACGATCACCTATGGTAAGAAAATTCTGCTCAAATTTCTACAGTGTGGAGAATTGAGAAGTTTTTATCTTAGCCCATTTGAATCAAAGCAGACATGTCATGGGCAGGAAAGCATAATATAAAGTACAGATTGCCTTTACGTGGACACATGGTCAGAGCCTTCAGTTTGAGGTGGATATCTCAAATACCTGTGGATCCATATGGCTATGTATTTTCTAATGCTTTTAAGACTTTCCATTTCCTCTCTTCTCCTTTAGTAGTGATATCTTTGGGCTCAAAATAAACCAGCTTAATCAGGGTATATGGGGGGATTTAACCACCAAAGAGGGGCTAGCTCAGGAGATGCTTCCAGTAAAAATAACACTATATTCCTTAACCCAATGATTTTGTCTAGAACTAAAGAAGACCTCAATTCAAATTGGAGGAAGGCTGAACACAGAAGAATAATATTTTTTTAAAGCAATCAGGGTTAAGT
This sequence comes from Petaurus breviceps papuanus, assembly GCF_028583685.1. Classification (NCBI taxonomy): domain Eukaryota; kingdom Metazoa; phylum Chordata; class Mammalia; order Diprotodontia; family Petauridae; genus Petaurus; species Petaurus breviceps. The sequence goes on along the minus strand of NW_027187293.1, from coordinate 2,768,872 downwards.
AACTTGCTCAAGGTTACAAGGCCAGTTATTTTTGTGTGGGTGTTAAGTATTTGAGGCCGGAACCGATACCAGGTTTCCCGACTCTGGGACTTGTGCTCTTACTCACTGCGCCACCTGGCTGTCCCAGAAGAATAATATTTCCTGCCTAGAATCTCAGAGGTCAGGAACATAGGTTACAAACACAATATACATAGAGCTTAAAAATCCAGATAGACATCTTAGGCCCCTAACAAATTCTAATTGAATAATGCAGGCCTATCCATCTGATGACAATGATAAGGATCAGCCAACTTAGATATCAATCCTGTGAAAGGTCAGTAAGTCACAAAATAGCTAGAATTATTTTACCTATAGCTAGGCTAACTTTTGTTAACAGAAAAATTATAAGAAGTGACTATATAGGGAGTCTGACAACAACATAAATTTTTCCCCAAGTCATATATGCCTAGTGTGTAATTGCATGTGTTAATATTAATTATTGCTAGTGTCTTACATATTCTGTAGCTACATATTTGTTGTAGGTGCATGATTTTTCTATTTGTATACAGCCTGATGATTATATGTGTATTGCAGTTATCTGAAACTATTGATATTTCTGGGGTTAGCTTTTTTTGCAGTATATGATTGGTTGAATGTGTACCATAGACATGCACACACTCTTGTAATGTCTGCATGTGATGTAGAATTTTAGTCATCAAATCAACCAGTGAAGTGGTGTTTTGCTTTGTGCTGTGTCTACTGCATCTAATGGTAATGTGGATTTGATATCAACAGAACTATGGGATGATTACTTATGATGTTCATATACTCATTCTTGTTACACCAAATGCTAGTGTTATTGTGATGTCTGCAGAGCACATTTGCAGGTGCCAAGTGTACCCACGAGTGATTTTTCAGGGGCTACAAAATTTTGGTTGGAGTATCCAGGGAATGTATTCATTGGTTGCTGAAAGCTTAGAATGAAGATCTTTTCTGGGATAACAAAGACTTTGGAAGACCTTCCCAGGTTAATAGAGAATATTTGGGCTTAAGTGTTCATAAGCATTCAGTACAATTTCAGTTTGTTTTGTTGTTCCAGTGACCTTAAGGAAAGGACTCCTACCCAAACTTTGAAGGAAGCATATGGACAGTTATAGAGGAAAGTGAAACATTAGTGTTTGAGTACATAAATCAGACAGGAGACAAAAAGAAGAAGAGCATACGGTAGGAGTGAACTAGAGCTGAATTGTAGTTTTGGTGGTTCGTAAGATTGACAGTCAGTCCACAGCTTTTTCTTTTCCCCTATTTCCCCAGAGTACAATTCTACACAAAGTTCGACCCACTATTTAAATTTCAATCTTATTCTTCAGCAACCCTCCTCAGGCCATCTGGGAGGATGGTAGAGGAGAGGAAAAAGAGGTAACTCTGACTGTAAGCCCCATCACAGTCTCTTGTACCTTATTTGAATGTTTATTTGTGTTTTTACTTGATTCTTCTAATAAATCACATAGCCATTAATGATTATTTTGTCTAAGCCTAAAATTGTTATTTCAAGATTGAGAAGAAGGAAATTAGTTAATAGAAGAAGAGATTTCCCTCGGGTCATGATGATTAGAAGAAGGGTTTCTGAAATTTGGAGAATTACTGAGAATGTTAACAGACTAAACCCAATGTACTACCTTTGAAATCACAGAATTAATCAGGAGACAAGCCAGAAGTAAAAATGGGTAGGTCTTGGTGTGATTTTCCCCAAGTTTAGTCAATCAGTCAACAAACAACTATTCACTGTGCTTATAGGTTAGTGATTGCTATAAAAAAAAAACAAAGAGCCTTAAAAATGCTGGGAATACAAAAAAATTAAAAGATAATCTCTACTCTTGAGTAACTCACAATCTAATGGGGGAGAAACATGCAAATAGCAATATACATATAAGCTATACACAGGAAAAATTGGAAGTAAGCAGTGGAGGAAAGGAAACAGAAAGAAGAGACAATGGGAAAGGCTTCCTAATAGAAGGTAGGATATTAGCTGAGGTTTGAAGGAAGCCAAGAGGCAGAGATAGAGAGAGAAAACATTCAAAGCATGGGAGAAAAGTATCTTCTCTTTGAGGCAAGTGGTTTCTAGCAAGTAAACAAACAAAAAATTCTCATCATCCCAGTCACTATTGGGCAAAGTGCCTGAGGGCAGCTGGCAGCTGATAATCCAAGCCATACCAATTGGGAAAAATAAAAATGTTGCTGATAACTCCCAAGTCACACAGAAAATGTCCAACTAGGAAGTCTGATACTGGCTGCAGGATATAGAATAACAAATAGTGAGTATAAAAAAGCAGCAAAATTATTAGTAGTTAGTAAAATTAGTTTTAAAAAAGGAACTAGCTTCTTTCCCATTGTCTTCTTTAGTTATACACTTTTTTACAAAATTAAATTTTCTTTTTTTGTGAACTTATTTATCAAACACAAATATTTTGATATACAAACAGAAGTAAGAAACAGTATTTATAAGAAACTGAATTGGTTTTATATAGCTGGTTTTCTTAAAAGTATGCTTTATATATATATATATATATATATATATATATATATATATGTAAATATAATTTAACAAGGTGGCAACATAACTGTTCCATTTGTTTATATCCCCTTCTGCCCTTTTTTGTTTATTTTTGTACTATACAGAGTGTTACTGACGCTCTTTTTTATAGCAATCACTAACCTATCAACCATCACACCCCAAGTAGAAGGCATCCCTCACAACAAGTGTGTCATCCAGAAAAACATCAATACGTTAGCCATGGCTAAGAATACATATTTTATTATATTCTTCCTGTCCATTTTAGGTTGGCCAGAGCTCTGTTCAGAGGGCTAAGTCTTTGCAATCCAATTACAATTTCAGACTCAGAATGAAAAGAACTAGGCAATAATGTGTTTTGGACCTGCCATCTGGGGACACTATTCCTTACGGAAATACCAGGCTGTGTGTCTAACTTTTTGTGTAACCTGGAAGAAGGCACTTCATGTTAAAGTACACTGTTTTGCACACTTGGAAGCTGAAAAACTTTCATGAAAAAACTTTCTATCAACCCACTGCAAGTATGAGGAACTGAGGGTTCAGAGTTAATGCATGGTAAACAAGTTTATAACCCTTTTTAAGGAACTAAGAAAAGATGTCTTGGAATTCCAGTAATTTTGTTGAAGTGAGAGCCCACCTTGGACAGCATTTTTTCTCTTTAAAAAGTCAAAGGAAATTATAAAGTGAGGGATCTACTGAATTCCTCTGAATGTAAGCTGATTGTTATGGGACATGAAAAGTTTGTAGGAGAAATGACAAGCAGCTATACTTTATTTACACCATGATAGAATAAGAGGGCCTAGGTTTAATGGTAGCAGGGAAGGCTTAAGAAAGAATTTCTTCAGGTGCTGTCATACTTTTCCATAGAATATTAAATAACCTTCTTCTCCAAAAGTTCTTAAGAGGAGTGAGAACTATCTTTCTGGAATGGTCTCTGTGGTCCCAACCGGGCAATCGATTGAATAATTCTGTCGAGTTCCTTCCAGCTTGTTTAGGCATAACATTCTATTTCTGTATCTCACTGGGAAGCATGGAGGGGCATGGAAATGTGTGGGACCTTTGCTTTAAATTTCATCTCCTTCAGGAAACATTCCTGTGTTTATGGCAGCATAGTGTTGGTGTTATATCTTCAAATATACCATAAATTAAAGCAATTTTTTAAAATAAGCACATATTGTTTCTATCCATATCATCTATGGTAGGTGAGCTGAGTTGCTTAGATCACTACAGTAAGGTAACCCTTACTTATAGGTTCAAGCACAGAAGAAAGTTTGCTCAACTCTGCTACTCCAAGATAGCAGCAGACTAACAGATTCACTCCACTCTACCAAAACTTTTGCAAACATGTGAAACTATTAGCTATGAGAGAGACCAAGCAAAAAAGCATGGAAATGTGGTTAAGAGAAACTTCAAAACCGACCCTGGAACAACGGCTCAGAACGTAAGCCCTATTCTTTAACCATGGATCAGGAAAGTCATTGTCATCAAAGAAAGACAAATAACAAACAAGCAATTCTTAGATACAATCTCTTCTCAACACTCAGGTTGCAGCTAAAACTAATGGTCACCTAAGAAGTATAGGAATCATAGAATTAGAACAGGAAGAGATGTTAAAGAGTAATCCAAACAATCCCTTCATTTTAGGGGAAGGAAACAGACCCAGAAAGAGAAAGTGATTTGTCAAAGTTAATCATATCCTATTAGGCTTCTAAAATGTGATCGTTTTGTATCACAAATTATGTTTGGGAAATCCAAACATGCAAAAGTCACATTTTAGCAGCTCCTAACAGGTAATGATTGCAACCTTTTCATGATTCATGAACTGGTATCAGATTGTAACAACTGAACTCATTTATATTACAAGAAAACCCAGAGAAGAACTGTACTTAATTTTATTTAATATTCTTTACTGAGAGGCAACTTTAATATTCTTTATGAGAGGAAACATGGAATGGTTTCTAGAGAGCTGGCCTTGAAGACAGAAAAACCTAGGTTCAAGTACTACCTCTTACATGTACTGGCTGTAAGTATTCTAGGCAATTCTCAAAGATCCGCACTGATTGGAATTTTCTCACCTAGGAGTTCATTATACCAATAATTCCCAGGTCCAGTTCCAATCCCTCTCATATTCAGATAACAGTTTTTTTATGTACATATTTTAGAGAGATGTTACTGTAATTAAGAAGAAAATCCAAAAGGAAACTCAATAAATTCTAGAAGGATTCATTCATGTAAAGGGGAATGAGAAAAAAATCCCAATTTCCTTTGTGTGTGTGTGTGTGTGTGTGTATGCACACACTTCAAGGATATATATGCATGTGTATATGTATATATGTGTGTATATGTATGTATATATATATATAATATATAAACTTCAAGGATATATATTTCAGCTCACAATGCTCTCATTCTTTAATACAATGCTGACTTACAGTATCATGTGTCATGTGATACATATGTTTCCATAGAGATCACTAGAGATGTATGCCAAGCAGGGAAAATAGAAATCAACCTCTAGCAATTACCTAGCTCTGCAAAGGAGGGTGTTTAAAATTATAACACAATATTGCTTGTCTAATATCACACATTTCTCTGAATAGAAAAAGCTATTCAGGTGCTGGCAAGATATACTGTGTTAGGGATAGGGTAGCAAGAAGGAACTAGGGATAAAGGGCTTCTAAATCCTATACATCCTCCTCTACAAGGGACCAAGATAAAAATCATTCCACCCTATATTTTAGACATTTGTAATTATTCTTTTGTTTTAGGAGCTGGTTCATCACCTTTTTTTTTTAAGTATAGCATTTCAGAAATTTCAGGGACAATGAACTTCATTCAATAGTATGCCTTCTGACTTATATATAGGTCATATTTAAAACATTCTTCTCCTCGAATTTCCATGCACAGGCATAGTATATTGCTAGTTTCATTTTGAATAAGCTGATCCTGAGCCTCTTTCCACACTATTTTTTATTGCTGAAAGGGATGAGATAGGCTAAGTGCCAAGTGTGAAAGTCACTGGACAGGGTAGAGAGAGGGGGGGATAGCAGCCATGTGAAATAATCTGACAGCAGGAACCAGCCACCATGAAAATCAACCAGATAATAATAATAATAATAACAATAATTATATTTACATAGTGCTTTAAGGTTTGCAAAATGTTTTACATAAGTTAGCCCATTTGATCTTCACAACAACTCTTATTATCACCAATTTATAGACAAGAAAATAAAGCTCAGGGAGTTTTAAGTGATTTGCCCTGGATCACACAGCTGGTAAATGAGTAAGGATTTGAACTTGGGCCTTCCTGAGTCTGAGTCCGACACTCATCCACTGGGCCAACTAGCTTCCTCCAGGCAAGCCTTAGAGATCAGTCTGTGTGTTCCAATCTATTGGCTAATGAATCCTGATCTAGAGAGATGATATTTATGTTTCCCAATGTCAAAAAAAATAATTCTTGTTAACTTATTACTCCTCTCTTTTGGGCCTAACTCATGGATAATAGAAGAGAATTGTCAGACACATTAAAAAGAAAATGAAAATACATGATTTGGGGTGAGTTACCTATTCCCCTCTTCTCCTTTGCTTTGCCCAGTCCCTAGTAACAAGAATAGCCAAAAAAAAATGCAGAATCAAGCTAACATTATAGGCAGTAACAGCCACATTGTGTGATAACTGACCTTGACAGACTTAGCCCTTCTCAGCAATGCGAGGAACTAAGACAACTCCAAAACACTAACACTGGAAAATGCTATCCACATCCAGAGAAAGAACTTTGGGATCTGAATGCAGATAGAAGCATACGATTTGCTCTCCTTTTCTTTTGTTTTTTTGTTTTGTTTCTTTGTTCTTGTGGTTCCTTCCATTCTTTACATCAAGACTAATATGAGGGGTGGCTAGGTGGCGCAGTGAAGAGAGCAATGGCCCTGGAGTCAAGAGTTCTTGAGTTCAAATGTGACCTCAGACATTTAACACAAAAAACTACCCATGTGACCTTGGGCAAGTCACTTAACCCCAAATCCCTACCTTCTCCCCTCCAAAAAGCAAAAAAAAAAAAAAGACTAATATGAAAATATGTTTAATATGAATGTATAAGTAGTGTCTATATCAGACTGCATACCATCTTGGGGAGGGAGAAGGAAAAGGGAAGGGAAAAATTAAAAACTCAAAATCTTATGGAAGTGAATGTTAAAAACTAAAAATAAATAAATGAATTATTTTTTTTAAAAAGAGAGAATAGCCAAAAACAAAAAAGTGGCACACACTTAAAAAATCACTAAGCTTGTCATCTATTTTAAAATCCAGTTCCACCAAGCTTATGAGGTCAATGAGTTAGTCAATAAACATTTATTAAGCATATATTAGTTACCAGGCACTATGCTAAGTTCTAGGGGTTATAAAGAAAGGCAAAAGACATTTCCTGTCATTAAGAAACTCACAATTTAATAGAGACGACAACATGAAAACAACTATGTATGAACAAGATTAAATATAAGCAGTTTCCTATTTTGACCAAACATGAAGCAGGTGAGTCCCTTTGGTTATCTTAATCTTAGTTTCCTCATCTGTGCAATGTAAATGATAGGAATATCACCACTGAATCTCACTAAGTTATTTTAAGGTATAACCTTAAGCATCTCTTAACATCCTAGAAATATAAGACACTTTTAAGTTCTGGGCGAGAGACCTATTTTGATAACTTTCAGTGTAATCTTGATGTTTTGGTCACTAGAATTGCATTTTTTTCAAGTCAAGTAAATTTAGCTGTCTGGGGATTGTGCCACAAAGAAGTCCATTTAAATAAAGATAGGTCTTCAATTGCTCATTATTAGTGTTGGTTTTTTTTTTCCTTACCTCAAAGTAAAGGTAGTAATGGAATAATGGAAAGGATTTTGGATTTTGAAGCATAGGCTCTTGCTTTGAACACTGGTTCTGCCACTTAACACCCATGTGATCATGGGCAATTCAATATTTCTGTGCCTAAATTTTATCATCTATGAAATGAAGGGGTTAGGCTCAACAACTATTTCTAAATATATGATCCTATATAAAGTAACAGTAATCATAGATGAATGTTAGGAATGAGGACCATCCAGCAGGACAGATTCCCTGGGAACTTCCAATTTTGATCAATTATTTTTGCTAACTAGGTACTAAACTCAGTGGATTTTGTACTTGATGGAGAAAAGGTGCTGTCAGCAACCTCTAAATCAGAGGTTTCAAACGCATAGCCAGAACTGAGCCTCCAAGACTCCTGAGTCATACCTGATCCAGATTAAAATGTAAGTGGGAAATATTTAACAAAATAAATAAAAATACAGTAAAAAACAGATATAATTAATATGTCACTTTCTAAGTCAATATGCAGCCTCAGGGATCCTTATGTACAGTTTAGAAGTCCCCATTTCTATCTGAGTTGACATAACTGCTCTAAATATTATCACAGTGTGAGAAAAAAAAAGTTACATTGTCCTGGTTATAGCATCATTTGGGGAACCTAAAAGCAAAGGTTTTATAACAGTCATTGGATCTTGGAGTCACTTCTATCCTTAAATTATGTAATTATTTATTATACAACTTTTTCTAGGGCCCCCATTTGTATAACATCCTCTCTGGTTCTGAGTTGGTTATAAGATACATAACCATCAGGTGCTCCTCACATAGAACTGCATTAAAGGCCACTTTAACAAAAAAGGATTTACTCCTTTAGTAGTTTCAGAGCCTAAAAAGACCTAAAGTGAACCTAGAATCAAATGTAGCTGAGATAACTTGTCTTTGGAGTTTCAAAAACACCATTCCTGTTCATCTTTACAGATCATGGAAAGCAAAATTAAGAGCGCTATCAAAAAAAAAAAAAAAGGTGACTTGGGGGGAGGGGAGCAACATTTGTTTTTTCCTCTGTAAACAAGGTAAAACTGTTATTGGAGCACTGACTCTGCTCAAGAAAATCTCAAGGAGAAAACCCCTTACCTCCTCAGGAAATGTTCTCAATGCTTGTAAATACCAACCAAAAATTCCTTGAATGTCTTACCAAGTATTTTAAATGCCTTTAGCAAGATCACCTGGTATGCTCCCTTTTCCTTACCTCCTTCACTCCTTCAGTCCTTCAGACTGTCTCCCCATGCCTGGAAAGTCCTTTCCTCACCTCCACTTCATAGAATTCCCACACTTCTTTCAAGATGCAACCCAAGCCCTACCTTGTGGACCAGCAGTGTCAAACTCAAACAACAATTGGGACCACTAATCGACACATAAGGATCTCTGTGGGGAGCATATTGGCTTAGTTTTCAAATGTACTGTTATTTTTATTTTATTGTATTTTATTTCTTTTGTCAAATATTTCCCATTTGAATTTTAATCTGGTTCAGGTGGCTCTCAGGAATGGTGTGGATCTCATGGGGCCTGTGAAAGTTTGACACGTCTTTTCTATTCGAGCTCCTGTAGAACTCAACTGCTAATGCCCTCCCTTTCAAACTACCTTGCATTGAATTACTTTGTATTATTCTCTTCATATTTATTCTCTATATATTCATATATGTCTTAGTTATCCCTAACATTAGAATGAAAATCCCCTGTAAGGATTGTTTTAATCATTGGATTTGTATCCCAAGGACTAGTACAGTACCTGGAACATAGTTCATACTTAATAGATACTTCACGGATTGATTATGTAGTAAGAATGATAATGGTTTCATTTTCTTTTGAGTGGTGGGGTTGAGTTAGACATTGCATATGCTGTTCCATCTAAAAGGGAATTGTTGAAATGGCCAACTGTTTGGAACAGTGCATAGAGTGCTGACCCTCGAGTGAGGAGGAACTGAATTCAAATCCAGTGTCAGACACTTACCAGCTATGTGACCCTAGGCAAGTCATTTAATTCTGTTTACTCCAGTTTCCTCATCTATAAAATGAAAATTAAATGAAATGGCAAACTACTCACAAACCACTCCAGTATCTTTGCCCAGAAAACTCCAAATGGAATCATAAAGAGTCAGACATGACTGAACAAAATTACTGAAACAAAAGTACTGACTTTCACTCAGATAAAAGATAGATATAAAATGTTTCTACAGTTATCCCTTCCACATCACAGGGGTTAGAGACACAATGCTCCCATGATCTGGAAAACCTATGTGAAATTCTTTGGCCCTTGCTTCATACCAGAGAAGATTTCTAAATTATTATATTAAAAGATAAATTATTTTGATATGTAATACTATATATATATATATATATATATATGTATTTAATGCATTTCTGAGTTTCCAAAAACTCAGAAACGTGTCACCTGTGGCTTCTGTAAAACTCCCCAAAATTTCCTATTTAATTTCTTTTGCCAATCTGTGATATATCAATATTGCAATGGGTAAAGTCACAATGTGGAAAGAATAACTATATCTATATCTACATAAAAAGAGATATCCAAATCTATATCTATCCATAACAAGGAGTATATGGTAAGTACAAAATGAGTGCTGCAAATAGTAAGTACTAAAAGAGTTTGTAAGGTACTAAGGTTGGAGGGGTTGTCAAGAAAGATCTGAAGAAGGAGGTAGATCTTAAGCTGGACTTGGAAGCTAGATAGAATATGAATGAAGTAGAATGAAGAAGGAGAACAACCAAAGGAAAAAGCGTGAAGATGAGACTACTCAGAGAATGTTTAGAGAAGAGTAAAAAGATCTATTTGGCTAAAGCAAGATGTTTATAAAGGGAAATGATTGGAGATCATTGCACCACAAATGTAGAGCTGGTTGGGGTGGGGGTATGTCTTGGAAGTTATCTGATCCACCTTCCTGACTTTAGAGATGGGGAAACTGGAATGAGGAAGCAACAACTCTACGCTATTAGGTGACAATAATGGGTCTTATTATTATCACCAATTTACAGATAAGAAAATGAAACTGAGGGGCGGCCAGGTGGCTCAGCGAGAAAGAGCACCGGCTCCAGTGTCTGGATGACCTGGAGATCGAATCCCGGGCTCAGACACTCAGCACCACACCCAGAAATAACTGGCCGTGTAACCTTGAGCAAGTTACTTAACCCCGATTGCTTTAAAAAAAAAAAAACCAAAAGAAAATGAAGCTGAGGGAGATGAAGCAATTTACCCTGGGTCGCACAACTGGTGAATGAGTAAGGTGTTATTATGATCTGCAGTTTTGCATTTGAGAAAATCAAGGCCAATTGAGGTTAAGTGACTTAGGTGGAACAACTAAACTCGTAAGACAGTGTGCTCCTTGAGAGCAGGGACTATTTTTTGTTTTTCTTTGTATTCCCTAGTACTTAGCAAAGTGCCTAATAGATAGTTGACACTGAATTATTGCTTCCTAGACTTGTCCCTACAAGAGATGGGTCTTTATGGAGGGAGGGGACAGGATAGGAGGAAGATAAGGGTAAATAGGATACATTTGCAAATTAAAGTGATATGAAAATTTTATTTTAATGATTTTTTAAAAATAATAGTCTGCACTTATACAATGATACTTTTGGAGACCTAAGTTTAAAATCACACTTTGACTTCTTACTACCAATATGGCCTAAGAAAGGTAATTTAATCTCCTTTCTTGGCAAAAATGATAGACTTTAATGAAATAATATCTGCTTGGTTTTACAAGTAATCCTGTAGGACAGTCATCTGTAACTCAGACACTAATCAGCCTTGGTAAAAATAGTTTCTTCACTAACAAATCTCTATATCAGTGAAATCACAGGTCTGGCCTCAAAAATGTAAATTATATGAAAGTACAATCTCTCTTCCTCCTCCATTTCATGCCTTTGGATATTACACTTGGCAAAAATCAAGCTGAAGGTTTATAGGAAATTTGAATAACCTAATTTTTAGGTACCTCCCACTTATATCCCTAAAGTTTTAAAGAAAAAAAAGGATGAAATATCTGCTTCTATGCTATAATTGCTCATTCCATTATAAATGTAATTGCTAAGTTCTCTTCAAGGCTTCTTTTAAGGATATAGGATATTGCCTTTGGGGAATTTCTGTGTTATGCAAATATGGTGTCATTTTCAATGAAAATGATGAGTAGATTCACTATCACATTAAAAGGCTAAAGGAAAGAGAAACTCAACCTTTATTCTGCCTGTTAGAGGATCTCAAAACTGGGTCTCAGAGTGGACAGTCCTGGTCCTGTAGAAGGCAAGTAGAGATCCCTGCTTAGAGTTACAACAGTAAGGGGACATAAATGTCAATGACCTCTTTATACAGCTGATTACCATGTTGAGTTACAAGGGGTAAGGGAAAGAAAAGCACTGGAAGTCTCTTTTTCTGAGTATTTTCCCAAAAGTTCCAACAGCCACTCAATGACAGCAGCAGAAACTGCTGGGATTCAAGTAGCTGTAGTTATGGGTATATACATTCAAAGAACCCTTTGGATAATCTATTTTGAGATTTCCCCATAACCATATGTAGTAACAATTCTTTCCCTCTATCTTAAATGAAATCCTTGTCCCCAAAGCCCATTGATATTGGATGTTCTCTTTAGGGGTAGAGATGAATGCCCTGCCTTGTGTAAGGGGGGAGGGGGGAAGGGCTGTGAGACAGAGTTGGATAGGAGAGGGTGAGGCCCAGACTTCTGTTGAGCTTGAAATCTTCTTTGAAAACTTTTGACTTCTACCTTTGAGAAGGAAGATGGAAGAGGCCCAACCCACTTCAGGATGCTGAAGGAAAAGATTCTGGAAAGACATGAGTGGAGTCAGCAGTCTCCATTGAGTCCCAATCTCCAATTTGCTCTATTAGAGACTTTGGAGAATTCCCCCTTCAATGAAATCCACAACTGTCTCTCTTGGTTGAGATGAGTTATCTCATTCCCAATGGGAGAGCTCCTTCACTCTTCATTGCCTGGTTCTCCTACACACATATATATATTTTTATTTCTGTTTTATTACCAATTTGAATAAATGGGTTTATTTGTGTGTTCATTACAGAATTGGTATCTGATGGGGAAGGGGTCAATTCTCAGATATAGAGGTTGTTCCTACCCCCACATAGTGATCAGAAGTTAGATTGAATCCAACTGTACCCTCTAAGAAGATAATAATATTTAAGTGAACAGATAAGTTCTAACCCAGCCACCTCTCTCTGAGGAGAGCAAAATGGCCTCCAGTCCCAAATTCCTGCTTTTCCTCCTGGTAGGAATTAAAGTCTCTCTTGAAGAAGGGCATGGAGAGAAGAGGCTAGAGATGTCTAGTCTACCTCCCTTTAAACCACTCCTATGCTACATGTGGGTCTTAATATATATGGGGCTCCTCTCATTACACTTCTATCCTTCCATTCTTCCTGAAAGTTCTTCTATTTAATAATAATAGATGATAATACTGTCATACTTGGTCAAAGTATTAATAATTAATGCTGAACTCCCCCCTACCACCACCACTTTGTATTTCTTTTGGATTAGAATTATCATAGCATAGTAGATAGAGAACTGACCTTGAAGCCATGAGTCCCAACTTTGGTGTGTACTGACTGTAAGACCTTGGACAAGTCACCCATCCTCTCACTGCTGTAGATACCTAACTCTGTAAGACTTTGTGTTGCAGAGAAGATGCTAACTTGCATAGGTAGACAGTTTCCTCATCTGGGATTTCCCTATCCCAATGAAATCGCTGTTCTGGTACTTATCTCTATCCCCATCTCTATAAGGGATGGCTCTCTGAGGAAGGGGAAGGGAAGGATATATTTGGAAATTTAGGTGATATGATAATTACATTTCAATAAGTTAACAATAATATGAATTCATACGTACCAAATGCTAGTTTGGAAATGCTAGGAATTAGGTTTGAATTTCAACTCAACATCTTACTAGCTATTTGGCCTAAGGAAATTTAACCTTCTGAATTTCTGTTTTAATCTGTAAAATGAAGGGGTTTAATTAGTATTCCTAAATTCCATTAGTTCTAAGCACTACCACGTAAGATTTCAGTATTTGCTTTATAGAAAAACTGGGAAAGAAACAGTACAAAATTTTGCTGTCTCCCATTTGGCCGGAGGTGGTAGGAGGGGGGAGTGCAAAAAATTTCAAACTGAGGAGCCTTCAAAACCTGGGCATGGGTCTCCTGACTTCAAGTCTAGTTTTTCCACTACACCATTCTGCCTTATGAGAAATACATTGGGTAGATAGTGAGTTTCTCATCAATAAAAATGTTCAAGTAGAGTCTGGAAGTCAACTTGCCAAGGATATTGTAGACAGGATTCATGAATTCAGTGGGAGTTTGATTAAATGAATTCTAAGATATTCAACTTTAAGATCATATATCATTTACTTTTGAAATAATCCTGGACACATAAAAGTGCCTAATTAAAAACAAAAGCTTTAAATTTTGTTGCAAAGCACTTTAATCATCATTCCAGTTGACCCTCACAAATCCTGTGAAATAAGTATTAAAGGTAGTCTTATCCTTCTTTAACAGAGGAAGAGAATGAGATTAAGAGGTAGCCAGGGAACACAGTGGATCCAGCCTCATACACTTAATAGCCACATGACACTGGGCAACTTATTAACCTCTGTTTGACTCTGTTTCTCATATGTAAAATGGGGATAATAACAGCAACTACCTCACAGAGCTGTAAGGATCAAACAAGATATATGTAAAGTGCTTTGCAAACCTTACAATGATACATTTTAACTGTTAGAATAATGATAATTAGATAAGAATAATTAAAATTAATGTCACATTTTATCATTAATATGATAATACAATAACAGTTATATTCTATTATAATTATATTAATGTTTTATTATAATATACTATCTAATAATATCAGGAATATTATATTTTATTATGATAATGCTTATCATTACTGTTGCTATCTTATCATTATTATTGTTAAGGTTACAGAATTGATAAGCTCAGAGGTTGGATTTAAACCCAAGTTATTTCCTCCAGATCAGGTGTTTTTCCCTCTATACTATACTACTTTAGTTGTTTGCTACAGTCAGAAGAAATATCAAGGGATTATTTTTCTTAACCTATTCATTAATAGATGAGCAAATTGAGGCTCAGAGAGACTCATTGCTTCCTTAAGCTAATAGTAACACGTTTAAGTTCCTTAAGTCTAAGCTAACTGAGGGTGTAAGACAGGAGTATGTTGGTAAGTGTTTAACAACAGGCTCTTCAGAAAAAAAAATGTATGCATGGCACACTTTTAAGTTTAATCTGCATTATTAAATCGCATTTTCCGCATCACATTCTTAGGTCTAAACAATTAATGAAACAATAAAGCCTTAATAGCATTCACCTATTTCCAAGATACAAATACTCAGACTGACAATTTAATAATTGTCTCTCCTAGGGATGCTCAAGCTTGGCTTCAACACATCCCTGGTGTAAGGGAGCTCTCCCAGATACAGAAATGAAGATGACAGTATATATACAAAGGTACTTTCTGAGACATGGGAGCAGGAGCATAGAAATCAGTTGGGCGTCTTCCAGGGCACCCTACCAGCACTAGAACTATAGATTATGGTTATTCAAAAGGCAGTTATTAAGCACATCTTTGCCTGGCTAATGCCAGGCTTTGTACTAAGGCTTGGGATATGATAGTCCCTAACCTGTAGAAGCTTACATTTTAATAATTCTGTACACAAAGTGGTAAATAAGTTGAATCCTATTTTGTGCAAACAAGTACCCAGAAGTTGTTGCATTGAGTCTATGCTACATATTTACACTGGACTAGAATCAATTGCCATATTTTATATAATATAATAACTTTAAATAGTGCTAATTAAAATACATGCAACCACTTCAGCAGACACACCCACACAAAGTAATTTCAGGGGGTTTCATTAGCAGCTAGGGCAGATTTATCACCTCTTACATGAGACAACATTTGAGCTAAGCCTTGGAGAGAATTAGGCCAGACATTTAAGCTAGCCTCGGTTGCAGGCCTACCTAACATGCTGGTGGCCTTTCTCTAGATTTCTTATTATTGTGTAGACACATGTGTCATTAATCAGAGCTAACGGATGCTGTATCGATGCTCTTTTAGGAAATATTTGAATGCTGCTTCTATTCACCATGGGTAGTAATTTTGGCTTAATGCAGGGATAATAGCTAAGATGTTGATTTCTGGGTCCATTGAAATTAACATTCAAAGAGAGCTAGAAATAGTATGTGGTATGCAATAATAGATTGGGGAGGATGATGATTATTCTCGGGAGGACATTAATACGAGGAGGGTATAAAGCAACATTTCAGAGATAGGAATCCAAACAAGAAGTGGGAATAACTGACTTATGTGTCAAAATAACTCTCTAGTCAAACATATTAGATAGGAACTGAATAGATGACCAATATCAGGTTCATATGATTTCAGTCATATCACTCTATATACAAAGGAAAAAGGAGCAATTTATTGTAAATGTATTATAAAATATTACAAATGAGGGATAATTGCTATTATTCCTTCATAGTAATGGCAGCAACAATAATAACAATAGCTAGTATTTATGTTGCTTTAAGATTTACAAAACACTTTACATATATTAACTCATTTGATCCTCATGAGCTTGTAAAGTAAGGGCTATTATTATCTCTACTTTACAGATTAACCTGAGACACAGAGAAGTTAAGTAATGTACTCAGGGTCACATAGCTAGCAGTTGTCTAAGATGGGATTGGAACTTGGATCATTCTGACTCTAAGTCCTATGCTCTATCCATTGTAGCAACTAGCTCCCTTCATGAAAAACTGATCGAATACTCACAAGCCTCCAATCAAAGCGTATTTGGAAGGGGAGGTTCAACAGGAATCAAATTAGAATAGGCAAATTACACTAGATACATTAAGGGGAAAAAAGTAATCCTAGGTTTATGTTCCTAGCCAACAGGAGCAGACTTCAGATTGTGAAAGTCAGGATTAAAATTAAAATAGGAGCTAAAAAGAGTATAGAGATTAATGGCATTAGAGATGACAATGGTTCTTTGATAGTTTTACGGCATTACCACAGGGTCATAGGAAGCTATAAGGGCCTATGATGCTGAGACCATTTTGAAGTTACATACCCTAAAGTCCAGTCCTTTTATTTAAATTTTAAAAGCAACTGTAACAATGGGGGGAGGGAAGATTCCAGATTTCATTACCTTTGTCAGTATACATTTTATTTTTCCCTGTTTGATGATAAACTTTTATTTATATATGTACTCATCTTGCTGAAATGTGTTATGCACATTAGTAGTCAAAAATATTTGAAGAATTGAATGGAACTGACTAGATAATCCCTTAAATCCTTTCCAGCTCTAAAATCCATGATGCTAATGATAGCTCCTTTCTCTGTTATGCCAGGTTTCTGGAAGAGATGCTAATGATCAGTAAAACCTGTAAATATAAGGAAGGGGAGCAAGGGCCCTCAGTAGTCCACACACTAGATCACTCAGTGGCCCTTGAATAATGGAGAGCCGATTACAGTCTTCACTTGCAAGCCCCAGCTATTTATAGACCAACATTGTCTGTATTTTAAAGAGATTTCTCGGACTCCAGTTCTAATAATGACGTCTGTGTGACAAATGACATGATTCATTATTTTTATGGAGCACAATGTCCACCCCATTAGACTGCATATACTCTGTTGCTGAAAAACACAAGCTTCTTTTAAGAGTCACTTATGAGTCACTTATAAATGTTCAAATTAAACCTAACAATAACAACACGCAGGGGAAAAATGGCAAATGGTTCTTAGGAAATGTAAAGGAATCTGTATGTTGGCTTATTGCCCTGAATTGGGATACAGTTTTATTCTTCCTAAATGATGAAATGGGGATGGCGCTGTTAGGTTTTCATTCCTGATGACAAGATCATTCCTTGACATCTTGCCTTATATCACCACCATCACTTCCAATTTTCTCTGATTCTGTTCCTGTTTTTGCCCCCATCAGTCTGACCCTTGTCTCACAGTGTACAGAACAGCAGAGCAAAGCAGATGGTAATTTGAAATCATTTTAGCCACTTTCTTTGACCTTTTCTCCATGATTTCACAAGGACTAACAAGTTGCCATAGGGATTCATTTAAAGTTTCAACTTTTTTTTTTAACTATTAATCAACCAGCATGGCACCTATGCCACCCAAAATCACTGTTTTCTGGTTGGAGTCCTATCAATGAAATGAACAAACAGGAGGAAGCAATTAGATAATTCACAAAATGAAAAAAATGACTCCATGATAGCCTCCTGGTTGATCTCCTTGCCTCAAGTCTCTCTCCCACTGCAATCCTTCCTCTACTCAGCTGCCAAAGTGATTTTCCTAAAGTGTAGGTTTTATCGTATCACTTCATTACTCAATAAACTCCAGTGACTCCCTATTACCTCCTGGATTATAAATTCATCTGTTAGGCATTGAAATCACTACAACCTGGCCCCTTGTTACCCTTCCATCCATCTCCCCCTTGATCCTCCTTCACACATTCAGTGATTCAGCTGAACTGACCCCTTTCCTGATCATCAAATGACATTCCACTTCACAGCTGTGTATCTTACACTTGCTTCTACGTCTAGATGCTGTTTCCTCACTTCTGTCTCTTGACTTGTCAGGTTTGCTTTAAGTCTCAGTTCAAATCCCACCTTTTTCAGGGGACTATTTCAGGTTGTTAGCTGTCCCTCTCCCTGCACCAGACTCTAGTGTCTTTCTCTCTGAGACTACCTTCTATCTACTACAAATTGTATGAGTTTGTTATTTACATATTGACTCCCAACTAGAATGTAATATTCTTGAGTGAAGGGACTGTTTTCATTTTTGCTTTCTCCCCCCTTTCTTTATTTTCTAAGCACTTAGTGTCAGGCATATAGTAAGGTTACAGAAAGAGAGGAGGAACTAGACAGACCTGTGATTTTATTTGTATAGAGATCTCCCAGATGAGGAAACTCTTTCTACCAATATGGGTCAGCACCTTCTCTGAAACTAAAAATCTGAGAGAACTGCCTAGTGTAGTAACTTCCTGAGTTACACATGCCCTCCACAGGGTCACTTTTCCAATACGTGTCAGAAAATATCAAAGTATTACTGGCTTCAAGGCCAACTTTGTATGCGCTATGCTACACTGACTCTCACTTAACAAATTATTCTGATGGATTGACTAAAGCCAAAAAGAAATAAAACAAAAACATATTCAAACCACACTCAACATCTAGTCTCTGATCTATTGAATTTCCATCTGGCCAGAATGGCAGAAATGAAAATGAAACTGTGAGAAACTTTATTCAAGAAACAAAAAGTAAACCTGTTAACAAGAGTGCAGTAGAGTCTTTTTCAAAATAATTATATTTACAAAGAAAGCATTTGGAAAAATTCCAGTGTAAAACCAACACCAATTTGCTATCAAAAAGGACTTTGCATCATTTGCTAGCTGCAACATCAAAAAAAATGCAAATTAAACATTCATTAGCCAACCTGATAGAGATCAAAAGGCATTTTGTTAATGATCTGCCTCATTACATCAGTTTGGGTTTCATTACCTGTGCTGTTAGGAATAGATCATGTTAAAAAATACAGCAGCATAAAATAAAGCATCATAACAGAAAACAAATGTGATGGATTCTGTATAAATCAAAGGAAGGAGAGGAGAACCAGTCTGTTTTCAAGGCAAATCTTTTCTCTGGTCAAAAACCAGAATCCTCTCTCCTCATCATTAATAAGAAAAAAAAAAAAAAACTCATGCACAAAAAGAAAATCCCTTTGAAAAATTGCAGAAATTACCAAAATTGCTGCTACACAGACAATCATCATAAGACTCATGACCTCTAAGGTTATATACAATAGAGAGTCAAATTGCAACCCCAAAAAGCCAAAAAAAAAAACCCAAACCAAAATGAAATGAAACCACCAAGTTTGAAAGATAAAATGAATGGTTCTGTATTTGTTAGTAAGAACTGAGTCTAACAGAGGGGCAAGCAGGTGCAAATAAAGAGATGCATGTAGCAAATGATTAGTGAGGGAGTTAATGTATTGATGATTCTGTCTATAAATAGTGTATGTTAAAGGAGACCTTTTAGTATAGTGAGAAGAGGACAAGGCTTGGAATCAGTGCAACTGATTTTCACTACCACGACAAGATCTTTGGGGAGGAGCAAATGAAATGATGCATATAAAGTATTTTATAATCAAAATGTAACTTAAAACATCTTTAGAGGGCGGCTAGGTGGTGCAGTGAATAGAGCACCAGTCCTGGAGTCAGGAGGACCTGAGTTCAAATCCGGCCTCAGACACTTACACACAAAACTAGCCGTGTGACCTTGAGCAAGTCACTTAACCCTAATTGCCCTCCCCCCCAAAAAAACCTTTAGAAAACTAATGCTTAGTGACAAGTGATTATGCTTTGTCAAAGGTTCACCAGGACTTGCCACCTGCAAAGTGAATTAAGAATTAAATTAGTACTTTTTATTTTTAAAGCAATCGGGGTTAAGTAACTTGCTCAAGGTTACACAGCCAGTTATTTCTGGGTGTGGTGCGGAGTATCTGAGCCCAGATTTGATCCCCAGGTCATCCCGACACTGGAGCCGGTGTTCTAACTAGCTGAGCCACCTGGCCGCCCCTAAGCAATTGGGATTAAGTAACTTGCTCAAGGTTACACGGCCAGGTGTTTCTGGGTGGGTTCTAAGTGTCTGAGATTGGGATTTGATCCCCAGGTCATCCCCACCCTGGAGCCGGTGCTCTTACTCACTGTGCTACCTGGCCACCCCTAAATTAGTACTTTTAGGAGCCTTGGGAAATTAGGAGTCCAGGGACATGACCAAATGACCCATGACCCAACAACCAGTAGTGGTAAGTAATGTGTCGGTTTTTTAAAAATATGGACAGAGGTCTTTGCTTAAGAATCAGGCTTTTTGTTTTACACTTTCCTGCAAGATACTCACCTATTTTTGTATGTAATAGGGGTTTATAAACCAATTGGCATCCTGGAATTTATAATTCAGAGGTGCAAGCATTCCTCTCTCAACCCTAAGAACAATTTGGGAATATCACAGTCTCTGAGCCAGAAGACAGTCCTAAATCATGATGAAAAGTTCTTAAAGGAGTCACGGTCAGGAGTGTGTGTATGGGGCGGGGAGGGGGTGAGGGGTCTGAGAGCTGAGCTATAGCAACAAAGGGGAGATAGAAACTCCACAACCACCCCCACCACCAGGATTTATGTAGCAGAGGCAGAAAACTTGTGGCAAAGAGAGAAACCGAGACATGAAGGAGAAACTGAGAAGAAAGGTTGGCTGCATAGGGTGGCTAGGTGGCGCAGTGAGGACCTGAGTTCATATCTGGCCTCAGACACTTAACACAAAAACTAGCCATGTGACCTTAGGCAAGTCACTTAACCCCAATTGCCCTTCAAAAAAAAAAAAAAAAAGAAAGGTTGGTTGCAACAGAGAAGAGAGATGGATGGAGGAATCTCAGAGAAGAAATCTCAGGCTGAGGCTACAGGTTGTACTCAAAAGCCAAGGACTGCAGGGAAGTTACAAAATTTGTTTTGCTTTTTCTCCTGACTTCCCTTCCACATGACTGTTAACAGGAACTATAATATAATATACTCTGTTCACTTCTTCTACCTAACTATTTTCTTTCTTCGAATATAAAGAGGTCAGGGGTTATCAAGAGATAAATATATATTTAAATTAGGTCAAAGAACAATACCTCTGTCTAAACATTAGGTATGTTTCTATCTCAGGGCTGTGAACTATAATTATGAGATTACTAACTTTTCAACACCAAACAGTGGAATGGACACAGCAGACCGGGGTGGTTTTTTATTGTCCCTGGGCTAGCAAATAAGCGTATTATTGGAATAATGTGTGCTATTAGATCTCCAGACAATAGGAATACATATTCTATATACATATTTAAAATGTATATATAAATACACACAAACATAAACACATATGTATGTATACGTATGTTTTAAAACACCTGGGACACAATAATCTAATGGTTAAAGTTTACATGGAAAACTGAGAAAATTATTCATATTAGGTGCTTCCCAATCCATTAGAGGATATTAAATTTAGAGCTGCATGAGACCTTAGAAAACAATTTCTTTTTGCGCATGAGAAAACTGAGGCAAACAGAGGTTAAGTAACTTGCCCAGGGTCATACATCTAGTGTTTGAGGCCGGATTTTAATTCAGGCCTTCCTGACTCCAACCAAGGATTTTATCTACCGAGCCATGTGGCTACCTGTCCCTTTCCTCTCCCTCCCTTTCTCTAGATCATCTAAGTTTAATGGAGAAAAATAGAAAATCCATTTAGGTATAGTTTCCAAAATCGACCGGTGCTACCTTGTCCAATTAGCAGCATGAAAAGGACAACTAGGAATTCACACAGCACAAACCTCGTTGAGGGCAAAGAAAACTTAGGGATTTAGAGGAATGTACACATACATTTATTTCGTGCCTGTTTCACTGATTTCCCTCAGTCATGGGTGAATCAAGTCAACAATAATTTACTAAGGGCCTGTTACCATTAGGAACACAAATTGCCATTTGATTTTCACTTTCAGACTGGAGTTGTCATATGGTCCCAAATTGAAAAATATTAGTAGTGATGGGAATAAATATTTCTTCCTCACCCTTCTAGGGTTTTGGTCTCAAACATAAAAAGCTATAGAACGACAGAATCCTAAAAGTAAGGAGGATTTCCCCAAAAGTCACAAAGTTCAATCTGATGGCAGAGCTTTTCATAAAATCATCCAAGAGAGATGGTTACCTAGTTCATCTTGGGATGGAATAAGTTAAAGAAAATGAATGATTCTATCAAAAACCTAATTTGAAGTAAATCTAATTGAAGAGAACGATTGTTAACATCTTAAATAGCCTGCCAACTTCACCAACAACAACTCTTTAGGGATATATGTATGCTTATGTTTAAAAAAACACCACTGGACCAGCCCAAGAATTACTCCCAAAATCTATTTTCCTCATTTATACAAAAGTGAACTTAATACTATTAAACCATTATGTTCTGAGCCCAATGTATGCAAGGCCTTGTGTTATGTGTGATAGAAAAAAAAGTAATAGAAATTACTCTTGGTCATAAGAAACTTACAGTCATTTTTGGTGAGATGACCCGTTTTCATAAGGCAATCAGAGATAGCATATAATTGAGTCCTAAATTAAACACAAAGAAGTGCCAAAATGTATGACAAAAGTAATAAATAGTATTAGCAGTCATAAAACAAAAGAAATATATTGGAATAGGCTTTATACAGAAGTTTGACATTGGTGAACTGATAGTGTTCATAAGAGAGAGAAGGTAAAGAGTATTCTAATAAGGAAACCAAAACAGAACAAAATGAACAAAGGCAAGGTATCAGGACTGAGCATGATACTTGCAGGAGATATTGAGACCAACTCTAACTGAAAAAGAGGGTATATATACTGATGGGAACACAACCAGTCTAAGTAGTATCTAAGTTATATGCTACCTAGAACAGTCTCATGCACATTAGATTTAGAGCTGCAAAGAACCTTAGAAATCAGACAAGGCAAAATAGCAGCTCAAATCTTTCACTTTTCAAATGAGGAGACTGAAAGCCAGAAGCAGGAAATGCCTTCCTTAAAGTCACACAAGTAATAAGAGAATTCAGATTCTACCCAGGGTCCTCTGATTTCAAAGCCAGTGCTTCCTCTATATTTTTCTGGTGTTAATTAAATTAAACAATTTATGTGTTACTTTTCTATTTCATTTCATGCGCTGCCCTCTTTTTCTATGGCTTCCATATCTGTGGCTTCCATTTAAAGTTATTCATATCCACTCCATTTGTATTGAGGTTACTTTTTCAAGCCTTTGTTCTAACATGTAAAGCATTTGAGTCTATATGATTTCCCTTAAAAGACTTTGTTGTATTGCTTTTTTTAATAGTGTGCTTTTTCAAATGGCAAATCTCCATAATCCAGATTTTTTCATGTACACAAATGTACTTGACATTAAGTATTAACACCAGGCCTTTTCTGTAATGCTTACTAGAGCTCCATCAATAGCACTCAACTTGGCCACAAAGAGAAGTGAAATATCAACAACCACATAAATGCTCCAAATTTGGTTTTAAAATATATTTAGTACTTAAAACCATGTATGCTAGAATGAAGCAATGCCCCAAATCTGTGTTATGTATCTGATAATTATAATCACCGTTATAGTACATAAGAAAAATTATGTAAAAGCTATAAATCTTTTGGAATCAGCAGTCTTATTCCATAAAACTATGCCAAATGGGGATCTCTGAAATTAATGAATAGACAGTTCTGTGCCTAGATGCCAAGAATTTTCCCTCTCTAATACTAATCCATCTTATTTCATGAGAGGAGTTAATGGGGTCCATATTGTGGGGCAAGGAAAAAAGAAGGGAATAAGCATATACTAAGAGCCTACAATATAGGAGGAAAACAGAAAACTGGGGGGAAATTTTTACAGTAAGTTTCTCTAATACAGGTTTCATTTCTCAAGTATATGAGAAATTGAGTCAAATTGTGTGTGTGTGTGTGTGTGTGTGTGTGTATCTCAATTGATAAATGGGAAGAATATGAACAGGCAGTTGTAATGGCAAGCACAAAAGTAGTTCACACCTTGTTCCAGCTATTGAATTAACACCTTTTTTCAGTTCAAGTTTCTTTTAAGCCTTGTATCAAAACTGTTAAGAAATAGAATTCGTGAACCCCACAACTTATGACCCCTAGAACTCATGAATTCCAGCAATAGGAAGGGGAGGAACAAATGACCATACATAAGGAGAGACCCAGGGCTAGAGACAGCAGAACTAAGAAGAGAACTCTTGTATTGGCAGAGTCAAGAAGAAGAAAACGTGGTATCCTAGCACTCTGTTTGTGTTGATGTTTGTTTGTGATACTTTGTACAGAAGACCTGGGACCTTACTGGAAGCCCTGAAAGAGGATTTTCTGGTTGTATGTTTACAGAAGTCCTGGAGGAGGGTTTTGGAGGTCCTGGGACTTTACTAATGATTTGTGCTGATCTCTTGGACCTTGTTTGTGGGTCTGAGTTGATTTCACAGGCAGACAGTGAATTGATGATGGTGCTGGCAATGTTTATGAATATTATTGTGGCTCTATCAAGCTTTGTCTTCCCAGAAACAGGAACTGTGAAGGAGTTGAGGTGGACTGGACGCTTTGAATTTCAATATGGAATGGGAACTGGACTAAGAACTGGAAAAGGAGCTGGACAAGGAACTGGGAGCTACCTGCCTTTGTACCCAGATGACATTTGGAGATGGGACCATGGAAGAGGAACCATGAAAGCTGAGAGGCAGTCTCGAGTCAAGCTGAAAGAAGACATTACTTGGATACTGTGTACTGACTGAGAAAATTATGATTTACTGTGACCTAGGGTGTAGAACTTTGACTTTTGTAGTTTGTGATTGAATTAAGGATTTTATGATCGACTAAATGAATGTACTTTGTTGAAAATTATGTGACCACTTTGGTGAAATCTATGTGGCCATGAGTTGTTGAGTTGTGACATGGTGAATGCTGTATTTTGATTTTCTCTGAATGTTTTGCTCTGATTTGTTATTAAATAAATAGAGAGTTCGTTATACTATGTAATCAGAACCTTGAAAGCTGTTCATGGCAACAGTCCTCTAGAAAGCTGCTCGTGGGTGGCTTTACAGCAGTTTTCAAAAGAAGAACTCAAAGCTATCAAGAGTCACATAAAAAAGGCTCTGAATCTGTATGAATTAGAGAAATGTTAATTAAAATAATTCTGAGATACTACCTCATACCTATATCAGATTGGCCAGCATGATAAAAAAGGAAAATGATGAATGCTGGAGGGTTTGTGGAAAAATTAGGACACTAATGCACTGTTGTTGGAGTTATGAACTAGTCCAAGCATTCTGGAGATCAATGCCTATGCCCAAATGTCTATAAAACTGTACAAACCCTTTGACCTAGAAATAACATTACTAAGTCTGTGTCCCAAAGACATTTTTTTTAAAAAAGGGAAAGAAAAGAACCTGTTTATACAATGATATTTATAGCACATTTGTGTGTGTGTGTGTGTGTGTGTGTGTGTGTGTGTGTGTGTGTGTAGTGGCAAAGAACTGGAAATTGAGAGAGTGCCCATTAACTGGGAATGGCTGAACAAGCTGTGGTATATGGTTGGAACAGTATTCTATTTGCTATAAGAAATGATGAGCAAGATGGTTTCAGAAAGACTTGGGGATATTTATATAAACAAATTCAAAGTGAAGAGAACCAGGAGAACACTATACACATTAACAGCAGCATTGTACATATGATCAACTGTGAAAGACTTAGCTACTCTCATCAAGTCAATGATACAAGAAAATTTCAAAGGACCCAGGATGAAAAAGTGCTGTATACCTCCAGAGAAAGAACTGATGAACTCTGAATGCAAATTGAAACATACCTTTTTATTTTACATTATTTTTCTTGTTTTATATCTTTCTGTGTGCATGTGAGGGCTCTTTTTTCTTTTACAACATGGATAACATGCAAATATGGTTTGTGCTAACTTCACATATCAAATATCAATATCAAATTGCTTGCCTTCTTATGGAATGAGAAAGGGAGGAAGAGATTTTGGAACTCAAAATTTTTAAAAATTATTATGAAAAATTGTTTTTTACATGTAATTGGGAAATATTTCATAAATAAAAACATAATTTTAAAAAGAATGGACCGAAATCCCACCTTTGTGCTACCGTGGTGGTTGAAGCCTCTGTACTAGTGGGACTAACACTTTACTCAAAGCCAGAAATCCCCTCAATTCTTAAAAAATATACCCTACAATGAAAGTGTCCTGGAATCCTCAACAGTTGTGTTCTTGCCCACTTGAAACTAAGGACGAGTTGTCTTCACCACAAAATTTAATCTCAATAAAGCTAGATTTAATATATAAATTTTGTTTCTGGATCATCTCTGGTTTTTTCTGTTACTTTGACTAGCTAACTATAGAAATTCATTTAGAGAATGCCTACCGCTAAATTGTGGTGAATGCCAATGAGCCCTTGTACCCCAACTCACAAATGCTTTAGTAACTGAAAAAACAAAGAGCTAGAGTGTGGAAAACAGAATTTTAATTAATCCTGGAGAAGGTGGTATTGCAACTGTATGTTAAAGAATGAGTAGGATTTCACCAGGCAAAAGGAGGTAATGACAGAAGTCATGACAAGTCTAGGGAACAGTCAGAGTCGAAGCACAGAGGGGTGAGAACAAAATATATGGTCAGGAAGCAGCAAGTTGTGAGTTTGTACAGAATACAGAGTGTTAGGGGAAATAATACAAAAGAAAAAGTTGGAAAGGTAGGGTGATATGAGATTGCTGAGGGTCTGACAAGCCAGGAAAGAGTGTGAACTTACATAGTAAGGAGTATCTGAAACATTTTGATCAAAAAAGTGACGTGACCAGATAGACAAATAAGAAAGATGCTTCTGGATATAGTATAAAGTGTGGAATAGAGGTAGGAAAGAGTAAAAGCAGAAATGATATCAAAGGAGGCTTATTTAATATTCCAAGTAGGTGGTAACAGGGGCTTTATTAACATGTTCACAGTGGGAATAGAGGAAAAGAGATGGATTAAAGAGATGTGAGGATAAAATCAACAGAAATTGTTAGCTAAGAGGTGAATGAATGAAAAGGGTGAAGGATTATGCCAATGTTTTGAATATGGGAAATCAGGTGAATGGTGGTGCCAAAGGCAGGAACACTGTAGCCAGAAGGAGAAGCAGGTTAAGGGGAAAAGAGAAGAAGCAGCATGTTATAGTGAAGAGTTCTGGAATTCAGGCAAGAGGGGTTGTTTCAATTCCAGCTTTGCCACTTTTCTCAGTGTGATGTTGGGTAAATCACTTAAATTCTTTGGACCTCATATTTCTCATTTATAAAATAAGGGGAGTAGGGTAACGATCATTGACTGAGTAATTTCTAAGGTCTCCAGCTTTAAATTTATAAGTTCTGTTTTAGAAATATTGAATATGTGAGCTGAAGATGGAGTCTTGGAACTAAGGACTAATGCTCAGTTCTAGAGATTTAGATTTGGGAATCACAGTGGTGATAGCTGATGCCATGAAAATAAATGAGATTTCCGAAAGAACAAAGACAAGAGAGATATTCATGGTCCCCTTCTCTCTCATTGGTTCCCATAGCATTGACTTTTGTGAAAACCCTTAGTTAAAGGATCTATCCTTGGCCTTCACTTTTCTCCTTATTTCCTGGAAGCAAATAAAGAGTTAACCAGTATGCAGGTCCTTCTATGCTCTGTTCTGAAGGAAGCTTCTCCATGTGATTTTCACAGCATCCCCCAGGGTATAATATTCAGTCTGTGCTAAAGACTGTCAAGATTTACTGTGAATGGAGCAGAAGTGCCCCATAATGTCTCCCTCCTCTGCTCTGCCTCACTTCACTTAGCAGCAAAATATCTGCAACAAAGGATAAACTCATTGATAATACAGAAGTGGGTGGAGGGTATCTGGGTACCATTGATTTACAGCTAAGTGACCTATACCTAGGAACAAGGACCAAAATTCTGTCTTGGGGGCCAAACCAAAAAGCCATAGCATTGACCTTTCTCTACACAGAGATTTTTATTATTGCTAGCAAGAAGACTTCTTACCTGATGAAGCTAACTATTATTAATCAGCTCTCATGCTTATTATGTACTCAAAGCAACATTGGGATTTATAATCATATCCCAGGCTGCCACACAAAACTCATGGTGCTAACACAGGTTTTAATTTTCCATTAAGAGAATCCTCAGGAAACAAATCATTCCCTGGGAAGAGACAGGGAGCTATAGGATATAATACAACAACAAGGATGGCCAATGAATAATGCAAGGAAACTGTCTTTCTCTATGTGGCTTTCCTCTCAGGCTCATTCCTATTTTACAGTCTATGTTGAATTTAACTCCCTTTTACTCAGAAATGAGAAAAACATTGTTTGCTATAGGAAGGCCTTGATCAAAAAATCAAAAAACCTTAGCATGACAAGGGCCTCAGAGAGCATCTACAGTTAGGTTCCCATTAGTGCAAATAATTCATCCCATAATGTGGTCACATGAATCCAAATTTACACTATTCGAAGTTATAAGTATATGTAAAATGTGATAATTGGTTCTAGTCCAATGGAAAAAGCCAGTGTAAATTAAAGTAATACAATCACTTTGTGGGATTTGTTATTCACACTAATTGGGACCTACTTGTAGTATAATTTTTACCTGGACAAGAGCCTATTCTATATCTTTCCTGACAAACAACCATTCAGGCTCAGCTTGCAGACTTCCTGAGATATGGAACTTGCTACCTACCAGAGCAATGCATTCTGTTTTTGAACTACTATAATTGTTAGGAATTTTTTCCCCTTTCTGTAGTTGCAAAAGTAGTTGTAAGGGTTATGGGATTTAAAGATCTTCCATGCCCCGTTGGACTTGCTGACGTAGCAGGAAGGGGCGGAGCAAGAGGAAGCGGAAGCCAAGCTAGCGTTCTTGCGGTGGCTGGCGGTGGTGGTGACAGCGGCAGCAGCAGAGGCAGTGGCAGCGTGAAGCCCTTTTTGAGTTAGGACTGCTAAGGACTCCTGCTGAGGACTGCCAGGGGCCGGAGCTGCTGGGAGCGCGCTTCCAGGACGCTGGGTGGTTGCTGTGTGTGGGGAGAGGAGGACCTTTGCCTGAGGTAGCCTGTTCTGTTTTAAAGGCTTGAAAATGTGGGTGCTTTCTACTTTATCTACCTGTGCCAATATCATAACTACTCTGATGGCTTTCACTTTCTGGTTTTGGGACTCAGTCTTTTGGTATCTTAATAAATTTTCTAGTTTATTTCCTCATATGGCAAACATGACGTATTTTGTAATGGATAATTATATCAGCATATTTGTAATCTCTATAGGCATTGTGAATATGGCATTGCTGATACAGTAGTCCATATAATTAGTCTATCAATACATGTATTTTGGATAGGCATTACAGAAATATATGATGAGCAGGGTGCAGAATTTAGCAAGAGGAAGATAGCAAGGCTGAACTACATTTGGAAAACAGTGAAGAACTGTCAATGAACCCAAGCCATGTACTGCCAGAAGAGCCCATCTTTTTCATTCAAGTGTTTTCCCAGTGATGCTATATGGCTGAAAATATTAAGTAATAATAATAATAATAATAATAATAATAATCTCCAAAGAACCAAAACTGACACAAAAGACAATAGAAACCCCTATGGTGGGTATAAGTAGGCTATACTGATGGTCCCCACACAAAGAATTCCATCTTTTATCTCCAAGTAAACTATCTCACATTCCTGGAATGAATTTCATCTTTATTTTTGTCTGTTAGAATCCCTAGCTTAGGCAGGGGCAGGCCAGGAAGCGATGGCGCTGCGCACAGGGGTAGGCCGGGAAGTGATGGCACTGAGTAGGTGGGGAGGAGGCCTGATCAACGAGGGGGCAAGTCATCCCACAAACCACAAGGGCCACTATCAGGCCTTTCACCAAAGGGCTGGGACTGGAAAGAGCAGGGTAAGAAACAAATGCAGGGCCCCTGTCCAGGACAGCAAATACTCCTGGGACTACCACTTCATAGCTCAGAAATTTAAAAAAAAAAAAAGCCCCTATCAGGACCTCCAAGGACCAGGATGGCAGAGTGAACCCAGCCTGCTCCAACTCCCCCTTTGACCCTGAAAACATAGTAACTATTGCCCCAGGGCAAAACCCTCAACAGTAAAGGCTTGGGAACCCTAGAAGAAGGGCGTGGCTAGGGCCCTGCCTCAAAATGGGTAGAAAGCAGACTACAAAGACTCTGGAGTCCTACTACCTTCAGAGGGAGGAACCAAATTCAGAGGGAGACAATGTGGACTCCACACCCACAGCTGAAATATCAACAGGGAACTGGTCCCAAGCACAGAAAGCTCTCCTACATGAGCTCAAAAGGAACTTTGAAAACCAAATGAGAGAGATAGAAGACAAAATGAATAATTCTTTTAAAATCAAAATTGTAGAATTAGAAAAACATTATAACGAAGAAAATAGCTCCTTAAAAAGAAAAGTGTATGATATAGAAAAGGAGCTCCAAAAACTAACCAACAATGATTTGCTAAAAACCAGAATCAACCAAATTGAAACAAATAACTCTATGAGGAACCAAAAATTAGTCAAACAAAACAACAAGAATGAAAAATTTGAAAAAAGGTAAAATATCTCAATAGAAAAATAACTGACCTGGAAAACAGATCTAGGAAATATAATCTGAGAATCATAGGCCTACCAGAAAATCATGATAAAAAAATGAGCCTGGACAACATTCTCCAAGAGCTCCTTAAGGAAAAATGCCCTGAGATACTAGAACCTGAGGGTAAAATAGAAATCCAGAGAATCCACCGGACACCTGCTGAAAGAGATCCCAAATTGAAAAGTCCTCAAAATGTTGTGATCAAACTCAAGAACTACAAGGTAAAAGAGAAAATACTTCAAGTGGCCAGAAAGAAACAATTCAAATATCAAGGAACCATAGTGAGGATCACACAGGATTTGGCAACCTCTACACTGAAAGATCAGAGGCAGTGGAATTCAAATTTCTGCAAGGCAAAAGAGCTCTGGTTACAACCAAGGATCACCCACCCAAAGAGACCGAGCATATTCTTCCAGGCAAAGAGATGGTCATTCAATGATATAACAGATTTGCAGACCTTTCTGATGAAAAAGCCAGAGCTCAATGGAAAATTCAACCTCAAATTATGAGATGCAAGTGACATAGAAAGTTAAACAAGGAAAACACACACACACACAAACACACACCCTATTATTTAATAAGAGCAAACTGTTTATAGACAAGTAGAGGGTATGAGTATAAATTACACAAAATGATTATTAAAAAAATCTTATTAAGGGCTATGAAGGGACTGCAATGGAAGAAGAGGAATGAATGAAGTGGAAAAGGGTAAATTATGCCACACAAAGAGGCCTAAAAACAATATAGCAGAGGAAAAGAAGGTAAGGAGATGAGTATTATATGAGATTTTCCCTCATTGGGTCTGGTACAAGGAGGGAATAACAACCAGTTAAGCAAAGGATTCTATGGAGAAGAGACACAAAATGTATCATATTAGAGGGAAAGAGGGGAGGGAGAGGAGCTTTGCATGAGATTTGTTCCTGTCACTCTTGGAGTGAAGAAGAAATAACATACTTCATTAAGTACAAAAATATCCTACAAGCAGTAGAAGTGAGAAAGGGCTACAGAAGGGGGGGGTAGTAGGGAGAGAAGAAATAAGGGGAAAGGAGAGGAAAAGGGAGGGGGGCTGATAAGGGAATAATGAGGGAGGTGGTGGTCAAAAGGAAAACTGTTAAGGAGGGGAAGGGAGAAGGGGGGAAAATATGAACATTAACAGGGAAGGGAATAGGATGGAGAGAAAGAAACAGATAATAATCATAACTGTGAATGTGAATGGAATGAACTCTCCCATAAAATGGAGGCAGATAGCAGAATGGATTTAAAACCATAATCCTACAATATGCTATTTACAAGAAACACATCTGAAACAGAGGGATACACAGAGGGTAAAGGTAAAAGGCTGGAGTAAAATATATCATGCTCTAGCCAAAGTAAAAAAAAAAAAAAAACAGGGATAGCAATCCTTGTCTCAGATAAAGCAAAAGCAAAAATTTATCTAATTAAAAGAGATAAGGAAGGAAACTATATCCTGTTAAAAGGCACCATAGAGAATGAAGCAATATCATTACTTAACATATATGCACCAAGTGGTATAGCATCCAAATTCCTAGAGGAGAAGGTAAGGAAATTAGAGGAAGAAATAGATAGCGAAACTATACTAGTGGGAGACCTTAAGCTCCCCCTGTCTGAGCTTGATAAATCCAACCTCAAAATAAACAAGAAAGAAGTTAAGGAGGTGAACAGAATTTTAAACAAGTTAGGTATGATAGATCTCCAGAGAAAACTGAATTGGGATGAAAAGGAATATACCTTCTTCTCAGTGGTACATGGCACATACGCAAAAAAATTGACCATGTATTAGGACATAAAAACCTCACTATTCAGTGCAGAAAGGCAGAAATAATAAATGCATCATTCTCAGATCATGATGCAATAAAAATCATATGCAATAAAGGGTCATGGAAAGACAGACTAAAATCTAATTGGAAACTAAACAATTTAATCCTAAAGAATGAGTGGGTCAAACAAGAAATCATAGAAACAATCAGTAACTTCATTCAAGAGAATGACAATAATCAGACAACATACCAAAATTTGCGGGATGCAGCAAAGGCAGTTCTTAGGGGAAGTTTTATATCCCTGAGTGCATACATGAATAAATTAGAGAAAAGAGAGGTCAATGAATTGGGCATGCAATTAAAAAAGCTAGAAAAAAAAACAAATTGAAAATCCCCAATTAAATACTAAATTAGAAACACTGAAAACCAAAGGAGAGATTAATAAAATTGAAACTAAGAAAACTACTGAATTAATAAATAAAACTAAAAGCTGGTTTTATGAAAAAAAAAACAATAAAATTGATAGACCCTTAGTCAATATGATAAAAAAAGAAAGAAAAAACCAAATTATGAGTATCAAAAATGAAAAGGTTAAACCTACCACCAATGAAGAGGAAATTAAAACAATAATTAAGAATTATTTCGCTCAGTTGTATGCACATAAATTTGACAATCTTAGTGAAATGGATGAATATTTACAAAAATATAGGCTGCCCAAATTAACTAAAGAGGAAGTAAATTACTTAAATAACCCCATCTCAGAAAAAGAAATTGAACAAGTCATCAGTGAACTCCCTAGGAAAAAAATCTTCAAGGCAAGATGTATTTACTAATGAATTCTATTAAACATTTAAAGAACAATTGATTCCAATACTCTACAAACTATTCGGGAAAATTCGTGAAGGAGTCCTACCAAATTCTTTTTATGACACAAATATGGTACTGATACCTAAATCAGGAAGAGATAAAACAGAGAAAGAAAATTATAAACCAATCTACCTCATGAATATAGATGCAAAAATTCTAAATAAAATATTAGCAAAAAGACTACAGCAACTTATCACAAGAATAATACACTTTGATCAGGTAGAATTTATTCCAGTAATGCAAGGATGGTTTAATATTAGGAAAACCATCAGTATAATTGATCATATCAACAATAAAACTAGCAAAAACCACACGATTATCTCAATAGATTCAGAAAAGGCTTTTGACAAAATACAACATCCATTCCTATTAAAAACACTGGAAAGAATAGGAATAAATGGATCCTTCCTTAAAATAACAGGTAGCATCTATTTAGAGCCATCAGCAAGTATTATATGTAATGTGGAGAAGCTAGAAGTATTTGCCATAAGGTTAGGGGTGAAACAAGGATGTCCACTATCACCCCTCTTATTCAATATGGTACGAGAAATGGTAACAGTAGCAATTAGAGAAGAAAAAGAAATCAAAGGAATCAAATTAGGCAAAGAAGAGACCAAGCAAAAAAACTACTTGAGACAATAAATAAATTTGGCAAAATTGCAGGATATAAAATAAGCCCACATAAATCCTCAGCATTCCTGTAGATTTCTGATGAAATTCAACAGCAAGAGATAGAAAGAGAATACCCATTTAAAGTTACTGTAGACATTATAAAATATTTGGGCATCTACCTCCCAAAACAAACCCCAGACCTATATGAACACAACTACAAAACACTTTTCACACAAATAAAATTAGATCTAACTAATTGGAAAGACATCAATTGCTCATGGCTGGGTCGAGCTAATATAATAAAAATGACAATTTTACCTAAATTAAATTATATATTTAGTGCCATACCAATCAGTTTGCCAAAAAAATTCCTTATAGAGCTAGAAAAAATAGTAACAAAATTCATTTGAAAGAACAAAAGGTCCAGAATATCGAGGGAATTAATGAAAAGAAAAGCTAGGGATGGTGAACTAGCTATACCAGATTTTGATCTGTACTATAAAGCAGCAGGCCTCAAAACTACTTGGTACTGGCTGAGGAATAGAGTAGTGGATCAATGGAATAGATTGGGTAAACGAGACTCAGCAGTCAATTACTATAGTAATCTACTGTTTGATAAACCCAAAGACCCCAGTTTTGGGGAAAGGAACTCACTATTTGACAAAAATTGCTGGGAAAACTGGAATATAGTATGGCAGAAACTGGGCATAGACCATTATCTAACACCATATATCAAAATCAAGTCTAAATGTGTGCATGATCTAAGTATAAAGGCTGATACTCTAAGCAATCTGGGAAAGCAGGGAATAGTTTACCTGTCAGATTTATTGAGAGGGGAAGACTTTATGACAAATAAGAATTAGAGGGCATTATAAAATGCAAAATGGATAATTTTGATTGCTTTAAATTGAAAAGCTTCTGTACAAACAAAGCCAATGTAACCAGAATTAAGAGGGAAGTGGAAAATTGGGAAAGAATTTTTACAACCTATGTCACTGATAAAGGACTCATTTCCAAAATATACAGAGAATTGAGTCAAATCTGAAAGAATACAAGTCATTCCTCAATTGGAAAATGGTCAAAGGATATGAACAGGCAGTTTACAAAAGGAGAAATTAAAGATATTTATAAGCATATGAAAAAATGCTCTAAATCACTATTGATTAGAGAAACCCAAATCACAACAACTCTGAGGTACCACATCTCACCAGTCAGATTGGCTAAGATGACAAAATAGGAAAATGACAAATGCTGGAAAGGATGTGGGCAAATTAGAACACTAATGCATTGCTGGTGGAGTTGTGAACTGATCCAACCTTTCTGGAAAGCAATCTGGAATTATGCCCAAAGGGCTATAAATAATTTCATACCCTTTGACCCAGCAATACCACTCCTAGGGTTGTATCCCAAAGAGATCATAGAAGTGGGAAAAAGACCCATATGTACAAAAATATTTATAGCATCTCTTTTTGTGGTAGCAAAGAATTGGAAATTAAGGGGGTGCCCATCAATTGGGGAATGGCTGAACAAGTTGTGTTATATGCATGTTACAGAATACTATTGTGCAATAAGAAGTGAGGAGCAGATGGACTTCATATTTACCTGGGGAGGTTTATATGAACTGATGCTGAGTGAGAAGAGTAGGGCCAGGAGGAATTTGTACACAATTACAGACACAACATATGTGTGACGACCATCTTTGATAAACTAGACTCTTCTCAGCAATCCAGAGACATAAGTCAAATCCAAAAGACTCATGTTGGAGAGAGATGTTTACATTCAGAGAAAGAACTGAGATTGAACCCAGATTGAAGCAAACAACCTGCCCTTTTTCGTTTTCTTGTTTGGTTTTGTTTCCTCTTTCCCATTCTTCATTCCATCTGTTACAATCCTTCTTTATAACCTGACTAATGCCTAATGTGAAAGTATTTGCAGATAATATACTTGATTGTATGCCACCATGGTGGGGGGGGGGGGTGGAAGGAGAGAAAATTTGAAACTCAAGGAATTGTGGTAATGAATCTTGTAAACTAAAAGTAAACAAATTAATAAAGACCAAAAATAAAAAAAAGAATCCCTAGCTTACTTCAAAACTCAGCTCTAGGGATTCAGTCAATTAGAATTTCGAAGATCTCCAGTGTGGGCAGTATAATCTTTAGGTAGTATGCCCGGGAAGACACATTCAAGAATCGCACAGGAAAAGAAGGTATGGCCAAGTTGTGATTTGCACAGATGGAGATGGTCCTCATATAGACAAGATAATAATCATTTTAAAATAATATGCTAATTTATTCTCTTTCTCTTCTACTCACTGGTTGTAGCTGTGTTCTCTGGGACCGAGTAAAGCAAGGTGAATCCCTCTTCCACATGACCACTCTTCCAGTCTTTGAAGGTAGCTTCCCCAGCGCATCTTCTTTTCTTCAGGATAGATGTCCCTAGCTTCTTTTTGGTGGTTTCAATTGAAACAATACTGGATAAGAATCAGAAGAACTTGGGCTTCCTCTTTGGCACTTTGGGTGAGTCAGTCCACTTCTCTCAGTCCCAGTTTCTTCACCTATAAAAGGAGGGGCTTGGATCTGAAAATCTCTAAAGTTCTTTATATCTCTATATTCAAGTATGACCTTCAACAAATACTTGCGTGGCAGGATTTGTATTCTAATCATTGTCCTAGTTGCCCTCCTTAAAACATGTTCTCACCTATATAAATCCTCCCTAAAACATGGGACTCAAAGCTGACTGAAAACCATACTCCCCATGTAGCCTGACCAGGGTAAAGTACAATGGGACTTTCAACTTCTTTTTTTGGATGTTATGTTTCTATTAATGCTCACTTAGGATTAAATTCTATTTTTTCACTGCCACATCATACTGTTGGTTTATTTTGAACTTGCAAATCACTATAACCCCAAGTCTTTCTTATATGAATTGTTGTTATCAGGCTATACCCACCCCACTGCATCTCCAAGCAGTTTAATTTTTGAACCCAAGGGATATATAAGAAAATTTCCTCTTTTTGGATTTGGCAATCTATTCTAGCCTATTAAAGTAATTTTATCTTCCCAATTACATAATCCAAAGCATATTTGTGCAGGTAGCTTTTTTCCCCCCTCCAACAGCTTTAGGTTACTCAAATATTAAATAAGAATGCCATTCATGCCTTCCTCAAAATCTGGGGTTCTGAGACTTTTTTCGTGTCATGAAATCTTTGGTATTCTGATGAAACCTATAAACCCCTTCTCAGAATAATATATTTAAAAGCATAAAATAATATACAAATGATTAAAATGCAAGTCAATTATATTAAAATATAGTCATCAAATTTTTTTAAGTCCATGGGCCTTGGGTAAAGAATCCCTGATTTAGTTATTGAGAAAAGTGTTGAACAGCATAAGGCTCAGGACAGAATCCTCTGGCATTCCACTGGAGACATACCTTTAAATTTACACATAATTGTTACTACTTTTTTGTTCCATATCTTCTTAGAAACATAAATTCCTAGATGGAAGAAAAAAGGCAGGGCTGAGAGCCTGAGATCTCCCCAAAACCCTTTAGAAGACCTTTAAATAATGTCCTAAAACAAATTCTTGGGCCACCAAACCCTCAAAAGAACAAGGCAAAATAATTTTCCAGCCAAAGAAAACTTAGAAGGTCAGCAGGAAAAGGTCTGTTGCCCAATGCAGGCTGTGCCTACACAGATTAGGTCCCAGCAAATCAGGAGTAGGCCTTGGAAGTAAATGAATCAGCAGCAGCTTCTTAGCCAACAGATAGTAAAGGGGTTAAACAACTGGTCAGAAGGAGATTATGGGGGTCTCTTTGCTGGCACTGG
The DNA here is from genome assembly GCF_028583685.1 of Petaurus breviceps papuanus. Taxonomy (NCBI): domain Eukaryota; kingdom Metazoa; phylum Chordata; class Mammalia; order Diprotodontia; family Petauridae; genus Petaurus; species Petaurus breviceps. The sequence continues at coordinate 2,731,071 of NW_027187293.1, read as the reverse complement.
GGGCAGGTCTCTATTGCTTCATACATACTCAGATCGGAGTTGCAGTCCTGGGTGCCTCCTTTACCAACCTGTTGACTCTTTTTCTTTGAACTGATTTTCTCACATCACTCTGATGTCTCTTCCCAATTTTTCCTCTACTTCTTTTACTTGATTTTCAAAATCCTTTTTAAGCCCTTCTATGGCCTGAGACCAATTCATATTTTTCTTTGAGGCTTTGGATGTAGGAGTTTTTACTTTGTTGTCTTCTTCTCAGTGTGTTTTATTTTCCTTGTCACCATAGTAACTTCTACAGTCAGAATTTTTTTCCTGTTGTTTATTTTTCCATCCTTTTTCGTGACTGTTAACTCTTTGCTAAAGTTGGGTTCTTCTTCCAGAGTACAGGGCCACTGTTCTCCAGAGAAAGAACTGATGGTATCTGATATTTTTTAAACTTTATTTTTCTTGGTTTTTTGAGGGGAGTATATGTTTTATTTTTTTTTATAACATTACTAATATGGAAAGATGTTTTGCATGACTATTCATGTATAATGTATATCAAATTGCTTGCCTTTTCAATGAGGAGGATGGGGAAAGAGGGAGGGATAAAAGAGGAATGGAGAGGGGAAAGGAACAAGCATTTATGCAGTACTGACTGTATACCAGGTGCTATGCTAAGCACCTTACAAATACTGTCTCATTTGATGCTCACAGCAATCCTGTGAGGTGGATGCTATTATTATCCCCATTTTACAGGTAAGGAAACTGAGAGAGACAGAGGTAAAGTGACTTTCCCTTGGTAATGTGGCTATTGGGTATCTGAGACTAGATTTGAGCTAGGGTCTTCCTGACTCCAGACCCAGTGCTCTATATACTGGGCCACCACCAGCTACCTCTCAATAGCTGTTTTAGTACATGGATTTTGTGACATTTAGTTTGATTGATCAGTAACCTAATTTGCTTATTTCCTGACTTAATGTTCCAGATCTGATACACTCTCCAGATAAGAAGGATGTTACTTTAATAATTTGTGCTTAAGGCTCATTAACCTATTAAAGTTATTGTTCATTTACCATTTGTGACTTTAAAAGTTTCAACAAAATAACATGTAATCAAAAAATCCATAATCTCCTAAGTTTTGTATGGAAATCATATAGTCTTCTAATAACTATCCACATCAGGAAGTCTTTCTACACAGCCCCTGAGCAGTGGTAATATAGACCTCAGTGGAAAACCCCAATAATTTGAACAGATTATTGAACAGACAAAATACAATAATAAGTTCCATTTAAAATGTCGTTTTTGGGGCGGCCAGGTAGCACAGCAAGTAAGAGCACCGGCTCCAGTGTTGAGAAGACCTGGAGATCGAATCCCGGGCTCAGACACTTAGCACCCACCCAGAAACACCTGGCCGTGTAACTGTGAGCAAGTTACTTAACCCCAATTGCTTAAAAAAAATAAAATAAAATAAAATAAAAATGTCGTTTTTAAAAAAAAGCAACAACACATTTTTGGAACAGTTCTGTGACCATGCAGGTCTTAAGTTCTGCTTACTTGATTCTTATCCAAGATAGTCAAATAAAATGGAAGGCAAACAGGCTCCTCATTCTCCTCATAGAGAACTAGAGAAATTAATGAAGAAAATTATCAAGTTGGCAAATACAAATGGAATATTCAAAAAGTCCATGAAAGCAAAAAAAAAAAAAAAGCCAGCATATATGACAGTGGAAATGTAAATGTATATAATGCATAGAAGTTGCAATTACAGGTTTAAAAATATTTGAGATTTGAGTGACATAACTAGAGGAAAAGATTATAATGCAATGACCTTCCAGAATACTTGCAAAAGCAAGAGTCTGGAAATTATCTTTTAGGAAATTGATACATATTTATGTCATGTATACTTAAACCTCAGTTTCAGTTTCCTTATTTTAGCTCCAAAATTCTATTATTTTCTTTTTTAACAGCCAGAACCAAAACCACAAGGTCATTTAGGCTGTTTCTATATGAGGAGACAATAACCTATTGAAAAGAGAAAAATTCAACCAAAAATCTACATATCGGCTATCTAATTTGAATATTTTATTTTTTCACTGAAATTTAGCAGTTACCACTTGTTATATTACAGGCATCATAGTGTGATCCTATTCAATTACCTTGCTGTTTATTATTAACTCATTTTCCCTCCTACATACAGTAAGTTTTTGTGTTAGAATTCTTATCAATGAGAATTCTAGATTAAGTAACACTATTCCATATATTATATGACTACAATTTCTCTCTTTTGAAATGAGAAAACAAACTGAGGGACAAAGTCTATTGCCCAAAGTGGAGATACATAATGGAGAAACACATGATAAGGATACATTCTCAACCTCTCAATACCTCTTTCTTGATTATGGGCAACAAAGAACTAGGTTAAAGATAAAATATTTGCAGATTACATAAAGGGAACCTCTTTTCAAAAGTCCATATACATATAATACGTACAATAAAGAATAAATCTTGTGGGAACCTAAACTTCAGAATAAATATACTTGTTGACAGGAATATAGTTTTCCTGTAAATATAGGAAACTCTAGTGACCAAAATAACTATTTAAATCAAATGCTGTATTCTATGCATATGCTCTGTGTATACATACTTAGGACAGAGAGCATAGTGCAAATAGCATGAATAAATCTGAGTCCTGAAAAATGAAACTATATTTACAATGATAACCCTAAGGCAGTGAAACATCCTAAAATGTCTTATAAATGAAAGAGAAAATCATCTTCAATATAGCTTTAAAATAGGCAACACAAAAGGGCAACGGGAGGGGTAATGTCAATTTTCAGTGTATTCCACTGGTAGCCTCACAAGTCCAGGAAAAAAATTGAGGAAGGCCCCTAACATGTTGGGTGCCCCCCCCCCTCATCTGTCCAAACTCAATGAGGAACATAGGTAAGAGTCACACAGGATGAGCCGGGAAGTAGTTCTCTTAGAAGATTTGCAGAGTGTATCATTGAAAGAAACATCTTTATCAATGAGATAGAACGATTAAAGTATATTTTTGACAAGTGCATTTTGTTGGATCATAATTCTTTTAAAACTAAAAAATGACATTTTTGTATGTGTATATGCATACATATATATATATATAATATTTGTCATATTTGCATATATGTATATATGGTTGTTGTTCAATCATTCAGTTACATCTGACCCTTTGTGACTCCACGATCATACTGCCCATGGGCTTTTCTTGGCAAAGATACTAGAGTGGTTTGCCATTTCTTTCTCTAGTGGATTAAGGCAAACAGAGGTCAAGTGACTTACCCTCAGTCACACAACTGGTAAGTTTCTGAGGCCACATTTGAACTCAGGTCTTCCTGACTTCAGGTCCAGCATTCTATCCACTGAGCCATCTAGTTGTACATACATATACATATATGCACATATGTCTCTCTCTATATATATGTGCACATACATATATGTACATTGTGTAACCACACTATGATATCAATAATAACACTAATTTCTTTTTTGTGGTGTAGTACATCCAAGAGGTTGTATTCAGGTTTTTTCTCTAACATATATTAGCTGTGTGACCCTGAGAAAATCCCATAACCACTCAGTGCTCTAAATATTTCTCTAAGATTATAAGTTGCAAAAGATGAGCTGACATTCCTTTGTACAAAGAGTTTCCTCAACAGGGTTTCCCTATATCAATGAAATTATGGTCCAGTAACCATCTCATAGACATACAGACATCATCTGAGTCTTACTAAAACCCTACTGTACAAATATTAATATCTTAACCTTGAAGATAAAGAAACTGAGTCACAGAGGAAAGAATTTGCCCCAAGTTCACTCAGTTGCTAATACATGGAGGGGAGGCTCAAACAGAGTAACTCAGAGAGGGTGGAAAAAATAATAACAATAAATAATCCCATTTTTCTTGGTAACAAGAAAAGATAATGCATTTCCATATCCCAGTAACTGGAAGTACATATAGGTCACATTGTCCTAACAACATAATAGGGACCGGATACTATCACATTGCCATTTTCAAAGTGAAATGCAGAAGCACATTTGGTGAATTGTCTGTGATCACACAGTATAGTGGTCTCCCAAATCCCAACTTTCTGCTCTGTTATTAGACAATAGAAATAGGATAAGTAGGAACCTAACACCATTCCAAACCATCCATTGAATGGAATATTACTGCTTATTTATGGTCTTTTTTGAGGTTTTGGTTACAGGTTAAAGGGAAATTTGTGGGTGTTTGAAGATTATTGTTGATTACAGGAAATGGGTATCATTAGTAAGTTCAATATACTTCTATAGTACTGTGGGTTTGTTTTTTTAGCACCAGTTTCCAAATAAAGAAACATCAAAACACTGACTCAGTCATTAACAAGTCAGCTGTGAATGCAGAAGGGTGTCACTTAAAAGAGTCCCCTCAAACACAACAATTTGTCAAATATGAAAATTAAAATGACTTCAGTAAGATATTTTCCTCCTCAATCATGAGTAGTAGCTCAGTGGGAATGGAAGGTATCCCTCCTGCTAGACTAAAAGCTCCATGTGGGCAAGGAAAATGTCTTATCTTCTTATGTCACCTGTTGCATAGCACAGTGCTTTGAACACAGTATTTCAACATTTGAAGAATCCGTAATTTCATTAATATGCTGTCACTATGCCATCCTTTCACCATGCTGGACCCCCTCTCCCATTAGTGAGTTGCTTCCAAGGACTCAATTTTGAGACTGGGTCCATGCAAGTCTTACTTTATTTCCCTCTTGGATATATTTCTGACTCCAGATTTTGCCATCATGGCCCCACGTATCCCTTCCCTACCCCTTTTTAACTCCCTTTTATATGTTGTCTTCCCCCATTAAAATGTAAGTTCTCTGAGTGTACGGATGGTCTTCCTTTTTGTTTATACTTGCATCTCTAGCACTTAGAAAAGTGTTCTGTTCTGAGTACTTAACCTAGTCTATAACCTCTCTAAGATTTGGTTGATGATCTTCCAGGGTTGCTATCACACACACACACACACACACACACACACACACACACACACACACTTAATATATCTACACCCTTCCATTAACCTGGGAATTAATCTTTCAAATTTTTATTGGGGCAATGTTCAAATAAGACATACTTTCTCTCACTGAATCCATATGCAAAGCCTTTGAGATTGATAGAATCTGGCAAATGTTATACTTCATCAATCTAACCTCTCTGAGCTCAGGGTCTTCTACATGTCTCCAGAAGACATCGGAGAATGTCTTCAGTGAAGGCAGCACATAGTAAGTGTTCAATAAACATTTGTTGAATTATAGAGTAAGTAGAATGAGTCTACAGAGCCAAGAACAAGGCAGAAGCTTAAATCACTCAGGCTGGTAACAATGGCATTATTGGACATAATTGGCAAGGAAGCCATGCCCAAAAATAATACAAGAACTCTATTCTCTCCATAACATACTATATATATGTAATACTTATGCCCATATCTATTTACCATGAGCTCCACATCTATATTAACCAAACCCTGATTTCCATGAGGAAGGAAGAAAATTATATCATCCACTTTTATGAAGAAAAAAATGGCAAAGGGTTTATAGCTAGAAGGGACTTTGGAGATATTTAATCTAGCCCCCCAGTTTTACAGATGAGAAATCATACCATACTAGATCTAGAAGTAGAAGGGACCCAGAGTCCAGCTAGTCCAACCCATTTTAGAGATGAAGAAACAGAAGCCCATGGAGGTTAAATGATTTTTTCCAGAATCACTCAAATAGTAAGGTAAGATGTAATTTTTCTCTCAGTCGGAGGTGAGAATTTAACTGAGGTCCTCTGACACCAAAGTCGGAAGTTTTTCCATAGTACCATGGTGCTCACAAGCATAGGGATGAGGGGCTTGGAGTGTTGAAATTGCCTGCCCATAATAACACAGGTATGAAATGACAGCACGTCACATTAGGCTGCATCAGCTTTAGAGATAGGATCTCAAAGCTCCTATCAAGGGACAGACAGGACAATAGGACAAATTCATACAGGGATGTTGAATTTTCAGGACTAAAAGATGGCATTTGTAATTCACACTATAGAATTCCTTTTCAACCAACTTCAAAACCACATAATACTTGCCCTGCTTTTGCCCCGCACCTACCATTTAAATTTTTACCAAATATTCTTAGGGGAAAATAGCTTTCAAAGAATGTTCTTTGCTAATTAACATTCCATTTTTCATCTCATAGTAAACACATGGGAGCTTGGGGAAGTGCAATGAATTTAACAGTTTTGAAGATCAGAGGCGAAGTCTGGAAATGCACAGCGCTATTATTAGGCCTCCCAGAACAATCATCAAGTTCCTCAAGGGACACACCAACTCAGGACCAAAGGCCGTTCCATAACTATAGCATGTTTTGACTTGTAGCAGAAAATACTTCAGAAACAAATGGAACATACAATTTTCAAATTTTATGTTTGTTCTGCATATTCAAAGGGAATTTTAAATATATCCATATTTTCCTGGCATACTCCAATAAAGAGTTGCAATCTGAAAAAAGTTGCAGTCTGCTGTGGCAGTATATTCAGAATGCTGTTCCATACATAGGGACTCCCAACAAATGCTGTAGATAAGCTGAATTTGTCTAGTTACAAAGTGAGGATTGAGAAGAGCTCTCACCTAGACTGAAATCCTACAATGGGGTAAAATCCCATGGTACAGCAACATTAGACTTATCCTTTCCCACCTTGGGAAAATTATAAGGTCTAGCCCTAGTGTATTGGTTCATACTGAATTGGGTCCCTGTCTTGAGAAGTTCAGATACACTTTAGGATATCCATCATCATGGGAATTCTGGAAAGAAGAAATTTCCAGAGAATCTGAAGAGTCTTTAGGAGAATTGCCCTATGAGGCCAATCTAGGTTTTCAGATCCACTTTAAAAGACATACCAGTGAGTTTGGGGCCTAGTGAGTATGGGCTTCTACAACATAAAATATACCTAAAATCCTAGAATGACTCTGGGTACTTCCTCCCAGAAGTCCTCACAACCACAGATATCCTAGTGTGGATTTGAGTACTCCAGGGCTGAGGTGAACTTCCGCTTTCCTTAATGTACATGTGTAAGGGGCTAGGTTGCACAGGAAATAGAGCAGCGGACTGAGAATCAAGAAGACCAAATTCAACACTCATTAGTTATATATGAGTAAGTTACTTAACCTTTATCAGCCTTACTTTGCCCATGTGAAAGATAAGGAAAATACTAACATCAACTTTGCAGGGTTACTGTGAAGGTCAAATGAGATAATATACATAAAACACTTGGCAAACCTTGAAGCTCTATAGAAATGCTAGCTACTAGCATTAGTATCAGCATCTGATTTTTTTTTTTATGTACCATCTCATTAAATACCCCTTTATGAAAAATGTCTTTATGACTGGTAATCAGTGGGATGAGGGAGTGTACTAGATGGGAGATGGTGAACAGCAGTTCTAGAGAAACTACCCTCAACTTTTCGGGGTTACCCCTAGAATCCTGAGAAAAGGAATAGTCAGACACCTTCTGGTGACCCATCATGCTTATTTCCCTAGCCTCTTATTATGTTGGGGGATCTGAGCTTTTTACGTTCCTCTGGATGCACACGTGATGCTGTCTCCCATCTCCATGCTTTGCACAGGTTTTCTCCTGTGCCCAGAACGCACTTTGGACAAGGAATGAAGGAGGACATCAAGATTGCAAGCTTGGGTGACTAGAAGGAAAGTGGTAATCTTAACATTGATAGGGAAGTTAGAAAAAGGGGAATGTTTGAGATGAAAAACAATGAATTCAATTTTGTTCATGTTGAGTTGAAGATGTCTATAGGATTTCCAGTTCAAGATGATGAATAAGAAATTGGAGATCTGAGACCAGATAATCTGGTGCCAGAATCATCTTCACAAGAGAGAGGTCTCTGAATCCACGGAAGATGATTAGAACACCAATTGAAATATCATAGAGGGAGAAGTGAAGAGGGCCTAGTACTAAGTGCTGTGGGACACCCACTACTAGTTGACATGACCTGGATGAAGATCCAGCAAATGAGATTGAAAAGGAATGGTCAGACTGGTAGGAGAACAGGGATATAGGAGTTCACAAAAACCTAGAGAAAAGAAAGTATCAAGGAAAAGAGATTGTCAGTATCAGAAGCTGCAGAGAGGTCAAGAAAGATGAGTATTGCATTTCTTGATCGCTGGCAGTTTTTGTAAAAGCAGTTGTGTTTAAAAGATGAGGTTGGAAGCCAGATTGTAAAGACTTAAGAGTGTGAGAAGTAGAAATAGAAATGCTTTTCCCTGCCCTGAAGGGGTTTGTCTTTCCTCAGCATGTCTAATTCATCCTCTCCTAGGTGCTTGTTGGATTCTTTGTTCCTAGAACAGTCTCTCAGATAACGTTATTCTGGGTTTGGGGTGGGGGTGTGGATAGGTGGGAATATGACACTTCTTGGTACAAGGTTCAAATCTTGCTGCCCTTCCAGTTACAGACTCAAGGATCTACCATCTCAAACTGGAACCTCAAAATACATAAACCCAGAGGTATGTTTAAATCTTTCAACCAATTTTAATACCTTGCTGCTTTTGCACCTAGCTTACATCTTTGGTAAACTGACTGATCCATTAACGATGTCTTGGAATTGTTCCTACCTAGTTTACCTGTGATTAACTGATTCTATAATTCACACAAAAATGTATTTTCCTTCAATAAAGGAATCAGAGTGTAGAGCATATTGTTATTTCTATTCTTGGGATTAAGGGATGCAGGAAAGTCCTCTTATACAAGATTTGTTGTTTGGGGGAGGCAAAATGATTGAATTTAATCTCACAATGAGATACAAATACTCTGACACCAGTACACATGTTTATATTGACTACCATTAAACTTTGTGCTTGAAAGGTTGGCCCTCACCTTTATATCACCTTCTCACTTTTTATTTTTCCCCTGTGCTTTGAGCTAAACAAATTTTATGAACTCTTACTTTTAGTAATTTAACCAGCTAAACAAAAAGTGGTCACACAAAAAAATTCCCAGTAGAAGATTATCAGTTGCTTACATAACCTGTTTTTTGTCCCTGCAAGGAACAAAGGAAAATGAAGTACTCAAATCAAGTAGCCAGAAAGAGGCAAAAAAAAAAAAAAACAGTCTGTCAATTAATTAATTATTCAATCATTGAGCAACTATGGTTTGTTAGGTACCTTTAGATGCTGGGAATACAGAGACAAAAAGAAAATAACATTCTATCCAGCCTAACAATGAGAACCCAGAAGAGAAGTCATGGATCCAGGAGGGCCAGACTACACAACCATATGTCTCTATTCCTTGCCCCTCACTCCCTGAATAGGAGGAAGAAGAAAGCAGGGAATTGGATGCCAGGAGTACCAGAACAATACATAGTTGATGAAATTTGAGACAAGTTTCAAACTTAATCCAGATTAAATCCCAGTTTACAAATATCCACTTACAAAATGTCCTCTCCTTGGCGCAGGCATTCAAAATATGTTCTTAAGAGAATGATTAAAATATAGAACCTCAAAGGAACATTTTACCAGCTCCATAAAGCATTCTCGTTATCCAGTGAAAAGGAGAGCAGACAAAGAGTGCCTTCTATATTTAGAATAGTCCACATTATACAGAAATCCTTAGAACTTTCTAAATTCAAGCAAAGGATGGCTACTTTGGGCAGTGAATTCTAAAAGAGCCAGAATTAGCAAAAGGTGACCAGGGCCTTGTCAAAGGTGCCAACATTCAAAGGAGATCGGGCTTATTTCTGAACTCTAGCACAGGGCCAACTGCTCAACATGCCTCTTCCCTCCTCCAGGAACTTTGTAGTGGCTTCCCAGGTCTCATGGTAGCTAAGTCACATAGTGGAGAGATCATTGAACTTAGAGATAAGAAGTGAATTCAAATCCTGCCCTAGGCAATTCTGTGATCCAGGGTAAGTTACTCTACTTTTCTGAATTTTGGTATCCTCATCTGTAAAACATGGATAATAAAAGTAGCTATCTCTCAGGGTTGTTGGGGAGATCAAATAGGATATTATATATAAAGTACTATACAGTGTTTAATATGTTATATAAACATTATATACAAACCTATTAGCTAAACATTAGCAATTTCCTTCATGGGCCCACCTTCCCACTGCATCTGTCAACATGGCCAGAATTCAGGATCATTAATGAAGACGGCATCCCACAAAATCTTTATCTTCCTCTACTCCCTTTTCATTGTGTACTCCAGAAACCTCCATCACTAGTAACAAACTTCTCATCCAGATTCTCCTTCCTATGTTCCTTCCATCTTTTGGTCTTCACCAAAGCCTCTTTTCAAGGCTAACCATTTCTTCTGTCTGACACACAGGATCAGGAGGGGGAGGTTACATACTAGTCCTCTAGTGTGTAACCCCTCTTTCTCCATCACTCCATGTTATCCCCTCTTTCTCCATCACTGTGACCACTTCTCCTTTTAAAATTCCTGTCTTCTACAGACCTCCAGGTCACTCTCCCTCCTCTCAAATTACTTAGCACTTGGCTCCTGCTCCCTTTGGGCCTGGTCTCGCTGGCCTCCCAGCTCCTCAATTCCATGACCTCTACCTTTTTCCAGTCTCTCCCAACCAAAAAAGCAGGATTGTTCATACTTTGGAATGCTTTATCAAATGACTTCCCCCCAGATACTGGCTCAGAATCCACCAGGGCTCTTAAACCTATGGTAAGCTTCAGAAAGTTTTAACTACACCCAACTCTACCTGGTAAAAGGATTTGCTCAAAGGAATTATCTTTCCCTAGAGGTACTTGCCAGATGGGTGCTTGATACTTTACCTGAGCTATTCAGTCTTTGTATGTTTTGATTTTAAAAGGCCTACAGTGGCTAATTTAGACAATGCTTTTCCATTTAAGTGCCTCTCAGAATAGAAATCAGCTGATGCTGAATATTCATTGTGGGTTTATTCATGAATCCAAAGATGGATTTTATTCATTTTCTAAGATGAAAATTGGATGCATTTCTCAGCTTTAGAAAAAAGAGAAATATCATCTCAGATGACAGGGTTGATCGTGTCAACAACATTTACTATGTACTGAAAGGTCAGTATTTGCCAAGGTGCTAAAAAGATAAGCAAAGAATGTAAGAGATGCCTCCTTCCTTCAAGAAGCATAGAATCTATCTATCAAAGGAGCACTCTTTTTTTTCTTTTTGGACGGAGAGAAGGCAGGTCAATTGGGGTTAAGTGACTTGCCCAAGGTCACAAGGCTAGTAAGTGTTAAGTGTATGAGGCCGGATTTGACCTCAGGTCTAGCCAACCTAGGTGCACTCTTTAAAAAAACACATGAACAGTAAAGACTGAAACATACAAACATTCAGAAAAAAAAGAAAGGGGGAAGTCTGGGGACATAATGAATGATGTTCAGGTAGGGATATAGAATAGAATTTACTGAACCTCCTGAAGTTATTAGAACCAATTTGGAATGGGGGGTGGGGTGGGGTGGAGGAAAGTTGTAGTTTAGGAGAGAGGAGGGTTAAAGGTGTTCCAGGTGGTAGAATTCTAGCTCTGACACTTACTTCCCATGTAGTTATAGACAAATAACTTTTAGACAAGTAACTAACAGTTTTCTCACCCATAAAATGACCTCTAAAGGTTACATATTGATATGCATATAATTCAATTCAACAAACCTTTATGGAGAGACTTCTATATGCTAGGCATAGTCCTGGATATGGAGAGAGATACAAAAATGAAGAGAAAGTGTTTTCTATTCTCAAGCAGCTATAACCTCAGGGCTAAGACAGTACCTTGCAAAGTCAACTGTGAAAGTGAGGAGGTAGAAAGTGCTTGGACATTTCAATGGGGAGAGCAAGTATTTCTGACAGGATGTCTGAGCAAATAAGAAAGAAGATGGCATTTGAGCTGGGCCTTAACGAATGAGAGCCTTAGCTCTCACCCAGACTATTACAATACCTTTCTGATTGGGTTCCTTGTCTCCAGGCTTTCCCTACTCCAATCCATTTTCCATTCAGCTGCCAAAGTGATTTTCCTGAAGTCTAGATCTTGCCTTGTCACCTTCCCCTCCTCCCACTACTCAACAACCTCCTGTATCTTATTACCTCCAGGATCAAATATAAACTCTATTGAGCAGTTAAAGCTCTCCACAATATGGACCTTTCCTACCTGTCCAGTCTTCTAAAACTTTGGTCCCCTCTAGACACGGGCTATTCCTTAAACAAATCACTCCACCTCCCACCATCTTGCTTTTGCACTGGCTAGTGTCCCAGGCATAGAAAACTATCTCTCCTCATCTCCACCTCTTACTTTTCCTGGCTTCCTTCAAGATAACTTAAAACCTGTCTTCTTCAGGAGGTCTGTCTCTCTCCCAGCCCCTTCCTTCCCCAGCTACTAATGCCTTTCCCTCTAAGATTCTGTTCAGTCATTTTCAGTTGTGTCTGACTCTTCATCGCTCCTTTTGGGTTTTCTTGGCAGGGATACTGGAGTGGTTTGCATTTCCTTCTTCCACTCATTTTACAGATGAGGAAACTGAAACAAACAGGGTTAAATGACTTGCCCAGGGTCACACAGTTAGGAAGTGTCTCAGGCCAGATTTGAACTCAGGAAGATGAGTCTTCCTGACTCCAGATCCAGCACTCTATCCGCTGTGTCACCTACCTGCCCCCTCTAAGATTACTTTCCATCTATGCTATAGATATCTAGATATATACACATATATAAATATACATACATGTAAACATATATGTATAGTTTTATATTTGTGTATATACCTAATTAATTTTATGTTTGTTTCCCTTATTAGAAAGTCAACTTCTGGAGAGCAAGGGATTGTGTTTGCCTTCCTTTGTATTCCCAGTGCTTACTTAGCACAATGCCTGGAAAATAGTGCTTAATAAATGCTTATTGACTGACTAACTGAGAAGAAAGAAAGGGGGAAGTCTGGGGACATAATGAATGATGTTCAGGTAGG
>NW_027187293.1:2633804-2718087 GCF_028583685.1 Petaurus breviceps papuanus | reverse complement strand
TAGACAAGTAACTAACAGTTTTCTCACCCATAAAATGACCTCTAAAGTCCCTTTCAAATTTATGATCAGATAACTGTGTGAGGTGAAAAAACCCATTCAAAATTTAATCAAGAACATGGAGGTTTCTCAGGATAAAAACAGGAAATTTTTATTCTCTTCCCCTATCCACCCCCCCAAGAGGGTGATCCTCTCCATAACAGATCAGGGAGAGGAGGCATGTTACAGAAGAATAAACAAGAATTTATACCCTAACCAAGTCAGGCCCACTCCCACTGCTGTCCCTTCTCCCATTGGCTGGGAGGTAGACTTAGAATCTGAGCTCAAAATCTGCTCCAATGATAAGGAACAAAGAAGCTCGCCATTTTCCCCTATTGGCTGGGAGGCAGGCAGGGAACCAGGGTATTGTTCATGTCTTCATTTGGCAAAGGTGGGCGTCAAAAACCCCTAAAGGGCCTAATGCTGATAAGGGTGTGGCAAACAAGGGTGGAGGTGGAAAGACTCCTGAAGAGGCCTAATACTGATGTGGCCATAGTAAATAAGGGGGAAAGAAGGCAGAAGGGGGAAGCCAAAACTCCAGCTTGCTCCCACAAGAAAACTTATGGGCTGAGAAGTTTTCACCTTTCCCATTCATAACCCTATGATTTAGGAACATACATGCTGTCTCAGGCTCATAAGCATGATTGTTGGCAGCAGCAAGATGTGAATGGTAGTCAGGATGTGACAAAATTGGGCAGGTAACAGACTGGGCCATGCGTGCCCAGGTTATTTAAAGTGATGCAAGAGAAATCAAGAGCCAACAGTCAACGTAGGGTTCTAAGAAGGGGAATGACACGTTTCATGTGTTGTTTTTGTTGGGGGGGGGGTTTAAACAATAGGAATAAGAGATGATTCCTGATGTACTGCAATGGGTAAAGGCCAGAAGCATGAAGGCTAAAAACTAGATTATTTCTGGTATGAGGTAATTGGATCCTAGCCCGAGGCAAGGTTGTAGGAGTAGAAGTAGGGGGTGGATCTAAGAAATTTAGTAAAGCAGAACAGGCAGAAGTTGGGGACTTACTAGTTGCCTGGGGCAGATTTAGAGAAGTTCAAAATAAATCCAATGTTACAAGCCTAATTAATGATGGACGATGCTGAGAAGGGAAGAGGCCTATCAAAACTCCTCTCTTGAGAAAGATTTCAGAGACAGTGACAGTAGCTTACAAACAGATATTGCACAAACAGCTGTGGTGGAAGAACAAGCATGGTGCAGATGGGGAAGAGAAAAGCAAGACCAGAGCAATACAAATAAGTTTTTGTAAGCTCACTATTCTCTAGATAAAATGAACAAAGGAGAATCGGTGCCTCAGCCAGGGGACAAAATAAAAGCTTTCAGCCAGCTAATTGATTCAAGAGGCGCAATCATTTTGATTATGCTTTCTCCAAAAAAATTTTTAATAGAAATTTGCATAGATTATTCTCTGAGAGGGGGGAAAAAAGGAAACACAGAATCATTTTGTCAACAAAACATTAAGTTTTGTTTGTTCTTTTCAGGGCGGAATGAATATAACAATGGGTCTGCCAACTGATAAAGAAAGCACTGATAAGCATATTGTCTAAAATGTAGATCTGTCTGAAAGGAGAATATAAATGTTACAACCTGCTCCCTGTAGTTAATTAGCAAAGATAAACCCAAATCAAGTACCTGGGCACTTAAAATAAAGTTGTTAACTTTATACCCCCATTCAGAATGAGCCTTCTGGTAGTTTAGATAGAAAACTATTCATCTGTCTGCAAAACCAAGAAGTTTGTCCAATCTAAATTGAATTTAATTTCCCCAAAAGTAGCAGTGTATTTGACCCAAAGTGAGTCCGATTTAGACTGTGTGCTAGAAAGAACATTGAATTTGGAATCACATGACCTGATTCATATTCTGCCTCTGCTCTTTTCCAGTGTGACTTTGGGCAAGTCACATCTCCTCTCTGGGCCTCCTCTTCCTCATCTGTAAAATGAGAAATTAGACTAAAGACCCTCTGAAGTCTCTTCCAAACCTAGACTTAAAGCTCGGTCTAATTTTAGAAAAGCACAGATACAGGCAAAGGCCTAATAATCAGACATTCAAGTCAAGCATCACTGAATGTGCCCTCAAATGAATTTTCCAATTAATATTGTGAGCATAAGATAAGTTCAGTTGAAGAAAAAGGAAATCCTATGAAACCAGTACCATCTGGTAGGAGAGGAACCCAGTATTTCACCAAAGGAGATCCTGGAAAAATTTCTCCTTGATAGGAAAGATAGAGACCTAAAAAAAACCACCCCACCAAGGGGGAAGATCTCAGCACAACACAAACTGATTACTGAGATGATGCTGCCTAGAGGGGAGCTTGATATGTGTGAACTAAGAAGTTCATCTGCTGTCTGGCTATTGGAGAAGGGTAGCATGCCACCTGATACCTTCCTATTTTAATTATTGTTCATAGATAGGAGTTAACTTCAGTAGATTCTATGTTGCTGAAAAAATGTAAATGCTGTGAAAAATAACAAATTTTAAATTGCAAAATATTATAAACTCATTACTTAATGTTTATATCCTCTAAATTTCTAAATCCTAATGCAAAGCCCCATTATCCTGACCTATTTATGGCTTTTGTTCCTGAATAGACAAATAACATTCATTTAATTGCCAAAGCAATGCTATGAGTAAAACAGGACATCTATAGTGTTTGAAGTCCTAGATCAAGGCACTGTTTCCCAGGATGGCACTTGGTTAACCTTAAGGAACTATGTGAATATTTATATTGCTATAGGTGCTATTGTCTAGACCAGAGGTATCAAATGGATAGCCCATGGGCCCCCATGTGGATATACAACACTCCAGACTATGGCTTGAATCAGAAACTAACAAATTAACAAAAATTATGAAATATTTAACAAAACTTTTAAACATATATAATAAAACACAAGTAATATTACATTTTAAAACTGTCATTATGCAACCTATAGAGATCCGTATTATGAATTAATGGTCCTGGTTTCTAGTTGCTTGATACCACTGGTCTATGTGGTATAATATGAAGGAGAAATGTTGTTGGAGTCAGGAGACCAGAGTTCAAATACCAGCTCTCACATTTACTAGCTGTGAGGCAAGTCAATTATCTCTGTACTTCTGTTTCACCATCTTAAAATGGAGGTTATAATACTTGAATTAATTCAACCAGGGACTTGGGTTTCAACAACCTTGAAGTGCTTTGTAACTATGAGCAATTATTATTGTTATTCACAGAGAAATATCAGGGTTGACATTATCCGTAGTGAAACATATATAAGTTTACAGGGTAACTGTGTTTGGGGGTGGACAGAAGGATCAGCCAACACTTAAACAATATTACTGGGAGTAGGTTCCACCATTCCTACACCACCATAACCATCTTTGACTTCACAGTTGCTAGCCACCCACAGAAGCATCAACTGATGTCAGATGTGGGAAGGTAGGCTGATCCAAAGTTTTGTCATAAAATAAGGGAAAGGCATGTTCTTGAAAAATGTCTATTGGTGATCATGGGCCTATTCTCACATACCCCCCTCCTCCCACCATACTGACTCACCCTGGAGGTGTGGGGTAGGGATAGGATTTTCCTTTGTTCCCTCTGGGCAGCAAATCAACAGCTGCTAAAAATATTTGTTGCTAGGGCATGAGGATCCTTTTCCCTATCCTTTCAGTAAACAACTGGATCCTAAAGAAGAAAAGCTTTGTGTAACTGCAGCTTCTAAGAAAGTGCATAAATCTAATGCAGACTGCTATTCTAGATACACAGACAAGTATCTGCATTATTTTAAATATTACAGTTTGCCCAGTGATGCACAAGCCAAAGTATCTGTTTAACAGGGAGAAGCCCAGGAATTTTTGGAAATCCTATGCCAAAAAGATAACCATGATACTAATTGGTAAATTATTTGATATGTAGACATAGCATGGAATGATTTATAAAACTCTCAACTCATAAATGAAAAAATGGAAACTCAGAGAGGTAAAGTGATTTAGCTCCTTTGGGGATGTGGCAGGATGGGGGATCTAATACATAGACCAGTCATAACTCCTTTTCACTCCTATAACTAAGTATGTATTGAGACGACTCTTTCATACAACTTTTTGTTGAATATTTACTGAGTAATATATGACATAGTCTACTTTCTTTTTTTAAGGCATAGAATAAATGAATGAAAAAACTTTTAAGTTCTAACTATGTGCTAGGTACTTCTTTAAGCGCTGGAGATATAAATCAAAGTAACAAAATAAACTCTGCCCATAAGGAATTTACATTCCAATAGGGTTAGGCTACTGGTAGAACTGACCTGACTTGTGTTTTATTTGTTGTTGTTTAGTGGTTTCAGTCAGGTCTGACTCTGACTCTTCATGATTCCATTTGGGGTTTTCTTAGCAAAGCTACTGGAGGGGTTTGCCATTTCCTCCTCCAGCTCATTTTACAACTGAGGAAAGTGAAGCAAACAGGGTTAAGTGACTTACTCCGGGTCACACAGCTAAAAAGTGTCTGAGGCTGAATTTGAACTCATGAGGAAGAGTCTTCCCTATTTTAAACCCAATGCTCTAGAGATCCATTGCACCACCTAGCTGCCCCAAAAAGCACCCCAGCATTGGGGAAGGCAGAGGGAGGTTCTGTGAGCCCAAGGATCAGTCTCCCGATGCCTTTTAGTCAAAGGGAATTTCTTCAATGAATGTGGGTAGAGCCAATGTCGAATGAATCAGTAAGTGAATGAATATTTTTGATATACAAGTAATTGAGGTACAGGAATATCTGGACTCAATATATCACAAATGCAACAAAGGGAAAAAATACATAGCTACTTTACTACTGTCTCCAAAAAAGCATGTAGATTACTTTACCTCTCTGATACTCATACACAACATAGACGGATTCTCTTCTATATAATTTACAGGGTTGTTGTGATTCCAGCATTTTGTTAAGTTATAACATGTTACATGAACATAAGCTATCACTATGTAACCCAGCTTTATTTTATCTAGCCTAACCTTATCCACTATTTCTCGCCTAGAGGTAGTGACCTCTAGTCAGACCAGTCATCTCTTGAGCTCCTAAGCACACAGCTTTCGTTCTCACCTCTACGTCTGTCCAAGACTGGATTTGAACTCAGGTCTTCCTAACTCTGGGTCCAGTGCTCTATCCACTTTATTCCTAGCTGTCTGAATAATCCCATCTCAATTTACATTGAGCTTTTCTCTTTGTCTCCCCCAAAGGTTACTTTATTTCCTGGGCCACCAATTTTTCAATGTAATTAATAATAAATAACAATAATTATTGTTGAGAATAATCACCAACATTTACTAGCAGTATTAGCCAGGCGCAGTTCTAACTACTTAACAATTATTATCTCATTTGCTCCTCACAACAACCAGGGGTGGTGGGGAGTATGGAAGAAATGCTATTATTATATCCATTTTATAGACAAGAAAACTAAGGTAAACAGCCCAAGGTCACATAGTGAATAAGTGTCTGTGGCTAAATTTGAACTCAGGTTTTCCTGACTCCAGGCCCAACATTCTGTCCACTGTGCCACCTAGGTGCCCCCTAATAATAACAAACTGTTTTTTTTCCTAATTGTCTCATTAACATCAATTATTGTGGTGTCAATTAAGAGTCCAAGCATCCATGTATTTCTTTTTTATTTCCCATAGAGGTGAGCATAGCAGTAAAAATAGGGTAAGAATTTCTTGAAAACTCAATGGAAAAGAAGTCTATTCATGTCTATGCAGTCATTTGTATTTGGTGCTGTTCCTTAATTTTAAAAATCTGTGCAAGGTTGGTTGACAAAAAACACTAGTTCACCATTTCAACACTGAGAATGCATGAAAGTCCTTCTTTCAAATCCAAATTCAAAGCAATGCTTATAGCATGTCTCGTTTTCATTAGGCAGATAAATGGAAAACAGGCAGCAGCATCTGAAGGCTCAGCTTCTATAAGCCCTAGACTGACACAATACAGTACCTCACTAAACCTTCTGTGATCACCTTCAGAAAAAAAAAAAAAAAAGCTCTCTTTTAACTGGCTCTTGGTATTTCTAATCTTTCTTGGTTCATCTAACACTAGCCTTCTCTAGATGATTGGATTATTTTTCTCTTTGAATCTATCCATCAGTAGCAAACAGTGGATTATTTTATTTTCTACACAATGGTTCTATTTTCTAATGGCCTTGCTTGCCTGAATGTAACTGGCTCTGTTTGTTTCAAGTTGAAGGTGATGATTTGGGTTGGGTCTTGGGTTCACCCTTACCTGTTCAGTTGACTTGGTAAAAAGAAAATATGGAAAGCAAGCAAAGCAAATTATTTGATAAGCAAAAAAAGCCAAAGGATTGCAAAAGAGTTCTCTGGCCTTACCCAATGGCTGATGTAGTAAGAATAAGTGACATAAAGTTCTGGTAAACATGAATCCCTTTTCATGGGAAGAAATATGGATGAGAAAATTGTCTAATCTTTTACACATTCTCATTCAAATCTGATACCTTCTTATCTTTCTCAAAGGCATTATTTAGCTATTAAAAATAAACAGGATATAGCTTGATAATCTATTTTGCAATTTCCATTCCTTTCATAACATATACCCAATATGCAGGAAATGCTTGCTAAAACATTTTTAGGAAAATTTTTAGAAGAGAAATGAGATGAGTAGTGTCTCTGGTTCTGTTGCTTACTAGGTACATCCTTGGGAAACTCATTTAACTTTTGGAGACTTCATTGGCCTGGCACTGGCAGGAGTGCTGAACTTGGATTTGAGAAGGCCGGAGTTTAAATCCTAACTTCAACATTTACTAGTTGTGTGACAGACCCTAGACAAGTCATTTAATCTCACTTAGTCTCAGTTTCCCCATTTGAAAAATAGGAAAAAAACAATACCTATCTTCCTGGTTTTTGTGAGGATCAAATAAGATAAGGTATGTAAGGCACTTAGCAAACCTTAAAGTGCAATGGAAATTCTATAAACATAGCTGTATGTATATGCACACATATATACATACACGTGTAAAATATTTATATAGTAGCTATAATCATTATTATTATTATTATTATTTAACCTTAGCCTCAGCAATTAAAGGATTACATTAAATGAACTTTAAGGTCCAAGATTCTCTGTGTCTAATGACTTTTACTACACATTGCTTCAGTTTGCTATTTCAAGCAGCATGACTTCAAGTTTGCTGTTGTTCTCTACCTCCCAGTCCCTGTTTGAGCAAACATGAAGTTCAAGGTCATAACTGTAGCCAAAACAGCTATCCCTCTCATCTTTTGCTTTGAAAAAAAAAATAATTCTTTCCTTCTGCTTTTCCCCAGAGTCTTTGGAAAATCATTTGTACAAATTTAAAAGTATATGTCACTTATTGGGGAAAATTACATTCACATAACTAGCAGGTTTTTATTTTAATAATAGTACCAAACTGATCAAACAAGACCTACTGGAGAGAAATAGAATGATCTGCCATATATCCCATTTTACTATTCACAATTTTTCATCTCATCTGAATAGATATATATCTCCTCACCTATTACTTCTCCCTCTGAAAAGAATAGAAGGACTGCTCATGTGGATAATGCACTCTACAGTTGGGTATCTGGGACAAAAATCAAAACCAAGAAAAGTAGCAAGTAATGCACCAAAATACTATTTCTGTGTTGAGTCAAGGCAGAGCATTTCTTTCCAACATGTGTAGTGTGACTCTGCTCTAGGACCCACGCATGCATATATTTTCTCCTTTGGCAGAATACAGAAAGATGGGTCACAAATCCATCAAGTATATCACAGAAGCTAATTAAAAGTCCTATTTTTGCAATGTAAATCTTGTCCTGAAAAAAGCTTTCACTTTTGAAATGCCTGTGAATCCACAACAACTTTTGTGCTTGAAGGACCCAGATACTTTGTTCTGGCTCATAACTTTACAGACTAAAAATAATGTTAAATTATCATATGAGAGTGCTAGAAGTACCAAAGTAATATAACTTGAACTTCTAGTAACAATGATTATTAATATTCACAATAGGAAACTGGTCAGATTCAATCATGAAACATTCATGTTGGGATGTTATCTTAAAAGCAGTTTTCAGAAAATAGTATTCCATCATCCCTGACCAACTATCTTGTAATACCAGACAGATGACACATCACTTGGTATTTACAATGCACCTTTCTTCAGATGATTTCCAAGTGCTCAGCTAAGATCTCATTAATCTTCACCAGGTCTATGTCAGGCAGATAGGTGATAAATACCATTCTTCTTCTCCCTTATTGGTGATGCTAATGATTTTTTTTTCATTTATTTTCATTCATTGAAAGGTATATGGACAGAGAGGAAAAAGAATAATAAAAAGAGCTTATAAGTGTGAATGAAAAATGAGACAGGTTTCCTACAGTTTTCATGCTTATTAACAAAATTCAAAGTTAATCTTACTCATGCTTTTGTGACTCCTATTTAAAAACTTTAAAATAAATTCAACTACTATTTTTAAGAGTGACTACTTAATCTACTGAAAATTGTTTGCCTAGAGTTTTGAGATCTTATTGAAATGCACTTGATTTTCTTCAATTTTATAGGTCACAGAATCATTAGAAGAAGAACAATCTTACAGGTCAAATCTAATGCCCTTATGTTATAAATGAGGCAAATGAGGTCTACAGAACTCACTGACTCAATGAAACATAGATAGTGATAATAACAATTAAAAATTAGAAATAATAATAGCTAGCATTTATATAGCTCTATATCTTTGGGGACGTTTGCAAAATGCTTCACGTTTGTTAAGTAATCTGAAAAGCAGAGCCAGTATTTTTAACATAGTTCTTTTCACTAGTTACTCTACTGTGAATATTCATGCATTTCTTCACATAGGCAAAGGTCTTCTAAAGGTTCTTTTTTTTTTCTCCTTCTCTCTCAATACTCTGAGCTCAATATTACTAAAAAAACAAGAGGTATAATAGATAAGACAGATTATGAACTCAACTATATGTGACTCAAAGAGAGCCAACAACAATCTTTGGAAATAATTTTGAAATAAGTTATATGATCTAACTACTGTTAAGGCAAACCCATGATAAATGTGCATAAAACTAGCACTACTAAACAAACAATAAATACTCATTGAATATATTGAATTTGTGGAGTGAAAACAGATGCTGATTGGATGAAAAAACTGTAGACAAAATAAGTTTTTGACAATTTATCATATATTTAGCGCTACTGAATTAGAACCCAATTTCATCTAATCTCCCTACCTCACCAAAAAGATGCTTTTATGATGTGAAGCAGATATTTTGATGGTCTACAAATGTTAAGAATTACAACTTCTGAGGTTTTTCCATCTAGTAACAGTTTATATTCTCATTATGAGACTCTATTATGCATGCAGTGGGATCAAACTAGGTCAAATAGCAACTTCTGATCATAACACTTTAATCTTTAACACTTCAGAAGATGGGTGGGATAACTATGGCACAAATCTAGGCTACTGCCTATTTTTGTATAGTTTGAGAGCTAAGAATAGTTTTTACCAACCCGTAATCTAAAAGATGAAATTCTTTTTCAATTATTTGGCTAGCACTATTCTAAAATGTAGCTGAGCCTAACCACTTTAAAATGAAATGACATTTTATTCAGTGGCAAGGAACACATAAGGATTATGCAACAGAGAATCAAAGAATGATGGCTCAGTTGGAAATTTCAACTTGATGATAAATTCTGGGTATGACAACTTCCCAGTACTCTGTCTTCTGGAATCAAGGACCTGAGCAAGGTAAAAGAATGAATAGCACAGCAGGGTTCTTGACAATACTCACAGCAGGACTTCATTAGTTATCACAAACATCTTGATGTAGCCCTATCTCACTATACAGCACTACTTTTTAATGAAATCTTTCGCACCAAAAGGATTCACTTTGCTCTGAACATATTAAGCACAAAAATAATAACCTGGAATTGTTCTCCTTCCATGTACTTAACTAATATTAACAATCCTCCCAATCCTCCTGCAAGGATAATCCCCATGTAAATATATCAAGTTAATATCATGGTGTATTTTTCCAAGGTGCTCAGTGTGCTTTGAAGATAAACCTAATGCTTACAGACAGTAAAACAGGGATGCAGATATCACTAATAGTTTTTTACATAAAAGAACACAAGGC
This sequence comes from Petaurus breviceps papuanus, assembly GCF_028583685.1. Taxonomy (NCBI): domain Eukaryota; kingdom Metazoa; phylum Chordata; class Mammalia; order Diprotodontia; family Petauridae; genus Petaurus; species Petaurus breviceps. The sequence goes on along the minus strand of NW_027187293.1, from coordinate 2,707,909 downwards.
ATTAATAATGTAAGCAATCATAGTCAAAGCAAAAACAAACAAAAAGTCAAGTATAGAAAGCATACTTAAGTCATATTTTTATTTAATATATATTAATTAATCAAATGCTTTCTATTAATTAGGGAGAGGGAGGAAAGGGAATACACATTTATATAGTACCTACTATGTGACAAGCAGTATGCTAAGTATCTATACAAATATTTTATTTGTTCTTCACAACAACCCTGGGAGGCAGGGATATTATGATTCCCATTTTATAGTTGATGAAATGGAGACAAAGAGAGGTTGTGTCTTGTACAGCCACACAGATATTAAGTGTCTGAGGCTATATTTGAACTCAGGTCTTCCTAACTCCAGGCCCAGCTCACCATCCACTGTACTAACAGATGCCACCAAGCACTGAATCAGATGCTAAGAATACAAATAGGAAACAATGCATATTCACAAGAAGTTTACTTTCTAATAGGAAAGACAAGTACAGAAAAAAAATCAAAAACAATATAAAGATAATAAATACAAGATATTTTGAGGAGGGAAGACACTAACATTTAGGGGGAGGGGGTAAGGAAGGATTCATATAGAAAGTGGTAATTGAGCTCTTTCTTGAAAGAAAAGAGAAATCCTGGGAAGATGAACAGAAGGGAGGTCATTCTAGACACTGGGAATGGCCTGTATAAAGACAAGAACACAGAGTAAGTTGAGTGTGTGTGAGAGAAAGAGAAAAGATCTTTTGGTTAGTTTGTAGAGTTGGGGTGTGGGGGATAATTTCCAGTGAAATTGACAGGATAGGTTGGGGCCAGTTTGTAAGGGACTTGAAAAGATAATGAGAGGAGTTTACATTTTATCCTCTAGGAAACAGTCAATAGTTGTGAAGAGCTCATCTAGATCACTTATTACCATGAAAAGGAAGGTCTCAGTTACAAAGGCAAGTAGTAAGAACTAATATTCATCTCTGGAACTTCTTAAGATTCCTGAAACCAAGGAACTGGCATTAAGACCCGATTGCTTCTTAACTTAAATTATTTAAACTAATACAGGAATCTGTGTTTTGTCTCAGAAATTCTTTGTATGGGAATGCCTCCCCCCAAGGCAAGCTTAGTACATTAGTCCTAGAGAGTTGTAAAACACACCAAGAAATGAAGCATAAATATTTTGGTCAGAGGTTGAGAAGACAGGACTCAATGGAAAAGACTCTGATGTTGGGAAAGATTGAAAGCAAAAGGAAAAAGAGACTGCAGAGGATGTGATGGATAGATAGAATCATGGAAACAATGAATGTGAACTCAGACAAACTTTGAGAGATAGCAGAGGATAGAAGGGTCTGGTGTGCTATGGTCCATGGGGTCATGAAGTGTCAGACAGAAGTGAATGCCTGAACAGCAACAACCTTCTCATGTGCTGTGCCATTCTGCCTTTTCAACTGTTTACCCTGACAAAATTTCCTAAACTATGAAGGTGCCCCTTGGGTTAGCATTAAAGATATTCTCCTACACAGTAATTGTATTAGAAATCATAGTTGGGGGGGGGGCAGGTGGCGCAGTGAGTAAGAGTGCTGGCCCCAGCCTCGGGAGACCCGGGATCGGTTCCGGCCTCATATACTTGGCACCCACACAAAAAATAACTGCTCATGTAACCTTGAGCAAGTTACTTAACCCCAATTGCTTAAAAAAAAAAAAGAAATCATAGTCAATCATTCTAAATCTGAAGACCTTATTGTAATTATTGAATTGCATAATTTATTCACTTCTTTTTCTATCATTGATTAGATAAGTTAGGAACTATTGAGAAACAGTGGAAGTATACTTAAAGGTCATCAGCACAAATAAGAGTTGACACTGTCACATAGTTCTATACCAAATTGGATGTGAAAAATAACTCATATTGTAATTACACCTGCAATTATTCTATTTTATCACTTAGGTCCAAAAGGGAGAATATAGAGTAATTTTTTCTTACATAAAAAAATCAAAATTAATTGTTGATAAAGATAAAAAAGAGTGTCATGGGTGTGAACTAGACTTTCACAGGTCAAATCCCAAAAGACTTAATTTGCTCTTGTGTCCTGACACATATGATTAAGAAAAAGCAACAGTTCTGAAATTACACATTTCATTATCAGCTCAATACCATGCAAAGGAGGGTGTGACCCTGTTGTCATATTGTTACACTCAATGGCAAAGACAAAACAGCATGAACCAAACACCCCAAAGCATATCAAATAGCTAAATAAGGGAACTAAGCAAAAACTCCTTGGAAACTATTTACCTCTTGGATTAAGCATATAGTTCCATGTTTTAATGTCATCTGCCATACTAAAAACAGTTTGATAGCTGGACTTCCACAGAAAACACTCAATAAAATTGGAAAAAAAAATCACATTTGGTTTAACACCTGAAATAAATATATAGATTATGCACAGAGGGTTAAAGTCCAGGATGAGTAAACATCACTAAAAAACATCCTTCAAGGACCAGTGGCATAGTGCTCAAGAAAGAGTACTGTATCTGAAGTCAAAGAATCCAAGTTTGAATCCCAATTCTATCAGTTTTATGATCATGGGAAAAATCACTTCATTTTCTGGATCTTTCTCTTTTCTAAAATGATCACATATAAACTCATTGTTACGACAATAGTTCTAAATCTATGATCCTTTGGCCATTATATTAGCAACAAAAACAAACAGTGCCCATGATGTACTTCCATGCTATCCCCCAAATTTCCATTCTTACTCCCATGATTGTCTTTCTATCACAGTGAACAATGTTTTGGGTGCCTGAAATGGGGTGGAAATCAGCCAATTCACATCATGGAGTGAGATGTTTAACAGGAGAAAAAGGAGTCAAACCTTACTGTTTGCTGAGTACATTCACCATGTTATAAATTTATTTGTTTGTTTTGGAATATAGCTGTGATTTAAGTGGCATAGAGAATTGCTGGCAGTTATCTCTACAAATATAGATAGGCAATGCTCTGCATATTAGAGTCTCAGAGAGCTGCTGATGTCACTGTAAGAAAAGTAAACTCACCCAGGATCACACAGTCAGCATGAAACAGAAATTGGGTTGAACCCAGGACAACTTGATTCTAGGACCACCTCTCTATTCACTAAGCTACAAAACCTCTTATGGGCTAAGTGCTACATCTAAAAGAATTAGCTCTGAAAAGTAGTTGGGTCCATTTAATCTTGAATTCAATGACAACAAAAATTATAAACAAATAATGCTTAATACAAACATGATCTTTCTCTACTATGTTATAAATGTAATGCTTTGCCTCTGGTTTCTTTCCTTAAGAGTCTGTAAATTCTCTGATGAAATGGCATAATTTCTGGTGAAATATTCATTCATGTATCATGGATGAGGAAAGTAAAGGATAAAATTTTGAGTTTATCAAGATTATTTAAGTATAGGATGGGGGTGATACAGGTAGATAACTCTTTGTGTAAATAAGATCTTCTGAATGCTCAATACAGGTCATCCTCATAATAATGTGGAGGGGGGGAAAGGCTAATGCTATCTTGACTTAATTTAGAGAAGCATGAAGTCTAGACAAAGGGAGGCAATAATTATGCTATGTACTACATATAGTTCTGGTCAGACAACACAGGGGGCACTGTGTTCAGTTCTGCCATCACATTTTAGAAATGACATTGACAAGCTAAGGATTATACAAAAGATGGCAACCACTATGGTGAAAGGGCAAAAGATCATGACCTAATAGGATTGGTTAAAGGAACTGGGTAAGTTTAGTCTGTAGAAAAGAAAGCTAAGTAGGAAATGACATATGCCAAAATATTTGAAAGATTGTCATGGCACAAAAAAGATTAGACATAATTTTCTTGGCCCTAGAAGGCAGAAATAGGAGCTAAGAGTAGAAAGTACAGAGAGATGATTTAGCCTGCTATAAGGGAAATTTTCCTAATAATTATAAATATAAAAAAGTAGACTGGACTGCCTCACATCATGAGGAAGAAATAGGTGGTATAGTGGATAGTCAGCTGGGCCTGGAGTCAAGAAGATCTGAGTTTGTATCTAGTCTCAGACACTTACTTAGCTGTGTGACCCTGGGCAAATTTCTTAAACACTGTATGTCTCAGTTGCTTTAACTGTAAAATTGTGAGAATATTAGCACCTATCTCCCAGGGATATTGTAAAGATAAAATGAGGAAGTATGGTATATTGGATAGAGAGCTAGAGTCAGGATAACCAAGGTGGAAGTCTTACCACTACCTGTGTGACCCTAAGCAAATCCCTGAGTCTTTCAGTACCCCCAGACAATCTCAGGGACTGTAAATTGCTAAGTTGGTACTGATCTGCATTGGTAGAGGGAATTTCATCACTGGGAGCCCCTTATACAAATGAAATCACAAGCCTAATTAAAAATCATACAAATCTCAATCAAAACCAAAGAAGGAAAAGATCAAGGATCTGTTCCCAGAACTTGCTGAGCAGAGAGTCCTAGAGTCAGGTACCATACACATGAAGAAGATATGAAAGTAGCTATAAATATCCTCAGAGAGTGAGAAGCTTAATTAGAGATTGATTAACTTTTCAGCTACAATACTCCTAGAAGACTCTTTATTAAGATGCACAGGGCATGTGATTTACATTGATGGTAAAGGATATGCACAGAAACAGTATCATAGATTCTTGAAGCAATAGAGGATGACCTTATAACAGCTATGCAATAAGTTATTTTCCCCAAAAGCTATACCTTATTTAATATTTTTCCCTGATAAGGAAATTCCTTCTACCAAAGCTGGTCAGTGAGTCAGTAAGTCAATAGACATTGATTAAGACTTACAATTTGCCAGAGCAGTGCTAAGAGTTCAGAATAAAAATACAAGTAAAAAGACAGCCTTGGACTTCAAGGAGAAGACAGTACAGAAAAGGAAACTGAACAAGGCCTAGGGGAAGGGATATATACATATATTCATTTTTATTCCCTTCACATACTCTCATACTGAGAAAATTTTTATCAGTTACAATTATCGTTTTTCCATGTAGGGATGTGAATAGTTCAACTTTGAATTACAATTTGATAGGTTCCTTGTTATTTCTTTTCCCTGTTTACCTTCTCATGCTTCTCTTGCTTCTTGTATCTGAATGTGAATTTTTCTGTTCCACTCTGGTTTTTTTTTTCATCAAGAATGCTTGAAAGTCCTCTATTTCATTGAATTACCATATTTACCCCTAAAACATGATCCTCAGTTTTGCTGGGTAGGTGATTCTTGGTTTTAATCCCAGCTCCTTTGACCTACCTCCAGAATATCATATTCCAAGCCCTTTGATCCCTCAGTGTAGAAGCTGCCAGATCTTGTGTTATCCTGATTGTGTTTCCACAGTATTCAAATTGTTTCTTCCTGGCTACTTGTAATATTTTCTCCCTGATCTGGGAACTCTGGAACCTGGCTATAATATTCCTAGGAGCTTTCTTTTTGGAATCTTTTTTAGGAGGTGATCGGTGAATTCTGTCAACCTCTATTTTGCCCTCTGGTTCTAAAACAATTGGTTGAGCAATTTTCCTCGAGAATTTCTTGTAGGATGCTTTCTAGGTTCTTTTTTTGATTATGGCTTTCAGGTAGTCCAATAATTTTTAAATTATCTCTCCTGGATCTATTTTCCAGGTCAGTGGCTTTTCCAATGAGATATTTCACATTGCCTTTTATTTTTTCATTTGATGGATCTGTTTAATAGTATCTTGATTTCTCACATGGTCACTAGCTTCCCTTTGCTCCAGTCTAATTCTGAAGGAATGATTCTCTTCAGTTAGCTTTTGAGATTATTTTTCTATCTGGTAAATTTGGCTTTTTAAGGCATTCTTCTCCTCATTGCCTTGCCTTTTTGAGACTCTTTTGCCATCTGGGTTAATCTATTTTTTAAGGTGCTATTTTTTTCAGTCAGGTTGTTGACTTTCTTTTCAAGATTTTCTTGCATCATTCTCATTTCTCTTCCCAATTTTTCTTCCACTTCTCTTATTTGGTTTTCAAAATCCTTTTTAATCTCCTCTATGGCCAGTAACCAGGTCATGTTTTTTATGGAAACTTTTGGTGCAGGAGTTCTGACTTCACTGTCTTCCTCCTGTTCCATGCTTTGATCCTTTTTGTCCCCAAAATAGCAGTCTAATGTCGGATTCCTCTGTTTGCTTTGCTTCCTTTGCTTCCTCATGTTGCCACTCAATTACTTGACTTTTGAGCCTTTTCACACAGTAGAACTCTGATACCAGGAGGGGGAGCTTTATCCCAATCAATGGGGTTTTTACAGCTACTGGAGCCCTCTCTGAAGCCTCCCCACACTCTCTGGCAAACTGCTCATGTAACCCAGAACCTTCACCCTAGACCACAATCCAGATCCAAGCAGGTTAGCACAAGAGCTATTACCGCTCAGACTGGTTACTTGGTCCCCCTACAATCTGCAGACCGGGGTCTCTGAAGCAGCCATGTGGTAGGCAGCTGCATGCCCATGGAGCCTCAACTGCTTCTCTCCCCGGGGGCAAAGGCCAGACTGCATTCCCAAATTCCCCATTCCCGCAAATTGTACACTGACCTCTCACTTTGTCTTTGGCATCTATGGGTTGATAATTTTGGAAACCACCACAGCTGCTGCTGATCTCAAGTACCTCTAGCCATGGCTGGTCAGGCCAACCTGAGGCTAAAATATCCTGCTCAATAGGGCTGGAGTTGGCTCCCAGAGTGCTGAGCTGGCCCCTTCCTGCTAGACTGCTGGGCTGTCTTCAGTGGGAGGTTAGCTTCTCTCTGTCATTTTGTGGGTCCTGTATCTCCAAAGTTTGTCTAGAGTCATCTTTTACATGAAATGGAGGAGGTAGAAGCCTGAGACATGTGGATGTCCTGTTTCTACTCTGACATCTTGACTCCACCCCCTAAAATATGAATCTAAACAAATTTTTAGAGCTACAGAACTCACAAAGTGACAGAGAGAAACAAATCTCCCCCTAAAGTCAGCCTGGAAGGCCAGCAGGAAGGGTCTATTGCACCAGACTGTGAGCCAAGCACAGTTCTGCATGAACCGCCCACGACCAGACCCAGGGTGATCCTGGCACAGACTGGCCTGAGCAGACTTCAGGCGAGTGGATCACCAGCAGCTGTGGTGGTGTCCAGACCTCTCAACCCATAAACACAAGAGAGAAAGTAAAAGGTTAGTGGGAACTGTGTTGAAAGCAGGTGATGGAAGAGTGGGGTCTGGCCCTTTGCCTCCCAGGGCAAGAGGTGGCAGAGGCACAATGGCTGTAGCTGCTGCCACGTGGCTGTCTCCAGAGTTCCAGGCCTGCAGATCATAGGGGGACCAAGTGACCATTCAGAGGGAATCACTCCTGCTTTGATCTGAATCACAGTCTTGGGTGGTGGTCCTGGGGTGTGTGGCAGTGTGCCAGACCTTGGGGTGCCTATAGAGAGGGTAACCTCCTCATACCTGTGACAACATTGTCAAAAACCCCAGTGACTTGGGATATAGCTTTCTCCAATCTGGAAGCAGAATTCCACCTTGGCAAAGAGCTCAAAAGTCAAGTAATTGGCTGGCAATATGAGCAAGCAGAGGAAGTGAAATCAGACTAAAGAATCCTTTCTTTGGGACAAAAAGGATCAAAACATGGAACCAGAAGAAGTCAATGAAGTCAAAACGCCTGCATCAAAAGCTTCCAAGAAATATATGAATTGGTTACAGGCCATGGAGGAGCTCAAGAAGGAATTTGAAAAACAAGTAAAAGAAGTGGAGGAAAAATTGGGAAGAGAAATGAGAATGATGCAAGAAAATTATGAAAAGTGAGTCAACAGCCTGCTAAAGGAGACCCCAACCCCAAAAAATACTGAAGAAAATAATACCTTAAAAATAGACTAAATCAAATGGCAAAAGAGGCCAAAAAAGCAAATGGGGAGAAGAATGCCTTAAAAAGCCAACTTGCTCAGATGGAAAAGAAATTTCAAAATCTCACTGAAGAGAATAATTCCTTCAAAATTAGATTAGAGTACATGGAAACTAATGACTTTATGAGAAATCAAGATACTATAAAACAGACCCAAACAAATGAAAAAATAGAAGGCAATGTGAAATATCTCATTGGAAAAAAAACTGGAAAACAGATACAGGAGAGATAATTTAAAAATTATTGGACTACATGAAAGGCATGATCAAAAAAAGAGCCTAGAAATCATCCTTCAAGAAATTATCAAGCAAAATTGCCCTAATATTCTAGAACCAGAGGGCAAAATAGAAATTGAAAGAATTCACTGATTGTCTCATGAAAAAGATCCCCAAAAGAAAACTCCTAGGAATATCATTGCCAAATTCCAGAGTTCCCAAGTCAAGGAGAAAATATTACAAGCTGCTAGGAAAAACCAATATGAGTGTTGTGGAAACACAATCAGGATAAAACAGAATCTAGCAGCTTCTACATTAAGGGATTGAAGGGCTTGGAATATGATATTTCAGAAGTCAGAAGATCTAGGATTAAAACCAAGAATCAGTCACCTACCCAGCAAAACTGAGTGTAATGCTTCAGAAAAAAAAATGGTCATTCAATGAAATAGGGGACTTTAAAGTATTCTTGATGAAAAAACCAGAGCTGAACAGAAAATTTGACTTTCAAATACAAGAAGCAAGAGAATCATGATAAGGTAAACAGGAAAAAGAAATCATAAGGAACTTTAAAAGTTGAACTATTTACATTCCTACATGGAAAAACAATAATCATAACTCATGAGATTTTTTCTCAGTATAAAGATAGTTGAAGGGAATATATATGCATACATACATGTATATGTATGCATAGGGGGTTTATGGGTGTATAAATGCATATGTGAGTTGAGTGTATATGTATACATAGACAGAGGGCACAGGATCAGTTGAATAGGACAGGATGGTATCTAAAAAATAAAATTAAGAGGTGAGAGAGTAATATAATGAGAGGAGAAAAGGAGAGAAAGAATAAGGTAAATTATCTCATATGAAAGAAGCAAGAAAAAACTGTTACAATGGAGAGGAAGAGCAATAAGGTAAAATGGAATGGGTCAACCTTACTCTCATTGAATTTGGCTTAAGGAGGGAATAATATACACACTCATTTGGGCATCTTACCATACAGGAGAGTGGGGGGAGGGGAAGGGGATAAGAAAGGGGATGATATAAGGCAGGACAGATTGGGGGAGAGGGTAGTTAGAAGCACGCACATTTGAAAAGTGACAGGGTCAAAGTAGAATATAGAATAAGTTGGGGGAGGGATAGGATGGAGCGAAATATAGTTAGTCTTTCACAGTATAACTACTATAGAAACGTTTTGCATAACTACACATATACAACCTATATTGAATTGCTCATCTTCCCAGTGGGGGTGGTTGAGGAGGGAAGAAGGGAAAGAATCTGGAAATCAAAGGTTTAAAAACAAATGTTTAAAACAGTTGTTTTTTTTACATGCAACTGGGAAATAAGATATATAGGTACTGGGGTATAGAAAGCCATCTTGCCCTACTGGAAATTTAGAGGGGGCATGGGGGAGGATATAAAAGAGAGCAGATTGAGGAAAGGGGTACTCAGTAGGCTCTTTATCTTGGGGTGGATGTATGGGAAAGACAGGGAAAAAATTTTAAGTCAAAATTTTGTGGAAATTATTGAAAACTAAAAATAAATAAATAAATTAGAAATGGAAAAAGTTTAAAGCCAAGGAAAAGTTACCTTCCTTGGTGGCACAGTAAAGTTCTACAACTGCAGTAGAAAATGATCTGACATGATTTCATCTTGCAAAATAATGAATTTCTGGAGATCATGAAGTCCAGGAAAGTAGTTGGGTGGAAAATGATGAGAAAATTCCCTAGGTGCCCTTCTTAAATGGTAGATGATAAGGAGGAGGTCCCAGATGTCTATCTCTCACCCTCTCCAAAGAGAGGGAGGGAGGAACCGCAGAGGCAAGAGGTGCTGAGTAGGTATGAGTTTCAGAGTTGATTTCAGCTTGCAAAATGATGAGTTCCTAGAGATCCAGAAGTAAAAGAAAGAAACCAGGTGGAATAAATTAATTAACAAACTATCTAGTGGAATATTAAGCTCACATTTCAATGGGGGGCTTGGGGGGAATTGACAACATGCAAACTAATATGTATATACAAGATATATACATAGCAGATAGAATGTAATCTCAGAGAGAAGTCACTAATAGTGCTGGAGGAGATTGTTGAAGAGGGGTCTAGGGAAGACCTCTTGCAGAATATGGCATTTGAACTGAGTTTTAAAAGAAGCAAAGGAAGCTACAGATAAGGTAAGGAGAGAGAGCACTGCAAGCACAGGGAGCTACTAATAAAAAGACATGGAATTAGAAGATGGAGTATCGTGCAAGAGGAATAGCAAGATCAATGTGGCTAGACTGTAGAATTCCTGGATGGAAGAAAGGATAAGAAGATTGGAAAGGTAGGGTTGTAAAAGTCTTTAAATATCAAACAAAGGATTGTATATTTAATCCTGGAGGCAATAGGGAGTCATTGCAGTTTATTAAGTTGGCAGTTGGGTGACATGGTCAGACTTACACTTGAGGAAAATAGGGGGTTTTTTTGTTTGTTTGTTTTGCCTTTTGGGGGGCAATTAGGGTTAAGTTACTTGCCCAAGGTTATACGGCTAGTTTTTTGTGTGGGTGTTAAGTGTCTGAGGCTGGAACTGCGCCACCTAGCCTCCCCCAAGAATATAGTTTTGACAGCTGAGTGAAGGATGGATTTGATTAGGAGAGAAACATGGGGCAGGGAGAATAACCAAAAGGTTATTTCAAGGGAAAGGGTATCAACTAGATGAGAGCTAGACATGGTCTCTCTACTGAGAAAGGATTCATCGAGGCTTTTCTTGAAGACCCACAATGAGGAAGAATTAACTACCTCCAGAAGTGGCCCAATCCACCTTGGGACAGCTCTAATTTTTAAGAAATGTATTTGCATTAGCTATCACCCATACGTAGGTGATTTCAAATTGTCTCAGGGGAAACATGGGATAAGGGAACAAACCAAAGAGTGTGATTAGTGATCTACTCCCAAATATGGCTGTGCATCCAGAAGCGCTTTGGGCCAAGGATTCCAGGATATTTATCTGTGTTATGTATCTTATACCCTGTATTAAGCTTCACGAGGCATATTATGTGCAGAAGAGTGGAAGAACATGAACTTGGATTCAAATGTTGGCTCTGATGTTTGCTAGTTATATAACTTTGGGTAAGTCCTGTTACCTCTCTGAGGTTGTCACCTCAGCGATAAGATGTTGATAGTAATACTTATACTACCTCCTCCAAAGGAATGGTACAAGTAAAGTGCTTTGTAAACATCATGTGAATGCAAATTATTATTTTGTATTCTCTCTCACTCAGAGGCCCTGTCTAAACAAACGAGCTAGTCTGACTCACATTGTGACTCAATTAACCTGCAGTTGGAACTGACTAGTCAATTCACCCCCAAACTGAAATTGCACTTATGTATAGAGAGTGGTTTGATATGCTAAAGTTGATTTTCTAGTAACTTTTAAAAACTTTAAATTGTTACCATCTTCTAGAATCCAGAGAAATGAATCATCTGTTTCTGTCAAATGAAAAAGAACAAAATCAGCAGGGAAGAAATTTTTATTTTCAAAGTACAGAGAGGGTGTAATAAATAGGAGCAATTACTGCACAGAAGCTGTGCTACTGGATTTTTTTTTCCTGGCTTTTCAGTACTCTTTCAAAGAATATGAAAGTCCTGTGGTTTGAAGGAATACATACTCTTCAGGTCACCTTTCCATCAAATCTTTTCCATAACAGGGACCAAAAGAACTTATTTTGCCTACCTATGTTAATGTTAAAAAGCCATGTCTAGACAGGCCTTAAATACTCCTAAACAGTGACAAGTAGACTCTTGGGAATTTCCAACTCCAGATCTGCTACCCACTTGTCATCATGCCTTCCTATGCCATCGTCTATGTCCCTTTCCTAAGTTAATAGGAAGCCACCCAGATGCTGTTAGCTGACCAATGTCATATCTGGAAGGAGAATGTAGTAACCAGAGATTTAGATGCAGTTGGACCCAAAGGCTGGCTGTCTTCATAGGTACCTCCCCAGATTCACAGATGGAGATTTTACCTTGTACCAGAACATCATCCTGAGATACCTGACCCATAAAATGTGGTTTTCATGAAGGGCAGTAGAAGAACCCCTCTGATAGAGGTGAAAAATTATGGGGTGGGGGATCTTTGACTCAAATATAGGAATCTCATTTATAGGAATAAAGAAGTGGGGAAGGAACAATATGTGAAGGACATCCCCAGTCAGCTTTCAAGATCCTGCTGGTGTAGAACTAGGGAGACAAGGCCTTCATCATGAAAGAACAAAAGTTATGTAAAGCAGTGGATAGAGCACTAGTCAGTGAGAGAATGATCTGAGTTTAAATGTGGACTTAGATATTAGAGATGTGTGACCCATGGCAAGTCACTTTAACCTCTGTTTATCTCAGTTTCCTCAACTTTAAAATGGGTATAATAACAGAACCTACCACAAAAGGTTGTTGTATCAAATGAGACAATGTTTACAAAATGCTTAGCACAATGCCTAGCACATAGTAGATTCTAGTAAATGCCTTTTCCTTTCCTTGTATTGAAAACTACAACCTACTGGACCTGTAGCTGATACATCAGATATTAGCTCCCAGGTGCCAAAATACCTTCCCCTTACTCTCAGTTTCCATGGTCCTGAGCACCTGGATAGCACAGTGGATAAAGTATTGGATCAGGACCAAATTAAAATCTGGCCTCATATACTTACTAGCTATGTGACCCTGGGCAAATCACTTGACCACCATTTGTTTTAATTTCCTCTTCTGTAAAATTGGGATAATAATGATAATAGCATCTAATGATAATAAAATATCTAATAATAATAGCATCTGTAATGGGAATGCAAATTTGGAAGATCTTCCCTGCCCCTAGGCTAAAATGCACCTGAAGCCTGGGGAGGGAGGCTTGTTTTTCAGTAGATACTTCTTGATTGGCCAGTGAGTCAATAAGGTTGTTACATTCTCTGAGCCAGGAGAAGGCTATATAAGCCCTGATGTGTAGCTTTGTTTTGGGACTCACTTTGAGAAGTGTTCTGTGATTTGATCTGAATTCTGGGAAGCCGTTGTTGAGAGTCCCCCGGCTTTGAAAAACCCAGATGTTGACTGGGTATGGATGTAATGGTTGGACAGTTTGGAAATCTGTCTACTTGATCTGTTTCTGTCTTGATAATTCTGCCTGTATGCTTTGAAGTTTGGGGTGCTGACCTTTTTCCCCTGAACAAGGTAAACGATATATGTCTGACTGATTAAAGTAAGCTTGTTAACCCATTTTGAGTTGCTTTCCTTTAACAAAGCAGATCCAAGAACCTATATGGGCAGCAAACCCTGAGGACGTGCTTGGGGTGCTTGCTGCTACACATCCAATCCCCTAGGTTGTTGTGATCAAATGAGGAATTTGTAAAGTGTTTTGCAAGTCTTAAATCCAATATCATATTAGCTAAATAATTGTTATTATGGTCCAGATCCCTTTCAGGCCCATAGTTAAAATCTTCCTTCCTTGCATCACTCTAGTACACTGAGCTGTCCATAGCCTGCTATGTTTAGCAATGAAGACTTGGCCTAATCCTTTCCAGTCAATAAAGGTTTAAAAAGAAATTAGAGAGTCTTAGGGACTTATACCGAGTTGTCAGACTGACCCCAGAAAACTTCCAGCCAACAAATTTTCAAGACTGGCAACTACAGTTACATTCTGAACTAGGAGTTAAGAAAATTTGCTTTGCCTCAGTTTCCTCGGCTTTAAAATGGGTACAATAGTACGTGCTCCACCTAATTAGTTTTTTTTTTTATTTCAAATGGCATGAAATAAATGTAAAAATATAAAGGTTTCCCCCCCAAAAAAATGTAGAATTCAATGGTTTCAAATATACTTAAATGGGGACAATTAATTGAAACAAGAATCATAAAATCTCTTGAGCTTGATAGACTTCTAAAGCCATCTAGCCCAACCCATATTTAAAAAAGAAATCTATTTACTCAAGAGAAATTCATCAAGGCTTTGCTTGAAGACCCACAGTGAGGAAGAATTTATTACCTCTGAAAGTGGCCCAATCCACCTTGGGACAGCTCTAATTTTTGGAAAATGTATTTGCATTGGCTGTCACGCTAGAACATTTTGCCCCCTCAGTTTTGCCTCTTAATTTCCATAGTTTACTTCAAGACTCAGTTCAAATCCCAGCTTCTGGGTGGCCTGACCCAGTTCCCCAACATCTAATTCCTCCTCCTTCTATGTATTATATTCTACCTATTCTTTACATATATTGAGTGTACCTAGTTGTTTGAACTCTTTAAGAGTAGGGTCTTCCCTTTACCTTCCTTTGAATCCCAGAGCACACTACAGTACCTGAAACATGGTCAGTATTTAATAAAAGCCTTCTGACTAACCAACATCAAGACTAATCTCAAGTCCTGATCTTGAGACTGGCAGTCTCATTTAAAATTATTTGAGTCTCATTTAAAATTGAAGCTGTCTGTGACTCTGTCCTCTAGCCCTCCTCCATCATACCCTTGTAACACACTTGTATGAAATCAATCTCCAACAAGTTGTCCACAAAGATATCTCAGTACTTGTGCCTATTGTATCAACACTTACCATAGGATCCAGAGTTAGAAGTAATCTAGTCTAAGGCCTAAAGTTTCTAAAGTCATTATTTTAAGGTGACAAAGGCAGTGACAGGTCTCAGATTTAATCTAGGGACCTCAGATTTAGAGCTAGAATCTTAAAAGTCACCAAGTCCAATCTATTATTACTGACAATAGCATTTATAGAGTGCTTTAATGTTGTAAAGTACTTTGCCTATTATTACCTTGTTTTACAAGTAAGGAAACTGAGGCCTACAGAAATTAAATGACTTTCCCAGTCATATCGTTAGTTAATTGTCTGAAATGGGATTCAAGCACTCTCCTTGACATTCAAGGCCCTTCACAACCTATCCTCTATTTTATGCCTTTCCAATCTTCCAGTCTCCTTATACCTTAGTCACCTGCCCCATACTCTTGCTCCAATGATACTGGCCTCCTTTGCTATTACACAAATGAGAAATTCATTCTCTTGGCTCCAGGCATTTTCTCTGGCTGATCCCCATGCCTGGAATGTTCTCCCTCCTCTGCTCTCACTACTGACCTCCCTGGCTGCCTTTAAGTCCCAACTAAAATCCCATCCTCTATAGGAAGCCTTTCCTTACCCCTCCTGATTTTAATGTCTTGCATCTTTTAATTATTGCCTATTTTCCCTGAACGTAACTTGTTTGTACATTTCTGTTTGCTTGTGTCTCCTCATTAGATTGTGAGTTCCTTGAGGTCAGGAACTATTTTTTGCCTCTTTTTTTGTATCCTCACAACTTAGCACAGTGCCTGGCACACAGTAGGCACTTAATAAGTGCCTGACTAACAGCCCAGTCCTCCTGACTTCCAGTTAGTGTTCTCTCTACCACACCAGGTTGCCTCCTCTGACTTCAACGTCAGTGGGGTTTTTTCTCACACACATCAAAATGACCCATCTGTGTATACAACACTACTCACATTTCACCATCTTAGATAAAGCATTCACATTTCATCTTGTGAGTATGTCTAGCAAGAGAGAATTGTTAAGCCTTCTAAATCACTATTAAATTAACACGTAGCAAGATGTCCAGAAGTACTGAACAGGGAGTGTGTAAGTTGTTTCTACATACATTGTCTTGCATATTCACATAGAAATGCAGGGCTTGCTAAGTATTCTGAGATCTAGAAGGAAGATCAAATGAGGAGGACTTGAAAACACAAAATCAACATTTTTTTCCAATCTACTGGTGCAAGTATGTTGATGTGACTCCACCTCACCTTTCAATATAAATCACACCCCTAAAGTGAGATCTCTTTGAAAGGGAAAAAAATACACATACAGACTAAAAATAAGAGCAATTATAGTCTATACAAGTATTATACAAGCAGATTTTAGGTAAAATTATGGCCTAATTATGACCTAAAGAATCATCTGAATCATTGCAAAAGGTCTTTCAATTTTTATTAGTTCTGACCACTAGTCCTAGGGCAGGATTGTGGAAACTGTGGCCTTTAAGTCACATGTGGCTCTCTAGGCCCTTAAGTGCATCACTAGAATTTAGGCAAGGATTTGCACTTGAGGACCTAGAGGGCCATTTGTGACCTCAAGGCTGCAGGTTCCCCACCACTGCCCTAGGGGATAAAGTCAAGTATTCAGGCAAGATGTGACACTGGGAACAGAAAATATTTTTTAAAAAAGATACTATAAATGTCTGGAATCTAGAAATATATTTTCATGAAGGAGTTTGTACTTTGTAAGTTTAGAGCCTCACTGCTACCCCAAAACCAATAATGTACATGTCTTTTTTTTTCTTTTTCAGTAATTTAGACACCTTAGAAGAAGCTTAGTAGCTTAGAAGTAGTTGTGGCTTCTTACTCCTAGACTCACAGCATGTTAGAGCTAATAGTTGACTTACAAATCAGCTATTGTAATTATCTCATTTTATAGGTGAGGAAACTAAGTTCTAAGAAAGTTTTGTGACAAGATAGTACAATCATAATTTTATAGTTGGAAAGAACCTTTGATGTTATCTAATACAATCATTATATTTTACACTCATCTTACCACAGCTATATACTGAGAAGATGATCATACCTTTGATCATTCTCATCACCCAGAAGTGTGCCACATCCATGTTCATAAACTCTAAAATTCCTTTGTCCAATCAAAACCTATTGTCATCCCACCTCTTCTTTTGCCTTGCAACTCCAAACCCTGTTCTTCATCCTCACCAAAACCTCTAATTCCTCTTCCCCTGAGTTCTTAGCCAGACCAGTAGGAAAAGGAAGAAAAGAGAGAGGAAAAGGAAGGGAGGAAGGAAGGAAGGAAGGAAGGAAGGAAGGAAGGAAGGAAGGAAGGAAGGAAGGAAGGAAGGAAGGAAGGAAGGAAGGAAGGAAGGAAGGAAGGAAGAGAGGGAGGGAGGAAGGAATCCTTTAAAACAGGAACAAAGTATCTAGACATTGATTTTATGAAGTCTAGGCACTATGTCTGCAATTCAGGTAGCTCCCACTAGGCAGTACAATACCTTTGTGATTTGGCTATTCCTAAACACAAGTGACAAGGGACAAAATAAATAAGAGAAATAATATTGAAAGCAAAATATAAAGAAAAAGCTACTTAAGTAAAAATGTGGGACTCTTGCTAATTTAAGTTAATTTTATTCATAATTTCAACTTAATCCTGGTCTTCAACTTCTAAGCCATATTAGAGATTACATTGAAGTTTCTAGGCATTGAAAAGGAGTCCTGAGTCTTGGCTTGTGTATTTTCCATTATACTTGATGCTGTTGACTCTAGCTACTAGAGATAATAAGTGTCAGAGCTTGGTATAAAATTGTCCTTAAGTCTTTAATCAATATAGCTAGTGTAACTGGTTGGAGTGAATATAATTCATAGTTAATTAAGTTCTTTTCTCACTTCTTCCTTCTGATCAATACTCCATCTACTTTTTATGATTACCAGTTGCTTCCAACAGTTTTTACAAAATTATTTCCTATAGGGTTTTTTCTTTATTGAAGTAGTCATTGAAGCAGTTTTAAGATTTCTACAGAAACTCTTTGCATCCCCCCCTTTTCTTTCATGAAGCTTTTTAAACCTTTAGAAAGAAACATTCCAGTGTTTCAACATTGATTTCCTCAAAACTCATCCCCTGACTAGATTGAAAGCCTTTTAAACACAGGGACTGTATTATAATTCCTTTTTATGTCCATATACCACCTAGTACAGGAACTTTACCCATCATAGGCACCCAATAAATGTTTGTTGATTGACTCATTTGACATTTTGCTGCAGAATCAGGTCTAGAGCTGGAAAATGACAGCAGCAAACAGATCTGTTGCTGTGTTCCAAGGAAAAATGATATACTAAATTTCATATGGAGCATGAGTAGAAAAGGCCAGCAGCAATGGCCTGTCAAGTCCTATCTGCCTGTATCAGCAGACGCCTGTCAGTACCTACTCAGCTACTCTTCTCTCTCCTCTCTCATTGTCTATATTAGCTGAATAATTCCACTAATTCTTACCTGCAGGTAGAGCTGGGAAAAAACCTTTGTGTGCCCTGGGTAAGGTTTCAAAATTATGCCCAGCATATGTTATTGTCCTTAAAGACCTTTGAACATTTAGGATAATGTATGCAACTGGAATTATCAGAAAGCATGTTATCTACCTGTCACACAAAGGTATATTTTCTGGTATTAAAAATATGTTTGGTTACAAAAATAACTTTTAAATGTGTTCCCTATTATGACCCACTGCAGGTTATATCATAGGAAATGGATAATTTTTCCTCATAATGTCTAGTTAGCAGAGTGCCTGCAGGCCAGAAGCGGAGATGGAAACTGACTGAACAGGAGGTATAGGAAAACTCCCTGGCCTGAAAAAGTGGTCTCTGGAATCAAGGCCTTTCTTTAATGAGTGGAGACAGCATGGTATATGGGAAAGAACCTTAGAGGAATGGATGCCTACTCTAATAACAACTAGTAGTGGGGCCATGGGCAGATCATGTCTTTTCTGAGTCTCAGATTTCCTGTCTATAAGATATAGATGATTAATACATGTACTCTCTATCTCACTGGAATTTTGTGGGGGAAGAATTTCACAAAACCTAAAGTCTTTTAAGAATGTGTTCCTAATATCTCATGCCTACTCTGCCTGGCACTCCTGGTATCTCCTGATGTCTGATTATATGTCTAGACATTAAACTTCTCAGTCTACTTTATTGTATAGCATTTGTTTCTCCCTAGTTTTTATCTGTCACCTTTTTACCTACTGCTAGTCTCAATCAATCAATCAAACTTATTCAGCACCTCCTATGTGCCCTCAGGCATTGTGCTAAACCGTGGCAATACAAAAAGAGACAAAATACAGTCCCTGCCCTCTAGGAGCCCACAGTCTAATGGGGAAGATAACAACAACAACAATATGTACAACTAAGTTACATACAAGAGAAATAGGAAATAATAAAAAGAGGGAAGGCACTAGAATTAAGAGGGGAGTAGGAAGATGGGAGATGTAGAAAATGGGATTTTAATTGGAATTTAAAGGAAAGTTTCCTTTAGAGAAGTTTCAGCCTTCATTCTTAAGGTATGCTGTTTCCATTTTGTCTGCCTGGTTATGGTTCAGGGACTTATTCTGACTTCAGACACTTGCCAGATTCCTCAAATTTTGTTTCCACTTCCTAGTCCCAGTTCCTCACCCTGAACCTACAATCCTCTGCTAACCATGTCTTATGTGTTCCTCACTATGGGTCCTATGAGAAAGAGCTAAAATCACTGTCAGACAGGTAGCATCTACTAAACCTGTTTTGTTCTAGGCATCGTGCTAAGCATGGGACACACAAGAAAAGGCAAAAATTTGTCCCTGATCTCAAGGAATTCATGGTCTAATGGGGGAGACAACAGGTTAACAGCTATGCACAAACAGGATAAATTTAGGGTGGTCTTGGAGGGAAGGTACTAAGATGAAGGAGGACTAGAAAAGATTTCCTGCAGAAGGTGGAATTTTAGCTGAGACATAAGGGAAGCCATAGAAGTCATAAAGCAAAGATGAGGTGAGGGGAAAGTTCATGGCAGGTAGTAAAAATGCTTGATGGTGAGAGGTGCAGCATCCTGTGTAAGAAATAGCAAGGAGGGCAGTGGCACTGAGATGGAAGTAAGTGGATGGAAATAAGCTATAAGAAGACAGGAATGGAAGGAAGGTATGAGGCTATGAAGGACTTTACAAGTCCTATGGAGGATGTCATATTTGATCCTGGAGTTTACTGAATGGGTGGGGGGGTCATATGGTCAGGTCTGCTCTTTAGGAAGGTCAATTTGACATCCAAGTGGAAGATGAACTGAGATGGGGAAACCCAAGTCAAAGAAACCAACTAGCAGGCAATGCAATCATCCAGGTGTGATGAGGGTCTGCACTGGAATGTTTGCAGTGTCACAGAAGAGCATGGGGGGAGGAATATGAGAGCAAAGAAGGTAAACGTGATAGGACTTGACAAAGGTAAGAGAGGATGAAGATTTGAAAATAACACTTAGCTTGCAAATATGGGTGAATGGGGGGACCCTTGACAGTAATTGGGAAGTTAGGGGAAAGGAGAAGGTTTGAGGGAAAGAGACTGAGTTCAGTTTTAGATACAATTTTTGAACAGGAAGCTCATTCAGAAGGGTTAGGGTTAGGAAGATAGTATATAATAGCTAGTATTGATGTAGCACTTTGCACATGTTATTTCATTGGATCTTCACAACAACTCTGTGAAGCAGGTACTAGGATTATCCCCATTTTACAAATGAGGAAACTGAGACTGAGAGAAGTTAAATAACTTGGTCAGGGTCACAAAACTAGTAAATATCTGAGCCAAGGCCGGAATTCAGGTTTTCCTGATTCCAACTCCATTACCATAATTATCATTTCAACTGGGATATAAGAATGAGAGGAATAAAAGATGTCAATCTATGCAAGACATCTCAGTCATGGCAAAAATATACCTATATCCACTGCAGGAACTCAAGTGTTTAAATGACACCTTTTTTTCTTTCTTTTTTTTTTTTGTAAAAGCAATTGGGGTTAAGTAACTTGCTTAAGGTTACACAGCCAGTTATTTCTGGGTGTGGTGCTAAGTATCTGATCCCAGGTCTCCTGACTCTGGGGCCGGCACTCTTACTCACTGTGCCCCTGGCCGCTCCTCAGCAATTGGGGTTAAGTAACTTTCTCAAGATTACAGGGCCAAGTGTTTCTGGGTGGGTGCTAAGTATCTGAGCAAGGATTCGATCCCAGATTTCCCGGCTCTGGAGTCATACGCCTCCCACTACGCAGGGGGGAGAAAGGAGAAATATATTGCCCTTGCCACAGAAAATAAGGAAGTAAAGAATATGGTGATAATGGGGGAAACATTCATTCTTAACATGTTTATAGCTAATTGGGAAAGTAACTTTCAGTGCTGGGGAAGTCCTGTGGTTATTACTTAAAACATATGACTGTAATGAAGAAACTTTGAGAAGATTTAAACTGAAACAATCAGGATTGTATTCTATGTCCAGGTTTTGTGGATAAGGAGCAGGAAAAAAACAAGAAGGATGAGGAGAACGATGACAATCTAATTAATCAAGATGCTTGCTACTAAATAGAATTTTCTAGAAGTACTAAAAAACCAAGAAGAATGAGGAGAATGATGACAATCTAATTAATCAAGATGCTTGCTACTAAATAGAATTTTCTAGAAGTACTTTTTTAGTGCTATGACTAAGATAAAATAAAGGCAACAAAATGAAAATAATGATGGCTGGAGCTAAATTATGTAAGGCAAAGGCCATAAATGAGAACTCTATCCTAGCAATATGGAAAAGTAGCAAGAGTATTGAGCTGGAACTCAGAGGACTGGGGTTTGAATCCTGTTTTTGCCCCCTTATAACTTATGTAACTATGTAACCAGGACAGTCAGATGGTGCAGTGGATAGAGTGCCAGGCCTAGAATTAGGAGGACTCCTCTTCCTGACTTCAAATCTAATCTTGGACACTTACTAGCTGTGTGTCACTTTTTACCTCAGTTTCCTCATCTGTAAAATGGACTGGAGAAGGAAATGGCAAACTACCTCAGTGTCTTTGTCAAGAAAACCCCAAATGGAGTCACAAAGAGTCAGATATGCCTGAAAAACAAAACAGAACTTATGCAACTAGGGCAGGAGTGGGGAACCTGTGACCTCAAGGCCACATGTTTGGATTCAATCAAAGGACCACACTTGAGGATCTAGATAGTCACATGTGGCCTGAAGGCCACACATCCCCCACCCCTGAACTGGGGGATGCCCACAGCATTTTCAGAATAGTCAAGATTCCAATGAACTATGTATAAACTCAGTCCTTGGTCATTGGGAGGATAATGAAAGCTCTGGCTATGGTCTACCCCAATCCTTCCAGTTAGAGATTTAAAGGAAACTCACATTGCACTGAATCCAGGAAAAGAAGTAGAGACCAACTAAAGGTGAGTCATTCCATTTTAAAGATTTCCTGCGTGGCCACCTTCCTGCTTCTGAGCTGCTCCTGCTCAATCACCAATGAGGGGATTGAATTGTCCTCCCCAGAGAACCCTGCAGCATAGTTGTGTCCTTTGTGACTAGCTAGAAGAAGCCAGAGGCTTTTTTTTATCCCCAAAGTGCCCAAGCACTGAGCTGGTACGTGTGCTTGGCTAGAATAAGATGATGAAGTTTTACAGGTGTTTTGTAGCATCCCTGGTCACATACAGATTACTCTGGAAGAGTTGGGGTTTTTTTGTTTGTTTGTTATCCCTTCTTATGCCTCAGTTTGGAAATCCATAAAATGAGAAGCTAGGACTAGAAGATTTTTAAGCTTCCTTCCAGTTCCTATGATCCTATAGCCCCCTTGATCATTCAGATGAAGTTTTCATTAATTCTGCTGACATTCTGCTAGGTGGCATAGGGGATAGTACACTGGAACTGCAGTCAGGAAGACAGGAGTTCAAATCTACCCTCAGACCTTTATGTAGTGGTATGACCCTGGACAAATCACTTGATCTTTGCCTGTCTCAATTTCCTCATTTCTAAAAGCAGAATAATTATAA
Source organism: Petaurus breviceps papuanus (assembly GCF_028583685.1). Lineage (NCBI taxonomy): Eukaryota > Metazoa > Chordata > Mammalia > Diprotodontia > Petauridae > Petaurus > Petaurus breviceps. Next base: position 2,685,246 of record NW_027187293.1, on the reverse strand, counting down.
CATCTATTTCTCAGGACGGTTGTGAGTCTAAAATAAGATATTTGTAAAGTGTTTTACAAACCTTAAAGTACCATATAAATACTAGCTATTATTATTTTTTTCAGTCTTGCCTTATTCATTGGCTTAAATAAGGAGTTGAGTTATACCTGATTCTTTCTAGGCAGTTCCAGCCCCTCCCCTGTACTATTCTCCCCGTATCTTGTATAGTGCTTTATACATGGTAGATGCCCAGAAGTCTCTGACTAAGGCTTATAAACTTAAATGCAAACTATTTGACATTATGATTTGTATTCACAACATAGAATGTGGAACAAGGCATAAGAGCTTATGTTCTATGTCAAGAGGCAGAAAGGTTGCTAATTGACAGTCACAGCACAGGCTTTCTGCCTTCTTATTACAGTAAATTGTTGGCCTCGGATATGGCAAATCACAATATTGAGGTTATGGGGAAAATAGAGTCAGCAACAATTCAATTCAACATGCTGCAACCATCTGGCATGAGCAGAGGATGGGAAATGAGGAGAGTGGACTCCTGTTGTAGCCTCTATGGGCCTAGTCACTTCTGTCCTAAGTGGAGCAGTCTCTCAAGCTGGAAAATGCAAGTAGTTAAGGCTGACACATTTCTTATCCAAAAGACTGTACAGAACTTTTGATGTCATGCTTATAAAATTCTGCAAACTGTTAAAAATAAAAATAGGGCCCATGGAATCCAAATTGTATTCATAAGACTATTTCAGTCCTCCTCTGATGTCTGGCATTCTATTTCCCTTTGCTCTGAAGCACTGCAGAAGTCTTTATTTTCAATGACCATTTCCCAGGTTACACATAAATGAGTCTAACATGAAGTCTATTCTGTAAAGAACTTCTTTCAATTTAATAGGAAAAAGCATTGAAAGCACAGGTCTGACCATGTCAGCTCCGTATTCAATAAATTCCAGGATCAAATATAAAATCCTTGGTTTGGCTTTTAAAGCCTTCTGTAAACTGTCCCCTTCCTACCTTTCTAGTCTTTTTATGGTGTCCTCTACTACATACTCCAGTATCCACTGACCCTGGCCTCCTTTCTATTTCTCATACAAAGTGCTCCCTCTCCCAAACTCGTGAACTTTTGCGGGCTGCCTTCCCCTACCCCTCATGCCTGGAGCTCTCTCCTTCCTCACCTCCACCTCCTGTCTTCATTTCCTTCCTTCAAGTTTCAACTAAAATCCCATCTTCTACACAAAGCCCTTCCTGGTCACTCTTAATGTTAGCGCCTTCCCTCTATGATTATCTCCCATTTATCTTGTATATATCTTGTTTATATACAATTGTTTGAATGTTGACTCCCCCATTAGACTATAGGTCTTACAAGTCAAGGACTTTTTTTATTTTTTCATATCTCTAGCACTTAGCACAAATTTTACTACATAGTTGTTTCATAATAAAAACTTGGTGAGTTAACTTGTTTAGATAGAAATATATAGTGTATGTATTTGTAACATATATGTGTATATATATGAAACACAAATATATACATATAGATAGGTTAATTGATTCACTTTTTTTTACTCACTTTTCTATTGATTGTTTCAGTATCTTCATAGTCACAGAACTAGATTGTGACAAGTAACTAAATCACACTTTATGTGTTCAATGTCCCTGTGTATGATGACATTTTCCCACTTCATTTTTCACCACAGAACCTTAACACAGTCTACGATGTGTCTTCTATCTAGGTGACCTCACTATCTTCTTACTTTACACACTTTTTGCTCATCTTTGTAAAGTAAACAAATGGCTACCCTGATCATTTCCATTTTGCATGTTCAAAAGAGTCAGAGATTGGGGCGGCCAGGTAGTGCAGTGAGTAAGAGCACCGGCCCCAGAGTCGGGATGACCTGGGATCAATTCTGGGCTCAGATACTTAGCACCACACACAGAAATAACTGGCTGTATAACCTTGAGCAAGTTACTTAACCCCAATTGCTTAAATAAAAGAGTCAGAGATTAAGAGGTAGGTGGCAGAGTAGATAGAATGCTGGGTCTGGAGTCAGGAAGACCTGAGTTCAAACCCAACTTCAGATACTTATTAGCTGCGTGACCCTGGGCAAGTCACTTAACCCTGTTTGCCTCAGTTTCTTCAACTGTAAAATGAGCTGGAGAAGGAAATGGCAAAAACCACTCCAGTGTCTTTGCCAAGAAAATATCAAAAAGCATCAGAAAGAAACAACTGTACAACAACAACAAGAACATAGAAAGTAAGGGAAATCTTATAGGTAAGGAGCAAATTAATGAGCCTAAATTGCATTCTCTCTCTAAAATGCTCCCTTTAGGAGGTAGCATGATAAAGTGGAATAAGCACCAAATTGAGGATGAGGAGATTAGGGTACTAGATCCAGTTCTATTACTATCAGTTATTCTTTCTGGAACCTGTCATACCTATCAAATGAAGACCTTGGACTAGATGACTTTTGAAATTATATGATGTGGGTCATTCTCAATGATTAGGATAGTAAATGGCCCCATCAAATCTATCAAGTGTAGACAACTTGATGTAACTTAGTCAGTCTTAATGCTAATAGTAGATTCCACTTACACAGTTTTACACTTTGCCAAGTGCTTTAAGTTTATAACCTAAATTTTAAAAGCATATGCTAATCTATCCCACCAAAGGTTTTTTTTTAAAGCCTCCTGTACATGTCTTTTCTACCTATCATTCTTATATCCTAGTAATTTTCAGACACCTTGAAAACATTAAATCGTTTGTTTAGTAGAGTATCCATTTCTAAACTCTGAGCCTCAAAGGGCCAAAGGAGGATTTGTCTGCAAGTTCTAGTCTAACACTGCTGGTGACATAACTTTACCTTGTGGACCAGAAATCTGTCAAATCAACTTATACACATGTACTGAGTTCCTCCTGTGGACAAAGAGTTGTGATCTTTGCTGTGGGGGTACAAATAAATAAAAGATACAATCCCTGCCCTGTGGGATCTTACAATCAAGGCATAAATGCATGAAAAGTTAATAGCAAACTGAAAGTTTTATGACAACATAAGATAATTTTTGAATGCAAGGGGAAACCAAGTATCACAGAAGATAGAGAGACAGCCTTGGAGAGGAAGTCCTGACTGATACATACTGCCCAGGTGACTTTGGACAGGTCATTTAATTTCTCAATGCCCTAAACAACTCTTGATGACTATAAGTTGCAGAGAAAGTGCAGATTTGCATTGGTAGAAAGAGTTTCTTCATCTTTTACACCAATGAAATTACAGATCCAGTCCTTAATTAATAGTTTACATTTAAGCCTACATTTATATACTACTTTAAGGTTGGCAAAGTATTTTTCATATGGTAACTTATTAGATCATCACAGTAACTCTGAAGGGTATCCCCATTTCCCAGATGAAGACTAAGAATGAGAGAGATGAATTGATTTGTCCTTTAATGATTTTCCCCGAATTACACAGCTAGTATCTGAAGCATAATTTGAATTCGGTGCAATGCTTTTAAGACTCTCCAAAATTTGCCATCATTCCTCCATTTGAACTTATTATTCTTCCCCATATGCCCTAGAATCCAGTCAAAATTTTACTCAATTTCCTACCTAGATGTCTTTGTCCACACTATTCCCTATGCCAAGAATATCTCTAGGCATCTCTTTCTCCTTCTTTGCCAGTTAAATTCCTACTCATCACTTAAAATTTAACTCCAAAGTTCTCTCCTCCATCTATCTTTCTCTGATTCCCCCTTTCATAATGGCCACTTACCTCAGACTCCATAGAGTTTTATAGCTATCTAATAGTTGTCATGAAAAATTGTGTATTGTAGTTATCTGTGTATAACCATCCTATAAGCTCTATCAGGCCAAGGACTCTGTCTAATTTTTCTATCCTTCCTAGAACCTAACACAATATTGTATATATAGTTGATGCTTAACATATATGAATTTTATTTATCTAATGAATGGATGGATATATCATTTATTAAATAAGCATTTGGTTAGTTTCTAGTAGGTGCTAAGTACTGAGGCACTATGAATAAATGTCACAAGAGAGAACATATGTTAAATGAAATTCATAGGCACCACTATTAGGATCTCATGCTGAAACTTAGTTTTGTACAGGTATGCTGCTAAGAGTTCAGACTATACTGGCCTATTTGCAACAGGCAGAATATAAATCTCCAAAACATGAAGCATATCTTTTTTTCTTCTAAATTAAAAATACACACACATAAACAATAAAATGCAAGAAATCAACCCCATCTTAATTTCAAGTCACATAGTAACTATAAGCAATTATAATGTCACAAAAGAGATCCTTTGAGTATGGCTCATAGGTGGCCCTGTGACAATCACAAGGAAGTCTCTTTCTTAGTCAATGATGGTAAGATGCTTATGATAGTCTTCCTTGCTAGCCTGGTCCTTCACCAGGAAGATGATCATCTACCCAACAGCCAAGTGCGGCTTTAGAAAGTACCAAGGAATGGTCAATATGGTTTGCTACATGACAACTTCAGGGGAAATGCCAGGAGCAAACAGAGGTTCCAAGGCCTTTGATACTGTCAGTTACGAGGGCTTGTGGAAGATCATGGCAAAATTTTGGTGCCCAGAAAAATTCATCAGTATTGTACACCAGTTTTACAATGGTATGCTTTCATTGATTCTGGAAGGTGTGTGATGCTCTCATGTTTTTCCAGTCACCAGTGGAATGAAGCAAGGCCATGTGCTTGCTCCCATGCAGGATGTTTTCAGCAATGTTGTCAGATACTTTCAATGAGGATGAAAATAATATCAAGGTCAGCTACTGTACCAATGGTAAATTATTTAACTTGAAAAGGCTACAAGCCAAGACTAAAGCGTAGAAAGAGTTGGTACGTGACATTTTGTTCACAGATGATTGTGCATTTAATGCAGCCTCTGAGGCTGAGATTCAACAGAGTATGGATTGGCAGCCTCTTGTGCTAATTTTGGCCTGACAATTAACACCAAGAAAACAGAGATTTTCTACCAGCCAGCACTACACCATTCATATGTGTACACTGCACTGAAACAAAGCTGAAATTCATGTGGGGAAACTTAACTTTGGTTTCAACTGAAAGAAAGATGTTTTGGTGCCCTATTTAAAGGCTGACCATGTGGGAATTGTGTCTGTTGAGTTCCTAGCCCCAGCCTTCACTGGAAGCTACATTTCATACTGGCACTTTTGCCACAAGGGTAAGCAATTTGGGCCCAGGGTCTGGCGCAGCATCATTGTGGACCCTTTAAATCTTGCAGAAAGTGAAAAAGTGTCTTTCAGCACAAACTTGGTGATCTCTCCTGTCAGCAAGAGGCAAGCATTATCAAGCTTTGGTCCTGTACTTTTTCTTACTGGGTGCTCTCTGTGCTCTGGTGGCTTTCTCTCTGCTGTGTATCCTGCACTGGTCTGTCCTTGACCCTCTTCTCCTCCTTCGTCTCCCCCCTTTTTAGTGTTGTCTCTCCTCCTCTCCTGGTTTCAGCTGTGCCTCCTATGATCTCCAGGACTATATTTCCAAGTGTCTCACTGGATGCTGTCTTCACCTAGGTTTTCCACTGGCTGCTCACACCCAGGATCTTCCAGATCAAGCTTGTTATTGATCCTTCTGAAAATGTTCCTTCTTTTATTTCCCTATTTATGTCCATGTGAAGGGGAAATAGCATTTGTTTCTGTTCTGGTCAGAAACTCTAAGGGTCTTCCCCAACAGACTGATTCTTTTGTGAAGTCAAACTAGTTCATCTTTTGCCTCAGTTCTCACCTAGCCTTTAATCACTGGATGGGTGTTGCCTCAGGGAAAAAAAAAATGAGACCTGGGAAAGACCTTAGCTTATGTCAGTTATCTTGACCTATGTGTTGCCACTGAACTCAGGCAACTCTGGAGGAGAGAGTAAGGCTGATGACTTTACATAGCTCTGCCTCACTTGGATCCAATTCACTTGCAAGTAAAGACATCACCTTTCTGATATCATTAGTCCTCTTTGACAATGACGGGTGAACATATATATGTGGAACCATGAGTTACAGCAAATGGAGAATTGTTGAATGCTGTTATTAAGTTCACTTACCTTGGCATCATACTTTCTGGGGATGTACACATAGATGATGATGTTGACAGACACACTGCCAAAGCTATCTCAGTGCTTGGGAGGCTCCCATCAACAGTGTGGGAGAGATGAGGTATTAGGCTGCCTATCAGAATGGAGATCTACAGAACCATTGTGCTGACTTCATTGTTGTATGCCTGAGAAATCTGGACAGCATAGCAGTACAGTGCCAGGCAACTGAATCATTTCCATATGAATTATCTTAGGAAGATTCTGAAGATCATCTGGCATGATAAGGTATGGGACACTGAGGCTCTTTCTCAAGCTAAACTGCCAATCATTTAAATTCTAACTCAGAGTGCATAATTCTGATGGGCTGGCCACTTTGTTCAAATGCCAAATATACATTTGCCTAAAAGACTATTTTACAGAGAAATCACACAAGGGAAGTGCTCAAACAGAGGTCAGAAGAAGTACACCCCCAAGCTCTTTCTAAAAATCTTTGGAACTCATTGTGAGACATGGAAGACATTGGCACAAGACTTTCAACATGACGTGTCCACATCAAAGAAGGTGCTCTGAAATATAAGCAAAGCAGAATTACAGTAGCTTAAAAGAAGCATGAGATGCATAAATTTAGAGAGATCTCCATTCCAAAATGTGCCCGACCTGTTGTAGAGTCTTCTGAGCTTGTATAGGTCTGATCAGCCATAATCAAAAACACTGCATCTTAGTTTTAACCCCGTGAAGTAATTTTGGTCCTTCTGAGCACAAAGCATAATAACCAACCTACCATCTTCCCACACTACAGTCCTACTCTAATGTCTCTTAATGACATCAGAGTGACTAGACATTCTGAAAAGCTCCACTAGAGAAGACCACACTGGAAACATTTCCAAGAATAGGCCAATCACTAAAGTAGGACCAGTATATCTGGGCTTTAGGCTGGTATAGTCATTTAACTACTCTGTAACTAAATTACCTCATCTATAAAATTTGGCATAACAATAACTAGCTTGTCCACCTCAAAGGGTTATTGGGAGGATCAGAAGATCTAATGTTATGTGATAACGCATTTTTCTATAATTCGTTAGTATTTGCACAAAAAATGGCTCCTCAGTTCTCCACAACCCAGGGGAGAATCTAGAATTCATCAATCATTTTTGTTTCTGATTGGTTAAAATTGATGTTAGGCCCCACACTAAAATGTACATCCTTTCCTCATAGGATATCGCTTTAGGATCTCATTCAAAGTCTTTTTACTCTTATTTTAGGCACAATTGTTACAAGCTTGTTTATTTCATTTCCAAGCCTCAGCAGAATAGAAGTAACACATTAAAAAGGGTAAAAGGAAGCTGCTAGAGGCAAGAATACTGAAGCAGCAAGAAGTGACAGGTGACAGCCTGACAGTGAGAAAAAAGACAGAAAACGTATAAAAAGCAGAAGGGGGAAAATGCTTCAAAAGTACAGCAATGTGCCATTTACTGTAGGGGTAACAACTCTCCACAACTCCAAAGGCCCTGAAGGCATCATTGTATTATAGGATGCTGTCCATAATGATGGCCCTGAGTCATCTAGAAAACATTAGGTAATTTTCAGGATTGCCTGTTTAAGGATCACCAAAGATTGTCATACTTTTTTTTTAAGTTTTGGTGGCATTGATTGTTTGAAATATCAGTTTACTTCTTTTGTTCTCACTTAATTTCCTCATTTGTCAAATGCAGACAATATTTGTCCTACCTAAATTACAGGGTTATAAGGGCGGCTAGGTGGCTCAGTGAGTAAAGTGCTGGCCGGGAGTCAGGAGGACCCGAGTTTGGTTCTGGCCTTAGACACTTAACACCCACACAAAAAAACTAGCCGGGTAACCTTGGGCAAGTTACTTAACCCCAATTGCCCTACAAAAGGCAAAAAAAAAAATTGTTAAATTACAGGGTTATTATGAGCATCAAATGGTAGATATATATGTATTAAGAGTTCACTTTGAAAAGTTAAAAACATTACATAAACATTCTATATCCTTAATCTTTCCTAAAATTTTGTTGCTTCTACTGGTTGTTCTAGCTTGCCTCTGATTGCACCAATGAACGCTGTTTCCTGGAAGCCTGGAAGACAGGCAATAAGTCCAGTGCTTCTTTGTTCCAACTGAACATTGACCAAAAAATATAGCTCATTCAGGTTCCATATTAGGAAGCTGAATTTCCTTTAAAGGGATCAAAGGGTTTAAAAGCTGGGTCTGTCAAGAGTACTCCAGGATGAGACTGGTTAAAGAAACATGATCATCTCCAAGTATGTTAAATGTTCCTCCATTAGCTTCTTGCTCTGATGCCTCACCATCACATGGAATTGACCCTGATCTCTGGACTACTCAAGATAGTCAAATTTTAGAGGTGTAATTTACTTACAGGCCAGTTAAGTGGCTATACCAGACTAAAGCCCAAATTTCCCAGTCCTACTTTAGTGACTATGATTTCCCCATCATTCTTACTGTACTGTCTCTCAAATGAAGATGTAGTATAATGTGACTGTAATTCTTCTTCAGGGGGCATCTGTGATTTCATCCTTCACTAGGACAAGGTAGTGCAAGGTCTGGCAGTTCTTGTTAGACCTGGAAGGTTCTGAGCATGAGTCCCATGAGAGACAGGGTGCTTAATATCAGAAACCAATCCTATTTCAGGACTACTCACCAAAAGTTGGATGCCTAGAAGTGAATTTATCTGGCCACAGCTATGTATGAAACTATCTATCAAGGAGCAGAGGAGTTGTTCTCTGTAATGCTCACACTATTCTATACCTGGAATATTCTGCTCCTCTCTGTTTCCTCAAGACTCAGTTCAAATCCGGGCTCAGACACTCAGCACCACACCCAGAAACACCTGGCCGTGTAACCTTGAGCAAGTTACTTAACCCCAATTGCTTAGGGGCGGCCAGGTGGTTCAGCGAGTAAGAGCACTGGCTCCAGTGTCAGGATGACCTGGATCAAATCCGGGCTCAGATACTCAGCACCACACCCAGAAATACCTGGCCGTGTAACCTTGAGCAAGTTACTTAACCCCAATTGCTTTAAAAAAAAAAAAAAGACTCAGTTCAAATCTTACCTTTTGCAAAAAGTTTTTCCCAGTCCCTCTCCCCTCCCCAAAATTCCTTTCCCTCCGAAATTATTCCTACAAACATCATGTATATACATAGATTTTACTCGTTATTTCCCTGATTAGAATGTGAGCTCTATGAGGGCATTTTTGCCCTTTTTTGCATACATTTAGCACATAGTAGTTCTTAATAAGGGGCAGCTAAAAAGGATCTCCCAGAATCACACAACCAGTATATGTTAAAAAAAAAAAAATGGATTTAGATTGTAAACTCCTCCATTAAACTGTAATCTCCTTGGGGGCAAGAATTTTATTTTGCATTGTATCTCTAGCTTTTCAAACAATGCCTGGAATACTGTTGTTGTTGAATCATTTCAGACAAGTCCAACTCTCTATGACTCGATTTGGGGTTTTCTTGGCAAAGACACTAGAGTGGGCTGCCATTTCCTTCTCCAGCTCATTTTATAGATGAGGAACTGAGGCAAACAGGGTTAAGTGACTAGTCCAGAGTTATAGAGCTAGTAAGTATCTGAGGCCAGATTTGAATTCAAGTCCTCCTGACTGCAGGGGTGGTGCTCTATCCACTGCACCACCTAGCTGCCCCTTTAGGATATAGTAAGTAGATTCTTAATAAATGTTTTATTAATTGATAGAATTTAAATCTAGATCTTCCAGCTCTAAAACCAGCTCTCTAGTCACTAATGAAAAAATGCTATGTCAGAATTAAAGCACTGAATTATATAATAATAATAACCAAAATAAGCAATAATAGATAGTATTTATATGGCATTTTAAGGTTGATAAAGGCTGTGTGTGTGTGTGTGTGTGTGTGTGTGTGTGTGTGTGTATAAAATCTCACTTTAAGAAAGAATTTCATAATGAGGAAATGGAATACAGCATGGTCTATAAATTTTCCTAGGACTCTTTGTCTTGAGTTCAAATTATTATAGTCTTGGCTCTGCCATGAAATTTCAGTGTGACCTTATGCAAACTATTCAATTTTCAGCATCTTCCATTTCTTCATCTACAAAATGAAAGTATTAGACAAGACGGTCTTCAAGATCTCTCCCAAGCATTACACAATTCTTTGGAAGGTTATTAAATACTAATGTATTTTAGCAAATCAACAAACATTTAGCATGTGCCTACTAGGTATCAGAAACCATATCAAGCATTGTAGATATAAAGAAAGACAAAAAGGCAATTCCTACCCTCAAAGAGCTCCCAACCTAATGGGGGAGAAAGCATATGAACAGCTACGTACAAACAAATTATACTGGAAGGAAGGAAATAAACATTTATTAAGTACCATATGTGAGGTATTGTACTAAGTGCTTTACGAAATACCATTATATTTGATCCTCATAACCATCCCAGGAAGTAGGTGCTATTATTATCCTCATTTTATAGCTAAGGAAACTGAGGCAAACAGAAGTGAAGTGACTTGCCCAGGGTTACATGAACAAGATAAATTAGAGATAATCTCAGAGGGAAGGTGCTGAGATTAAGGAGGACTAAAAAAGCCTTCTTTTAGAAGGTAGCACTTTAGCTGAGACTTGAAAGAAGCCAGTGAAGTCAGAAGGTGTAGGTGAGGAAGGAAAAAAGTTCCTGGCCTGGGGGAATGGGAGATGGAAGATTGTGTGTAGGGGAAAATTTAGCTTTGTTTCTGGAGATCTTTAAAAATATCTCAGTTAGCATCTCTGATAAAGGTCTCATTTCTCACATATAGAGAAAACTGAGTTGAATTGATAAGAACAATAAGCCATTCCCCTACTGATAAATGGTCAAAGGGCAGCTTTCAGATGAAGAAATTAAAGCTATCTAGTGATATGAAAAAAAAAATGTTCTAAATCACTATTGGTTAGAGAAATGCAAATTAAAACAACTCTGAGGTACCTAACTTTACATCCATCAAGTTGGCTATGACAGAAAGGGAAAACAAATGTTGGAAAGGATGTGGAAAAATTAGGACACTAATGCATTGTTGGTGGAGTTGTGAATTGATCCAACCGATTCAGAAAGCAACTTGGAACTCTGCCTGGAGGGATATAAAATTGTGCATAACCTTTGATCCAGCAATATCACTGCTAGGTCTGCATCCCAAAGAGATTTCTTAGAAAGGAAGTGGGGGTGGGGGGGAAGGACCTTTTCATAAAAAGATATTTGTAGCAACTCTTTGTGGTGGCAAAAAGTTGGAAATTGAGGGGAAACTACTAAACAGCTAAACAAGTTGTGGGATATGTTTGTAATGGAATACTATTGTGAAGACGAGCAGGCAGATTTCAGAAAAACGTGGAAACACCTACACAAACTGATGCAAAACAAAGTAAGCAGAACCAGGAGAACATTGTACATAGTAACAGTAATATTGTATGATGAACAACTGTGAATTATCCAGCTGTTCTCAGCAATATGAGGATCCAAGACAATTTCCAAAGGAGTCATGATGAAAAATTCTATTCAACTCTAGAGAAAGAACTGATGGAGTCTGAAGAAAGAGCAAAACATACTATTTTTCATTTGCTTTATTTTTTCATGCTTTTTTTTTGTTGATCTGTGTCTTTTTTCACAACATGACTAATATGGAAATATGTTTTGCATGATTACACAAGTATATCAAATTGCTTACTGTTTCAAGGAAGTTTAGAAGGAGAGAAGTTGGACTCCAAATTTAAAAAAGTAAAATTTAAAAATTGTTTTTGCATATGATTGGGAAAAAATAAAACATTATTCAAAAAATTAGCTTGCTCATTTTTCTGGAGTAGTTGGGGCCCAATCCTGTCTTGTGGCAGGGGAGACACCTTGACTGACTTGTCAAGGTTTGTTTGTTTTTTTCAACCTTATGTGACTGGTGTCTTATTTTGTTGGTTGACAAGCTTTGCTACTGTCACAGTATTCAAGTAGCACATAAGGATGGGTACTAGGATCCGTTAGGTACTAGAATGCATATTTCTCAATTAAATGTCAGGCATCAAAGAATAGGCAAGTCACCAAGGTCTCTATTGCTTAGAGAAACAATTTAGGGAAGGTGATGTGAAGTTATTTCTAATGTTTCCCTCACCTGAGTGAGTTTTTGTTTGTTTCATTTCATCCAGCAAAGGAATTCTTAGGTCTAATCCCATTGTTTTATCTGCTACTGGATCACAGGAAGTGAAATAACCCAGACTGACTGATTGAATTTCAGTATTCCCTGCAGCCAGTATAACAGATATAGTTACATCTGATCAGATTTTCATCACAGCCCTTCATTGCCCTCTCCCTGAAAGGTAGCAGGTCTTAAAGTGACTGAACTGAAGTTTATTCACCAATGAACATGTAGGAAAGGGCCAGTCAAATCCATTTCATAGTGTTACATTTAGTAAATTGAGCTCTTCAGAGGCTGAATATACCTGAAAGATAGTGTAAAATGCCAGTAAATATTTCAAACTTTGTATGAAGGATACACTAGTCATTTTTATCCATCTTTTTTTGGTGTTCAGAAATCATTAAAACTCCCATTTGTCTAGGACACTGAGTGCCTTGGTATATTATTGTCCTTCAGGTTCATGGCCTAGTGCTGAAACCTTTTGATATTTGGTCCTGGGTTCTTGTGCTGCTTTGGTATCTCATTAATTAACCTCACTAAATGGGGATGGAAGAGAATCCTGTCCTATACTAAATTTCATTTTATAACAAATAACAATAATACTTTACCTCATATAGGGCACATAAATTATTTTTCTCATAATAATCCTGCAAAGTAACAGTACATATAGTATAACCTCTATTTTAAAGATAAAAAAATAACTCCCAAGGAAATTATGACTTGCACATGCTGCGACAGAATCACAGAGTTGAAAGTATTCAGAGGACTTTAGCCCAACACATAACTGAACAAAAATACCCTTATGACATGGATGACCTATAGTCATCCAACCTTGGCCTAAAGAACTCCAATGAACTGGAAACCCATGGTCTCCTGAGGCATCCCATTCCACTTTCTGGATGACCCAACATGCAGTGAGGCATCACTTCAAAATATGGGATTTAAACCCAGACCTTCAACTTCCAAGTCTAATATAAATGCCATTATACCGTAAATGTTTTTCAAAGAATGGTATAGAAAGTGAACCAGGTAACAACAAAATTTCCTCTAAAGTCTCTTCCAGCAACAAATCTAGGTTCCTTATAGCAGCCAAACACAGGACTTTTTTGCTGCTCTTAAGAGACTAAGAAGAACACATGTCTAGGACTTGCTTACTCACAGGGTTTACACATTTATTTAACTCCTGGCATCTACCTTTCCCTTTCTGGAACATGGTGGTAACATGGAGAGGCAAGTGGTGAATAGAGCACTGGACCTGGAGTCAGGAAGACAAAAGTCCTAATTTAATTCCAGATACTTACATCTAGGTCCTGACTGATGAGAATAATGAATTCCATGAAGTAGTCACATGTATTTGAGTTCTCGTTACTTGAAGTTATAATTGATAGTTGTTTCTAGTCCAATGGATATATACAGTGAATATTCAAACTGCAATTCATTATTTGCACTAATCACAACCTAGCCAATACTAGTTGTGTGACCCTAGCCAAGTCACTTAACCTCTGCCTGCCTCAATTGGGGGTATCAAATATTTGTGAAATGGTTTGCAAACCTCACAATGCTATATAAATGTGATAGATAGAAAGATAGATAGATAGATAGATAATTATTATAATTATCCCTGTTCCATTTTACATTTAAAAAAATGTTACCTTCTCCCTCTGGCTGCTGCTGATCCACCCTCCAAAATGGACCCAAAAAATCATACCTAGGAGGAACTAAACCACAAGGTTCTTCATTCCCAAAGACCAAGAATCCTATCTTCAACAATAACATTTTCCCATACATGCTATCATAGCCTCAGGAAAGGGCTTATCAAAGGACAGTTCTACTCCCCATTCTAGCAATTTCCCAGAACAAAATTCCCCACCCTGGCCACCACTTCCCTATAAGTTTGATTTCTTCCATTAGAATGTAAACTCCACGAAGGCAGGGATCTGGCTGTTCTGGAGGTGGCTCAGCTGTTAAATTTTCAATGTATTTTTATCTTGAAAATTGTTAAATGTTACAAATTAGGGCTTGATTTGTTTTGTTGGTCATTTAGACTTAAGAAAGTAATGGGAAAAATGTTAAAAATACAAATCCTGTATACTCTTCAACCTCTAACCAGATGTTAAAAACCTATCAGCAGACTCTTGGCAGGAATTCTCCCATTTTTATATGTTAATCTCCAACACTTAGCATAGTGCTTGGCATATAGTAAGCACTTTTCCTTAAATTAGATCATTAGTATGAAAGTCCTTTGAGCTTTTTAGAAAGAAATGTAATGGTGCATAAATTCAAGATATCAAATGGAAAAATACAAAGTTCATTGGCTTAACTACCTAACTGAATTTATAAGACATTGAAGTTAAATGCACTTGGAGACATTAAAAAAGTAGGTGAGGTCCTGTCTTATATGCACCCAAGGTCACATCAGTAAAAAGTGGTAGTGTCTTTTCATGCTGAATTCACTGTTCTTTCCACTTTATCAGGCTATTTGGGGTAAAAAACCCAATAAGCATGAAACAACTATAAGTAAAAGCAAGCCTTTGCTATAGCTGAAAATGTTCTGTACATGGGAAACAAAAGGAAGGAATTTTGTTTCCACAGGATTAAAAATGACTTCCAGCCTTGAGTGTTAACAGGATATAAATCAGAGGTGACTAGTTCTAATCTGAAAGCATAATCAGGCTTCTGATCAGGTAAAAGATCAGAAACTTGTACCAATGCTTAACAAGCTGTTTGAGGGGGAACCTATCAGGGAGGAGAATATGAAGTGGGAGATTAAGGAGATGGCATCTAGTCAATGGAGAGCAAGGTAGGAAATTCAAATAAGGAAGATTATAAAAAGGGCTTTTGTAATATAAGGTGTGCTTGTGCCTGGCCCTCTTTCACAAGGGGCTAGAGGCCAAGTCACCTGTCAGACAATGGTATGAAATAAAAATCTTTTTTTCTAAATTCATTCATGTCCAGGTGGAATTATTGCTGACGATTATTTCTAACATAGCTTTGAAGCCCAATGACCCAGGTTCAAATCCTAACATTACAGCTTAATGTAGGTGCCACCTTTGGATAAGTCAGTTAATGAGCTGATGAGCTAAAGTTTCTTCATCTTTAAAATGAGGGAAGGTAGACTTAATTAGATATCCAAGCTTCTTGAAATCTCTTGAAATCCTTTATTGCAAAAGAATATTGTAAAGTTGTTAAATTGCCAAATAAGAGAGTGGTAGCATGAGAACAGATTAATCAAGGAATGCTTCCTGGAGGAAGGAGAATTTTGAGTTGTCTTAAAGAAAATGAGGGACACATTGGGAGGATGAAATAGAAAGATCTGTACTCATGAAAGACAGTCTCTTCTGTTATCTGCCTGGGGTTAATTGGTCTGGTGCTTATTGTCAGAGGAGAATCTATGGGGAGAAAGGAAGGCAAAGGGAAAGGAGTAGGGGTGGAGGAGAAAGAGGAATGATTTTCTTCCCTCATTTCTTTTTTTTTTAATAATCTAAAAGCAACTGTTTCTTTTATTTGTAGTTTATTTTTTAAATTATTTTTTAGTTTACATCATGCATTTCCACAAGATTTTGGGTTACAAATTTTCTCCCCATTTTTTCCCCTACCCACTGATGAGGTGCAGGTTCTGGGGATCTACTTGAGCTCTCCTTGAATCTTTGAAGTACAGGCTTTGGGAGCCCGCCTTGAACTCTGATTAAATTGTCCTATTTGATGAGTCATTTGCATGACACCATAAGCCTTACATTGTGGCTGGGCCCAAACCTCTGTTACTAGACTTGAGCCATCAAAATATCAACCCACCCTTGAACTGGCTTAGACCACCATTGTCTGTAGTCTCCAGGTAGCCTCCAGGAACTTCCCACCCTTAATCACACATTGACCTCATTAACTCCTCCTCAAGACCCTCCCCAGACTCCTCCTCTACCCCACCCCTAGATTCCTCCCACAACCTTCTGTATATAAGACCCCATCTTGTCTCCGATATGTGTGACAGTGCCATAGAATGACCAAGCAAAGGCTTACTCTGTGTCTAATGCAAGCAAACTTTTAATAAACTTTACTTTTCTTTGGCTGAAAAGACTTGAGTCAAATTCATTAGGCAGGACCTCCTGTGTTGGTATTTTGGGGTCTCCAGAGCAATCCTAACCTTCTTTATGGGTAACCTCTTCATTTTTATGGTTTCCACCCTTACTGGGAAGAAAAGCAATTCAATAAAGGTTGCACATGTGAAGCTATGCAAAACATTTCCATAGTGGATATATTGTGAAAGACTGAGGATATTCCCTACATCCTATCCCACCCCCCACTTGTTCTATTCTCTACTTTGCTCTTGTCCCTTTTCAAACAATTTTCCAAAGTTTCCCAACTTCCCTCACCCCCCCAGCGTGCCCTCCCTTCCATCATCCCCCCTCTCACCTCCCTCCCTCCACTCTCCTGTAGGGTGAGATACCCTATTTAGTGTGTATTTCATTCTCTACCTAAGCCAAATTCAATGAGAGTAAGGTTGACCCATTCCCTTTTGCCTTCCTGTTCTTCCCCTCCATTGTAACAGTTTTCCCTTGCCTCTTCTATATGAGATAATTTACCCCATTATGTCTCTCCACATCTCCTCTCATTATATTACTCTCTCACCCCTCCATTTCACCATTTAAGTATTGTCCCTTACTATTCAACTGGTCCTGTACCCTCTGTTTATGTATGCCTGTATACATATATACATATACTCACATATGTATTCATATGCGCATATAACCTCCAATATAGACATGTATTCCCTTCAAATATTCTCATAGTGAGAAAAGTTTCATAAGTTACAATTGTTTTTCCATGTAGGAATGTAAGTAGTTCAACTTTGATAACATTCTTATGATTTCTTTTCCCTGTTTGCCTTCTCATGCTTCTTGTATATGAAGGTCAAAATTTTTATTCAACTCTGTTTTTTTTTCTTAAGAATGCTTGAAAGTTCTCTATTACAATGAATAACCATATTTTCCCCCAAAACATGATACTCAGTTTTGTTGGGTAGGTGATTCTTGGTTTTAATCCCAGCTCCTTTGACTTCCAGAATATGATATTCCAAGCCCTTCGATCCCTCACTGTAGAAGCTGCCAGATCTTGTGTTATCCTGATTGTGTTTCCACGGTATTCAGATGGTTTCATCCTGGCTGCTTATAATGTTTTTCTCCTTGATCTGGGAACTCCAGAACCTGACTATAATATTCCTACGATTTTTCTTTTTGGGATCTTTTTCAGGAGGTGATCAGTGGATTCTTTCTAATTTTCTATTATTCTATTTTGCCCTCTGGTTCTAAAACATCAGGGCTGTTTTCCTTGAGAATTTCTTTTATTTTTTTTTAAAGCAATCGGGGTTAAGTAACTTTCTCAAGCTTACACTGCCAGTTATTTCTGGGTGTGGTAAGTATCTGAGCCTGGATTTGAACCCCAGGTCATCCCGACACTGGGGCTGATGCTCTTACTCGCTGAGCCACGTGGCCACCCCTAAGCAATTAGGGTTAAGTAACTTGCTCAAGGTTGCACGGCCAGGTGTTTCTGGGTGGGTGCTAAGTGTCTGAGCCCAGATTCGATCCACAAGTCATCCCAACAGTAGAGCCGGTGCTCTTACTCGCTGTGCTACCTGTCCACCCCAATAATTTCTTGAAGGATGATTTCTAGCTTCTTTTTTTTATCATGGCTTTCAGTTAGTCCAATAATTTTTAAATTATCTCTCCTGGATTTATTTTCCAGGTCAGTGGTTTTCCCAATGAGATATTTCACATTGCCTTCTATTTTTTTTTTCATTTTTTTGGATCTGTTTAATAGTATCTTGATTTCTCATAAATTCTCTAGCTTCCATTTGCTCCAATCTAATTGTGAAGGAATGATTCTCTTCAGTGAGCTTTTGAGATTCTTTTTCCATCTGGCAAATTCAGCTTTTTAAGGCATTCTTCTCCTCATTGCCTTTTTGAGCCTCTTTTGCCATTTGAGTTAGTCTATTTTTTAAGGTATTATTTTCTTCAATCAGCTTGTTGACTCTCATTTCATAATTTTCGTACATCATTCTCATTTCTCTTCCTAATTTTTCCTCCACTTCTCTTATTTGCTTTTCAAAATCCTTCTTAAGGTCCTCTTAAGGAAGCCTGTAACCAGCTTGTATTTTTCTTTGAAGCTTTTGATGCAGGAGTTCTGACTTTGCTGTCTCCCTCTTGTTTCATGCCCTGATCCTTTTTGTCCCCCAAAATGGAATCCAGAGTCATACCCCTGTGCTTGCCTTGCTTCCCTTGTTTGCTCATGTTGCCACTCAATTACTTGACTTTTGAGGTTTTTGCCACAGTAGTACTCTGATACCAGAGGGGGGAGCTTTGTCCCAAATCACTGGGGTTTTCACAGCTGCTGGAGCTATTATTTGGGTGCTTTTTCTGAAGCCTCCCCATGATCTGGCAAACTGGTCAAGCACTCCAGGACCTCCACCCTAGAGCACAATCTAGATGCAGGCAGGTTAAAGCAAGAGTGATTACCCCTCAGACTGGTCCCCCTAACATCTGCAGACCAGGAGCTCTGAAGCAGCCATATGGCTGCGGCTGTGGCCACAGTGCCTCAGCCACTTCTCCCTCCAGGGGGTAAATGCCTGACCTCACTCCCAAACTCCCTGTTCGCAAAGTCCACACTTCACTGACCTCTCACTTTGTCCTGAGCATCTATGGGTTGATAATTCTGGAAACTGCCACAGCTGCTGGTGATCTGAAGTCCCTCCAGCCAGCAGCTTGTTGTGTCCACCCTGAGGCTAAGGCAGGTGCTGGGCTGGGCTCAGTTCCCAGAGTGCTTTGCTGGCCACTTCCTGCTTGTCTGCCAGGCTGTCCTCAGTGGGAGGTTAGCTTCTCTGTGACATTTTGTGGGTTCTGTAGCTCCAAAGTTTGTTCAGAATCACCTTTTACATAAATTGGAGGAGGTGGAAGTGGGAGCCTTACAGAAGTCCTGTTTCTACTCTGCCATCTTAACTCCACTGTTCCTTCCCCCATTTCTTTACCCTCACAGATTCAGAATATAAAGTTCTCGGTCAGGTCCAAGGACCATGCAATAATAGCTCACATTTATGCAATACTTTGATATAAGCTGTCTACATACATGCTTTCATATGTCCTTCATTAGAATTTTATAAAATAGGCAGTGCAAATATTATAATCTTCATGCTACACATGAAACTGGTACTAAAAAGTATATTCTTGAGGCAATACAGGTAGTGGCAGACCTGGTGCTCTGATCTAGTATAATGCTTCAAAATACCAGCATAGCTGCTCTCCATTTTATTCAGTGACAAATTAAGAACAGAGAGAATCAAAATATAGCATAATTCAAAATACAGCATTCACCAAGTGTAATTAAATCAAGTACTACCCCACCCCTGGACATTACATTCATTTAATCAATCACAAAGTCCCTCTTCTAAATACTTCTCCACCCCTAGGCAGTACATTAATTTAGTCAATCACAAAGCCCCTCTTTTGAAATGGAGATTAGTTTCCAATCATAAGTAAAGTACATTCATTTGTTCAATCACAAAGCACAAAAAAGTAAAAAGTGTCCCACCCTTGGATTACAACAGAATAGGCCATCTACCCCAGAGTTACAACAAGCTTAAGCACAGCATTTAATACCCAAAGAGAGGTCTTTTCTTCATCTTTGTTCCTGGGGAGACAATGCTTAGCAAGGCAACAAGATATATTGCCAGTGTCCTCATTAATTCATTCTCTGTCTGCAGAATAGTCTTAGGACCCCTGAAAGCATTAGCAAAACCCTCTTCCAGGATTTCTGTAAACATACAACAAAAAAATCTTTCTTCAGGGCTTCTGAACCAACAGCAAGATATCAGGACCTCTGCAACAACACCATTAGCCTTCACCAGTGGGCACAATTCACTCTCTGTCTGCAGAACAGTCTCAGGAGCTCTGAACCAACAGCCAGGTTCCAGAACCTTTGCAACAACAGCACTCTCCTTCACCAGTGGACAGAATTCACTCTCTGTCTGCAGAACAGTCTCTGGAGCTCTGAACCAACAGCATGGTTCTAGAACCTCTGCAACAACAGGATTGCCTTTCACCAGTGAAAAAATCTGTTAAAACAACATCAAAACAGACAAAGTACCAGCATAACAGCCATGTCTCCTCAGTCCTTGGCAGCTCTGGGTGGCAGCTCTCAAAAGTCCTGGGCAATTCAAACTGGCCCTCAGCAATCCTCTCTGTCTTTCTCTGCCTCCAAGATGCTCCTTCCAAAAAGTTCTTCTGCCTCTCTCTTTTCTTGTGTCTCTCTAAATTTACATCACCAGCTCCTCCCAGTTCAGCACTCTCTTTTCACATCAACAAGTCCAACCCACAAGTGGGATTCACAAGCTCTGAGTTTTAACAATCATTCTGAAAACCAAGCCAATACAGGGGGATCTTTAAATTCCATTACTGTTACATCTAGGTACATTGCCCCTTCTACCCCATCACCCTGCTTCTCTAATTCACTTTCTTGATCTGGTAACTGGGGGACATCTATAATCAGTGGAATTCTTCCTTCCTTTTTTTGCACCACTGTGTATATGAGATCCTGTTAGACTGCATAGGGATACAAAGTTAAATGAGACAGCACTTGTGTAAGGAATTCATTAGCTTTCCCACCCACTAAAGAAGGCACGCCTAAGGGAAAACAATTCCCCTGAGTCACTTCATCAAAATAAAACTAGCAGTAATAGCTGGAAGACCCTTCCCCATTCAGAGTTCAAATATCAAATAACTGCCAATTCCCCAGGAGTCTTTGGTCATCCTCCCCCAATAGAATGAACCCACACCAGGACCCCCAGATTCCCCAATGCCCAGTACTTCTCAACCCACATAGATCCCTATAGAAGCCTTTCAGAATTTATTGGTTTAGCACTACCCAGGGCCCAGCAGATGTGTTGATGTATTTTCACTGTCCCTGACTGTCCTGTTTTCTAAGTATGTCTCTTCAATAAAGTTATGTGCTCCATTTCTTAATAATAGACTTAGACCTCCCAAACCTTACTAAGTTTGTAAAGTATTAACACAGCTTGTTTGAGAAATGCAAGCTTCACACCCAAAAGTACAACGCAAAGCAAAACATATACAAATTGTGAATACAATGCTTGCTACAAAGTACAAACATTTCTATCTGGTAAAATAAACATCTAAATTAATCCCTACCTTAAAATGTTATAGTAGTTGCTTTCAAACTTTTTGATCTCAGGACTCCTTTAAATTCTTAAGGATCATTATAGACTCCCAACAGCTTTTGTTTATGTGGGTTATATTTTCTCATATTGACCACATTAGGAACCGAAACTGATAAAATTTTAAATGGATTTAATCGTTCTTAAATTATGGGTCCATTATTAAATTAATATTAAATTAAAATACTAAATCTAATTATATGGTTGATTATTAAATCAATTTAAAATTGCATGTTAATAAGAATAATTTATTTTTATGAAAAGTAACCATATTTTCTCAAAGCAAAAAGATTCAGTGAAAAAATGGTATCATTTTGCATATTTTTGGAAATATCTTTAATGTCTGGCTTAATAGAAGACAATTGGATTCTCATGTCTGCCTCTGCATTCAGTCTGTTGTGATGTTGTTTCAATCGAAGTATATTAAGAAAATCCAGTCCCACAAAGATATAAAATTGGCAAATAGAAGAGTATTTTAATAGTCAAATGACATCTTAATATTATTATGAAAATATTTTGACCTTGTAGATGCCCTGCAAAAGTTTTAGGGCCCCTCAGGAGTCTGTGGACCACATTTTGAGAACTATTGCATTATAATATACTTTATTCCCAGAAGCTCTGATCAATTTCCAAAAGTCCTTCCTTCTGAGTTCCATGGAAATAGATAAGAGTATGAGGCATCCTTTATAGTGCAGATGGATGAATTACAAAACAGACAAAATAAATGTGATGTCTAATTCCCCTCTGAATCCTGGGCAGCCATGTGATGTAGAGGATAAAACACTAGCCCTGGAATCAGACGACCCAAGTAAAAATCTAGCAGTTGAAAGCTAGCTGTGTGACCCAGGGCAAATCACTTAGCCAGTCTGCCTTGGTTTTCTCATATGTAAAATGTGGTTGTTGAGGATAAAATGAGACAATATTTTAAAGAGGTTTACAAATCCTAAAAATGCTATATAAAAGCTAGCTATTAATACCTTTAAAATTTCCAGCATCTTCCAACCAAACTTCAAATTTCTACTAATCTCAAGTGTGGAATATTAAATAGGCATAAGTAATGCCTATGATGCTGGTCCTTTATTCACATTGTGTAGTAAGGCATGCTAGAGTCTCTTATACTTTGCATTTAGATCCCTTGGAAGGCTACTTATGTTCATTTTCTAATTGTCTCAGCTTCATCTCCTTTTTCTTGATTCTCTAATTTTCCTCATTATTATTTTTCAACCCATTCTTCAACTTCTCTTGAAAGCCCAGAGAGGACAATATGACATTGAAATAGCATACCATATCCAGCCGCACAATGTTCCAGGCCATTGGCGTGCCTTCCACCAAAAGACAACTTTTCAAAAATTTCTCAGCACATGGGGCAGCTAGGTGGCACAGTGAGTAAAGTGCCAGCCCTGGAGTCAGGAGGATCCAAGTTCGATTCCAGCCTCAGACACTTAACACCCACACACACACAAAAACCTAGCCGTGTAATCTCGGGCAAGTTACTTAACCCCAATTGCCCTCCAAAAGGCAAAAAAAAAAAAAAAATGCTCAGCACAAATGGCTGCTAAACAATGAGTTGGGGAATATGAGTATAAGAAATTAGGCAGTGCAAGTAATTTTAAGTGACTTGTAACTAAGACAGAGGAGAGGTGAAAAGAGGAGAGGGAGAAGAGAAGAGAAAGAGAGGGAGAGAAGAGAGGAGAGGAAAGGGCAGGAGAGGGCAGGAGAAGGGAGGAGAGGGGAGAGGAGAGGAAAATGAATGTGCTCAGTTTGAAGTTTCTGAAACTCCAACAAACTGATTTTCAAGAAAATCAGTAATATAATAGCCTATTTTTCTCATGTCTATGGAAGCAATCTATTTACCAGACCACCTGGCATCCCCTGAATAAAAAGGAACATACTTTTTCTATTGTAAGTGGAGGAAAAAATATTTTAGAAGGACAAGAAGCTAACAGTACCTCTCAGATGAGATGCTTCTTGAAAAATAAAGTTTCCACCCATTCCTTAAAGGTCTTTTCTTCTCTGTAAATACATAAATACAGGATTTGAATGTTACATTTGCATTTGCCATCAATAAACTCAAAGAAATTGTGGATGCAAGGAAGCTTTGAAGCCTCTCTGCCTGGGGAGATATTCGTTTACAATTTTGAAGGCAGCAAAGAAGTTTTCTCCCCTTTCAAGTTTCATTATATAAACCCAAAGAAAAATCACTTGGTGTTCCTCATCAGTTGCTTTCCAGAATTTTTGAAAGACTAGTGGAGATCTTTAAAAAAGGAAGAATGGTATACTTATAAAAAGTCACTGAGTAAGGCATAACATCTCTTTTAGTGCCTAATTAAGAATTCTCTGAGAAAAGTCTCTCATCCCAAAACAAAACAACAACAAATAAGATAAAAAACACAGTTGTCATAGCTAATCAGTTGCTGCGTGATAGTTTCACTCACTACTATGGTTTAAAATATCTGATCTAGGAGAGTAAGTCATCTCTGGTCTCATTCTCCCTGAGCAAGGCCATCCAAATTCCCCTTCTCAGGTTCTAGGAATACCCTTGAGGAGTTAGGGTATCTTTTCCCAACACCATCATCTCAAGCTCCCATCCTGTGCAGTCTCCTTACTAGTGGCCATGAGTGACTAGTATTTTAATTCCATTTAATAGTTAACATCAATTAGTTTTTACAAAGATATGACAAGAACAAAAGAATGAATATTCTCTACCCCCACTCCTAGAGATACACTCTTTCCTATATCATTTCAGTCTTTGGGAAGAGTAGCCTTAGACTTCACGCATCTTCAACATAGCACTGATCCCACCACGTTCATGTTCAAAGGTGACATTGGTGCCAACTCTTGTACTATTGGTTTGGGTCTAAACATTTGTTACATGCTGCTTTGGGTATTGAAGCAGGGCTGCCTGAAAAACCTGACCTGGGCTTGACTCTCAAACCTTAGGTGGTTCATTCTCTTGACATTTCAAAATTCACAAGTTCATGGCCCCCAGATTAATTTTCTTCACATCAAACAAAAAAAGTACCAATACCAAAAACCAAGGTCATGTGTTGAACTTGGATGAAGAGAACAGAAGATCTCTCTCCTTATGGTGCTATCTTTCTTATCTCGTAAGAATATAATTATATAGGGATAAATCAAAACCAAAAGAAGCAGTCAAAATAAGAGAAAAGAGGACAAGGCCAACCAATGTCTTTTGAAGATACCCCTAGTTCTAGTTCTTCAAATGCCAGCCAATCAAAGATGCTGCTCTTCATCACCTGGTTAGCAGACCAGAACCAGTTAAAGAATGTCCATACATGCTCCATATCTCTCCAAAATTCTTCCATTACACATCATCATAACTCTTCAGAAGCCTCTTCCACATAGGAACATTGTATTTGCAGTCCTGGATGTATGATCATAAGAATTGGACTCCACCATTACAGTTATAAAAAGCTACTTGGTATGACATAACATCTCTTTTAGGACCTAATTAGTAATTCCCTGAGAAAATTTTCCTATACCAAAACAAAGAATTAAAATATCCACCATGAAAATTAAAGCTTTTATAATTAATTATACCTGTTTCAATGTGATAGCTTCACTGTCCACTATGATAAAATTTGTGCTACTGTTTACTAAATATATCCCTGATTTATGGATGTGATGAATCTATTTAGCTGCTTTGGAATTTATAATAGATGATAGACAGAGTCTTTTTTTTAATTCTGCAGTGTATTATACACAATATATGGTTCACATTACTCAATAGGTATATAAATACATATATAAATGCATTTACATGACCATATATACAGACAGACAGATATACTTCAATATATGGCTATGTATAGCTTCCAAAGCAACCAGTTAATAAACCTCTGTGTCATATGTATGTATAAATATATATTTATATATATATATACATATATATATATATATATCTTTACAAACCCTGAACCCATGCATAAGTAAATCATACACAAATAATAGGACAAATATTTTTAACCATAGTGGTGAGTGAAATTGTCACACAGAATAACAAACAGTGTACTTATCATCTATAAAAGCTGTCATTTTTTGAGGGTAGCAGTTTTAATTCTTTATTGTGGGATAAGATATTTTTCTCAAGGAATTTTTAATTAGGTACTAAAAGAAATGTTATGTTTTATTGAGTGGCTTTTTATAAGCATAACCTCCTTCCTTTTTAAAGATCTCCAGCTAGTCTTTCAAGAATTCTGGAAATCATGAGGAATGTTAAGTTATTTTTCTACTGTTTATATAACAAAACTTGAAAAGGGGAAGCTTCTGTTTTGCCTTCTATCTCCTCAGGTACCTAAACCCCCCTGCCCACTCTCTCTCTCCTTCTCTGCCTCTCTCATATAAACATATAAAATTTGTATATATGTAGTGTGTAAATAATTATCTATACATATATATACACACACATATATGTATATGTATCCCAAAGCAACACAATGGTGTATATATGTATATGTACAGAAATAGACATACACACATATGTACATGTACATCTGTGATTTCCTCAGTACATTTACTCCCATCAGCGATATAGACCATCCCTGCTTTCTCTTCCTATTCATCTTTTTCCATGTCTTCACAGTGAAGTCTACTCAACATGCTGGTGCCCTTCCTTGAAATCTTTTAACATTATGCAGGTATCAACAGAGAACATATTATTAATAATAATAATGATAATAACAATACTTTTCATTTATATAGCAATTTATGGCTTGCTAAGTATTTTATAGATGCTTCCACTTCATAGTCTTGCAACAACGCTATAAAGTAATTGCTATTATTATTCCCATTTTACAGATGAAGAAACTAAGGCAAGCAGAGGTTATTTGCCCACAATCACAACTAGTGTCTAAAGATGGGATTTGAACTCAGGTATTCTTGACTCCAATTTCAGCATTTGATACACTGAACCACCTAGGTGCTGCAAGAGATCCTTGTCATGGAGTGTAGCCTCCAACAGGGTCGTGGAGAGAAGGAAACCCAAAAGAAAATCTCAATGGTCCTCGCCTCATGGGAGTCAGTTCTCTCCATGCAGTATATCTTAGCTCTCATGACACTTTAAAAGTTTAAGAGCTTTGAAATTTAATAATTAAATCTAGCTAAATAGGATCTCTATCACTCTGTTCAATTACATGACTGGCTCATCTCCTTTTCAAGCCAAATCTCATTGGTAATATACTTTGCAATGCTTCTAGTGCACATTTCTTCAATGCTAATATTCTGCAGCTTGCCCACACTCATCACACATTTATTCATTGTGTTTGGATGACCCACAACTTCGAATCTTTGGCAATTGGGGTAGTCGATATTTTATAGCTATATAGCATCAATGGAAAAAGAAAATTCATGCTGAAATGTGGACCTTTTTCTCTTTTGTTCAGGAAAAGCTTAGGATGAAAAAAAAGTGCTATGCAATTTTCCAAATGCTATCTAGCCTATTTTCTAGCTCCTGTTAAATTCTGGATCCAGTACACCATACATTTGAAGTGTCTGCCCTCAAGATTTATTTACTGATGAACCAGCAAGTCTACTGTGTTTTACATTGTATACATTCCCAATAGTATCTAGAACAGGACCTCATATACGGTGGAAACAGTAACTCCATAAACATTTATTTTATTGATTAATTGAGCAAAAAGACATTACAACACTGATAAGATTTAGAATTAATGCTGAAAAGCATTAATTTTTAGGTAATGTAGCTCTTATTATACAGATGGAAGCATTCATCTTCTAGACAACAAATTGTTTCAATATGTCTTAACTAAAAACGGTAAAGTAAGCCCATGCTCTGACAGAGTCACATTTCCTGAACTTAAAGAACCAAACCCCTCACAGGTCTATAGAGTTTTTTATATTTCTAAGGGACCTAAACTTAGAGGTCTGTCTGACCCGCTTTTAAAGACTACATTATAAAAACGTAAATTTGCCAAATAGGTGCTATTCAGTTTCCAAAACAATTCACTATAATATTCCTTCAAAATACTGTGTCACCTTTAACCACTTAAAATGTCAGACATTTTATAGAAAAACATCAAATTGATTTACACATGACTTTTCATGAACGCATCTTCTTTAAGGTACATTATAGGGGTTGCATCTATTTTCTTGGTTGTAGAAAGATCTTTTAAATAAGATTTCAGAAACAATATTAGCTGCCCTGCTTTCTTAGGAGTGCAAAGAAGATTGATAACATTTGCCTTCACATTTTTAACCCAGTTTTTATGGTTCATAGAGTTATCTAATATTAAATATGGAATTCCTTCTTAGTCTGTTAATCCTGTTAGCCCAATCATTCAGTCAATCAAGTGTTTATTAAGTGCCTATTATGTACTACACACTATATTAAGTGCTTGGGAGCAAAAGCAAAACAGTACCTGCCCTCAAGTAACATCCAAAACAGGAATATTCTCTCAAACTTCCCAAACAAGAGGTTATTATCTGGAAGCCTCTGGTAACAGAACATCCAATGCATTCCATCTTGAGAAATATAGGACAATTTTCCTGATAATGATCCAAAAACCAGACTCCTTGTAACTTGTTACCAGTTTGATCATAATTTTACCATCTTGGGGAAAACAGAACATGTTTACTGTTTTTCCCAAATGACATACTTTCAGATATTTGAAAATAGTGATTCCTCTTGTCTTCTCTGTCTCTCTTTCTCCATCTCTCTGTCTCTCTCTTTCTCTCTCTGTCTCTGTCTCCTTCTCTCTTTGTTTGTCTCTCTGATTTAAACATCCTTAATTTCTTCAACCTATATAATGGGGTGTCATGAAATCAAACACTATCTTTTTAGACATATTACATATTGTCAATACCCTGTGTTTTCTCCCTCCAGGTGATCCTAGCAACCAGTGAGGTAGCAAAATCTCATTTCAGAGCCCACCAAGAGCTCTTATTATGGAAGAACAAGTTACCCCAGAATAGGGACACTTGTTTTCTTACAAATTAAGTAATCAAGAATAAGAAGTTAGTTAGAACTACAAATAAGAATACAGGTAAGTTTAGTTGAGGGGTTTTACTATAGTATACAATGTAGGGTCAAATGAATTCATGTTGGTAAAACACTTTACAGAACTTAGAGCACTATATAAATTCTAGTTGTTTATTATTATCACCGCTGTCTAACGCTATAAATAGCTCAACTCTCTTCTCCTTAATAAAGTATATATATTTACATTTTTAAATTCTGGGGGTGGCTAGGTGGTGCAGTGAATAGAGCACTGGCCCTGGAGTCAGGAGGACCTGAGTTCAAATCCGGCCTCAGACACTTAACACAAAAATTAGCCATGTGACCTTGGGCAAGTCACTTAACCCCAATTGCCCTCCAAAAAAAAAAAAAGAAAAAGAAATTCTGCCAGCTGGTAAAATAGCAGCTAAAGAGAGTGAAGAACTTAATTTAATAGAAAGACCCCCTAAGGAAAATCAGAAATGTTGAATTCCATCTAGTCTGAAATCTGTCCCTAACTTATTATGGGACCTTGGACAAATAACTTCTCTGTGCCTTAGTTTTCATCACATATATACTAGAAACAGTACTCCCTTCCCTTCCTCAAAACTGTTATGATCCTCATGATCTGAGAACATTTATTGAGCACATACTACATGTACAGCAGCACTGCATGGGATACTGGGCTTAGAAAGAGGTTTAAACCATTTTCTTGGACCTGAGAAATTTTATTTGGGAGACATGACATTCACATCAAAAGAAATAGCAACAGCATAACACAAACACCTGATGATGGTATATATGATCTCAGTGGCATGAGTTCAAAGGAGGAAGAAATCACTATGAGTTTGGGCAGTTGGGGAAGAATTCATGAAGGAAGTGGAATTTGAATTAGTCCTTGAAGGAAGAGGAGAACATAGACAAGGTTAGAGAAGTAGGAAGGACACTGGGAAAGGAGAAAGAATTTTAAATGGAGGTACAGACAATAGAAAGGGGCATGAAAGATTCAGGAGATGGTTAATGAACCAGTTTGGTTGGAGCAGAGAGTTTATGTAGGGTAGTAAAGGGTGATCAATCAATCAACAAGCACTTCTCACACACCAGCTACATGTCCTCAGGCACTTTACTGGGTGTTAGGGATACAAAGACAAAAATTAAACATTTCCTTCCCTCACAGGTTGTGGTTTGTCCTTCAGTCTTGAAGAGGACTACGGCCTCAGGAAGATGATGGCATGACTTGCAAGTGAATTGGATTTAAGTGAGGGAGGGTTGTGCAAAGTCACCAGCCTCATTTCTCCTCTAGATCCATCTGGGTACAGTGGCCAGATATAGATTAGCACAACTGGAGATGGTCCCTCCTGCCCTCAAAGAATTTGCATCCTATCAGAAGAGACAATATATGCAGATATAAGTATATTTAAGATAGAAATAAAATAAACAGAAAGCAATTTTTTTTTAGAAGGAAGGCATTAGCAGCTAGAGAGTTCAGAAAAGGCTTCCTCTTATAGAAGCAGGGGGGCATTTGAACTGAACTTTGCAATACACTTGGGATCCTAAGACATAAAAGTGAGAAAGGAATCCATTCCAGGCATGAAGGACAGCCAATAATGCAAAGTCATAGACAGAAGGAAATGTCTTGAGAACAAGCTGATGAAATAGGTTGGTACCCAAACGAGGGTTTTGAATAGCATATAAGGAGCTTAAATTTATGCTGTTGGTTGGCACTAGGAAGTCAGGTGAAAACAGATAGAAAATTACTTTGAAAAGTTAAAAAAAAGTAAAGAAGTACATAAATTCAAGTTGGTAGTATTACTATTGTACCATTGTCAAAGGGAATGCAGAAGAAGAAAGAAAAGGTTAATTTAGGTAAGAAACACATTCAGGTAGTGATGCATTCTCTTCTCTCTCTCTCTCTAAGAAGAGTTAATGACAGTGGAGTCTGCCAATTTAAAGCAGAAATGTTTAAAAACAAAAGAATCCAATTTACACAGCCCACTTTAATAGTTAGCTAGTTTTATCAACAAAAGAGAAGAGACTATTGTCTCAACCTTCTTTCTGTTGTTTTTTTTTTCTTCTTTCCCCTACAAGAATAGAATGAGGATATTAAAAGAAATGTTAATGGGGCAAACCCTAGAGTTTTCACTAATGTCTTAAATAGGCTTTTATAGAATAGCAATTATGCAAAATATAAAATACACAATATAGTCAGAAGACTATCAATAATGAAATACTCCATTCCAGGGCTCTCAGTTACCTAGAATTGAACATTCATATTTTTGCTTCTACTACCAGAGTTGATGAGTTCAAAAAAGCTATTTAGATATATTATGGTCCAGACCTGTAATTTCATTAGCATAGGAATCTTTCTTTGAGGAATCTCTGTCTACTTAAAGCAATTCAATACTTAAAATAATCTGATAGAGTTACCTAGGACTTTTGTTCAGTTGTTTCAGTCGCGTCTGACTCTTCATGAGCCTATTTGGTGTTTTCTTTGCAAAGACACCAGAGTGGTTTGCCATTACCTTCTACAGCTCATTTTACAGGTGAGGAAACTGAGGCAAGAAAGGTTAAGGGACTTGTCCAGGGTTACACAACTAGTAAGGGTCTGAGACTGGATTTGAACTCATGAAGATGAGTCTGACTCCAGGCCAAGCACTCTATCCACCGCACCACCTAGCTGACTGCTTGCCTAGGACAAGGAAAGGTTTTCACTTGTCCAGGGTCACCTAACCAGCAAGTGACAGGCATGGAAACTAAGTCTTTTTACTTCACAGGGTTGTTGGAGGACAAGACTTAGTAAATGTCACAGGATTATATAAATGAACAGAGTTGACTTAAAGACTAGTAGTTCAGATAACTAAACCCAGATATTCTAAGCCTCAAGGTCAGTCTCCTACCCAATCACTACATGATATTTTCTCCATGTTTGTATTTTCAAGGTGTACATACATACATGTATATATGTATTTAAAAACACATACGTGCATGCAAACACATACCCCTCACACAAATTATATATGTACATATATTCCTGCATATGTATATCTATATGTATTTATACATACACCCCTCACACACATACAAAGACATATCTCTGTATGTGTGTATGCATGTGAATATATGAAAATAATCATTTATTAAGCACTTACTGCATTGCAGGTACTGAGCTAAGCTAAGCACTAAAAGAAAAAACAAATAAAATATTCCTATCCTGAAGAAGTTTACATTTTAACAGGAAACAGGACATGAAAATATATAAGTATATACAGAACACATAGAAAAAGAATATAAGGTAGTATGGGAAGAGAGGACTCTAAGAGCTGGGGAATTAAGAAAGACTGATTATGGAAGATGATGCTTGAGTTGAATATTGATGGAAAGCAGGGATTCCAAGTAACAAGAGGGAGGAGGAAGGTGGGCAGCCAGTGTGAAGACACAGACGTAGGAGACAGAATATTGTGTGTTTTGAAGAAGTGGGTCAGTATGGCTGGTCCACAGCCTATATGGAGGGGAATAACGTGATAAAGACTAAAAAGATAGCAGGGCAGCTAGGTGATGCAGTGAATAGAGTACTGGCCCTGGAGTCAGGAGGGCCTGAGTTCAAATCTGGGCTCAGACACTTGACACACTTACTAGCCATGTGACTTTGGGCAAGTCACAACACCAATTGCCTTCCAAAAAGCAAGAAAAAAAGACTAAAGAAATAGGAAGGGGGTAGGTTATAAGATATTTAAAAGCCAAAAAGGATGTTATATTTTATTCTAGAGATACCGTGTTTCCCCAATAATAAGACACTGTCTTATTATTTTTTTGGAAAGAAAAACACCAGAGGGCTTATTTTCAGGGGAGGACTTATGTTGTCCTGCCTCAGCTCTCCTCCGCGGCACTGCTCTCAATGGCGCCAGCAAGCAAATCACTGGGGAAGAACAGGATGACGCACTCACTGCTGCAGCTCTGATTGGATGCAGCTTGGAGCGCAGCATGCATTTCAGGGGGGGGGACGGTGCATACAGAGGGTACTGTAATGTAGCGTGTAGCGCAGGGGATCACCTTCACTACAGTAGCAATCTCAATAGGGCTTATTTTCGGGGGAGGGCTTATTTTAGAGGAATTTTACACAGTAAGGGGAGGGATTATTTTCAGGATAGGTCTTATTATCGGGGAAACACGGTAATAGAGAGTCGTGGGACTTTATTAGTGTTTCTCCTTACCAAAGTTGACCCTTCTTCATGTATCCTTCCTCCCATATTCCATACGGTAGAGTAGGAGGCTGAAGTTAAGGGATTGCAAGGTTAAAACAAGGTGAAAAGAGGGATTCACCAGGAAGGGTCTTGATTGTCTTGGTAAATCAGAAGGGAAGAGCTTTGGCTAAAAGAGTGGGAAAGAGATGTTATATGGACCTTGGGGAGAGATAAGCTTATTCCAAATATACAATAAGGTGATTTGCTTACACATTTAGGCTTTTACTATACATGTCAGTGAAATTTAGGGCTAGTGAAGATAAGATCATCCATATATGATATCTGCAATGAAGTTTAGTGGTTTAACTTCAAACCTTTTCTCCATAAAATCCCTTAAGAAGAATGGTTGCTAATGTAATTGGAAGTAAACAAACAAACCCACCTGATATGATCTGCCTACAATACAGCCCATGAAGCATATATGGAGGTAACTTCATCTCCCTCAGCCATACCTAAGGATGCATATGGAAGGGTTTTATACTGAACTTCTCATGCTACTATGCATTAAGAGCCTCCCTCTCCTTAAAGGAAGAGACAACTTCTATTCTTGTTCTCTCTTCTTCCTCTGTAGGACAAATAGTGTGAAATTCTTCTCTGTGACCTCCCATGAAGGGGGAAGAGAGGCTTGGATCTCCTTAACACCTATGGTGGCCACTCATACAGGATAGCTGGAGTATGTGATTGTCTAGAGGAGCCTAGGTTGGGATCCCAACATGGTAGCTACCCTTTTTTTTTGCTCTGTATTTCTTTCCTGAGCACATGTGATTGAACAATAATCCTGAAGTAGTCATCTCCATTCTAGGAAGCAATCTTATGCATTCAAGAGGTCAGACACTCCTGGGTTCCCCAGTCAATTTGAGTTATACTGCAAGAAGTTCTCCTTGATCTTATTGACTTGATTTGCTAAAAGACACAGACCATGAAAGAGTTATCTAGACAATGTAGAGACTGGATAAAGGTGAAATGTCAATTTAGTTGTTCTACAAATGAATCATAGGTTACTATATCATTATTTTAAATCTTTGTAAATGCACACTTTTGAGTGTTTTGTACCATTTCTTTTGAATGGAAGAAATGAATAGTTGTCCTATAACTGATCTATACTAGTCATTGAGTACCTTTCTAGACTCTTTTTGGGAGACCCTAGACATAAACCAAAACTAAGCTTTAAAACCAAGCTACCCTGGGGCTCTAGGGTAGGAGTATAAAGAGCCAGAGAATATGAGAAAGAACCTGAGTCCTTTCTTAAGAGGCTAGGCTCCCATAAGTCCCACTAAACACAGTTAACATGAACCCAGAGCCAGGGATCTCTCAGTGAGTGAAGAAGAATGTCTCACCCTCCATTGGCCCATCAGGTCAATCTGTTATTACACAAACAAATCAAACAAGTTTCTGTGGAAGTTTTCTTACTGGTCATTCCCCAACTCCCGGTGGAAACACAAAATAAGTTGTAAAATATCAATACAACAACAAGGAAGAAAGGAGATATAAGATGAAATGAGAGAGAGGTGGAAGGGGAGAGGGAGAGGGAAAGGGAAAGGGAGAGGGAGAGAGAATCAGACCCTGAATATTCAAAAGTCATTTATATTAAAGTACAGCAGCTCTGGCTGACTAGTTACATTCTGTTTAGTCCTAGAATGTTAGAATTAGAAGGGACTTTAGATATCATCCAGACCAATTCTCTCATTTCACAGAAGACACTGAGGTATGGGTAGATGAAATAAAAAGCCAAAGGTCATAGAGGAGCTAGCTCCTGGTAGAGACAGCAATAAAGCCCAGATCTTATGACTACCATTCCACTGTTTCTTCAAATACATTTCAACTCCCTGACCCTGATGCTGGAGGAATTTGTATGAATCTCAAGGAAGCTCATATTTCTAGAGAGGAGTAAGGCTAGTTTAACAATGTTTATATGTTTCCTAGCACAAGCCATTGTATTTAAACATTTTCACTTTAATTTATTATTAAGAAAATATGGATATACTATTTCAGATTTGGCTCTAAATGCTCCTGAGCAGAACCTTGCTAATAGGACCTCACAGCAAAGTTATCATCAGAACAAATGCAGAAGACTCCCATCACGATGCCAGGGAAATGGAGAACAAGGGATCATTTCATATGAAGAAGACTGAGAGGGGGAAGGGGGAAGGAGGGCATCTCTGAAATAGGCTTCTGTCCCCTAACACTGAGAAATGATTGAAAAACAAAGTGGAAAGGTGGACATTTTTTCTTTATCTTTCTGTCTTAATTCTAATCCCTCTGTAAAAGAGATTTACTAGGGTTGAGCTGCAGTTCCAAAACTGAGGCCTCCTCCACAGTGAAAAACTTCTTGCTTCAGTCAATGGATAAGGAGAGAGAGAGGAGGCCTACCCTATGTTCCTGCTTCTCCCCAGCTTGCTTTTTTGTGTGATGAAGCACAACCATCCTGTCCTATTTCTCTACTAGAAAATTATAAATAATTCTCAAAGTTGATATATGAAATAAGCAAGCTAATGCCTCCCCCAAATTTCCAGTTCCACTGGATGTGATAGCTTCTCCAAGATATCATTGTTCCTCTTCCTACATTAAGAATAGATAAATTCTCTCCTAAAACTTCAGAATTGCCCTTTTTTGTTTATGATAGCTCAACCTTTAGAATCATTAGATTCAAAAGTTAGAGCTTAAAGGATCATTAGAGATCATTTCATCCAATCCCTTCATTTTACAGGTGAAAGTGAGGACCAGGAAACTCGAATCTAATAATCAGAAAAATCAAAATATTTTTTCGGAAATTCTATGAACAATCACCTTTTTCTACCATCAGCAAGATCATATGAATAAACTATAGCAGGAAGGTTTTAAGTTGGACTTTAGAAAGAAGAACAATCATAAAAATTGAGAGATGCTAAATACCTTGCCCAGGAATATGATGTTGGCCCTGCTCTGGAATTTAAAAACTATAACAGGGGCGGCCAGGTAGCACAGCAAGTAAGAGCACTGGCCCCAGTGTCAGGATGACCTGGGGATCGAATCCAGGCTCAGACACTTAGCATCCACCCAGGAACACCTGGCCATGTAACCTTGAGCAAGTTACTTAACGCCAATTGCTTAAAAAAATAAAAATAAAAAATATAACAGGTCATAGACTGGCAGAGTTGTAAAAATCCTTAGAAATTGTCAAGTTCAATACCCACATTTTACAGATGAAAAAACTCAGTCCACAAGAGGGGATGAGGCTGGCTTTTTGATACCTTTGGTACCATGGTTGATGTGTAGCTGTGTGAAGATTCAAGGAAGAACAATGCAGTTATCCCTTCCACATCACAGGGATTCAGGGACATGGTGCCCCTGCAATCTGGAAAATCCATGTAAAACTTTTTGTCCCTCCCTTTCTACCAGAGAACAGGCCTGATTTTTTCTTTTTCTTTTATAGGGTGTTTATAGTTCCTTATATTAAAATTTGTGTTAAGTATTTGGTCATAGGTTCTGTGTTGTCTGCTGGCCTTCATGCATTGTCTGTGACTTCTGCAAAACTCCCCCCAAATTCCTATTTAAATTCTTATTCCAACCTGTGATATATCAAAACTGTGATGGGAGAAGTTGTGATATGGAAGAGATAACTGAATGACCTCTTTGGAATTTAGATGTATTGAGTCAAAGATATATAATTATAAATTATAAAGATAATATAATTATTGCAATATAAATACAGAAAAGAGATGGCTTATTTTCAGCTTCCTTATCTTTTCCTTCTGAGGTAGATATAACTTTTTATTCTTCTATTATTCCCTCATAGTCAGTGAGTCAACTAGCATTTAAATTCATTTATTTCTCAAACACTGTGCTACATCTTATATACATTATGCTGAGGTGCTATAGTATTTATCATATATAATATATTATGCAATGCACCTATTGTTATGTGTTTATTAAGGAGCTACTAGTTGCCAGGCACTGTGTTAAGTAAGCTAAACTAATATGTGTGTATACACAAATACACACATACACAAACACAAACAAATGTTATATAATATAATATATGTATATATATTTGTATTTCATTTTCTCCAGAAGCATTAAGTAACCTAATTTAGCCATGTTACTTGAAATCACTTTCAAGAATTTTTTTGTGTGTGGATAATACAGAGTAGGAACCCATTCAGCAAACAATAATTTATTATCATGAATAATTAAACTCTGTTCCACTAAAATTGCAATTGTATATTTGTGCCTCTGGTGCTCTTTAAATCCTCCAGAAAATAAAATCCTATTGGAGAGGAAAAAAAAATTTAACTTTGCAGTGGAAGCTTTTTAAATTATTTGACTAAAGTACACATTTTACAGAAAAACAAACAGGTCTTTGTTGTTGTTTGGGGACAGGAAGATTTCTTAGCAACCACCATGCACAAAGTGGATATTAAATAAATCTGTGTTAAATTGAATGAATTATATTGTACATCCTCCTGTCAAATACTAAGAAAATACTCTATGCAGTAAAATTCCATTTATATTTGGCAATTGAGTCTGAAGGAATGTACTATCAAAAAGTTGTTTAAAGCCATTATCTATAACCTAGAAAAATTTACTTTGGTGGGAGAAATATATAAATAATACAAAAATTTGCATTCTCAGTCAGCCAAAATATACCTCCAGTCTAGCAATTTGTATCTGACAATAGCACTATAAAAAAGGTTGTAAAAAAACATACCTACCCCTTTAATGTAAACACTTCCTTAAAATTGAATGGTTGCAGACTGTCACTCAAGATGAAACAAACAAAAAAAAGATTAACTATTTAGTACAACAATAAAGAAATAATGGCTATATCCTGAATGTGGCAGAATTGTGGAAAGAGCCTGGGAATTGAATAACACTGAAAAAATAAATTTTAGAATTGAGACCTATGTTCAATCTCGGTTCTAAAATTTACTAGGACTTTTCTAAGGCTCAGCTTTCTTATCCATCTACAATGGAAATGATAATATTTATGCTACTCACTTGACAGGTTGTTTGAGAACCAACATTTTATAAATGATATTGGACTATATAAATGTAATTTGCTATTACTCTGTGTTTCCTTCTAGCTATCAAAACCTATTGTCACAATCTCAAGAGAAAGACAAATTATTAATAACTATATCTAAGAATGCTCCAAATCTGTAAGAATAAGAGGATTGTAAGCCAAAACAACTGAGAGATTTCCCAATATATCCAGTAAATTGGTAAAGTTGACAAAAGTCAAGAATAGTCACTGTTGGGGGGAACTATACTAAGACAAACATATTAATGCACTGTTGGTATAGCTGTCAATTGGTACAACCATTATGGAAAGTAATTTGAAATAATGCAAATAAAGCAACTAAAATGTCTATACCTAGATGCAGAGATTCTACTGGTGGGAATATACCTCAAAGAGGGCAATGACAAAAAGAAAATCTTTGCATACACAAAATATATATGACAATACTTTTTGTGGTAACAAAGAACTGGAAAAAAAGTAGAAGTCCATAGATTAGATTTAACAAATTTTGGTACATAAAGGTAATGAAATATTATTTTGCTATAAGAAACAAGGAAATGATGAATACAAAAAAGCATGGAAAGGCTTACATGATCTGTTTCAAACTGAAGCTAAGTCAGTAAAACAATGGATACTGTTACAAAAGTGAGTCCTCAAAGAAGAGATATGAGAAAATAATTCTTGCTCCTTTGTATAAGTAGGGGCCCATAAGTGTAGTATAATGAACATTACACATAAACTCATACTTGTTTCATGAATTCATTGGTTTTCATGATTTTTCCTTCTTTTTTTCCTATTTGAAAAAGTTATTCATTAAAAGGGCTAGCCCTCTGAAGAAAAGACAGGTTAGAAAGATATAGGAGGAAATCTGGAGAACACAAAAACCAAAGGCATCAATAAAAAATTATTAAAAAAAAAACAATAAGGGCCAAGATGGCAGAGCAAAAGCAAGAACTTGATTCAGCTCTTCCTCCAACCACCTCCAATACCAGTAAAAAAAATTAAATGACTCTAAACAAAATTTAGTACTACAGAACCCACAAAGTGATAGAGAGAAACAAATCTCCCACTGAAGGCAGCCTGGCAGGCAGCCAGGAAGAGTCCATTGCAGCACACTGGGAGCCAAGCATAGTTCCACATGAGCAACCAGGGCCCAGACCCAGGGCAGCCCTGACTTGTGGCCCAGACTGGTGTAAGGGTTATGGGATTTAAAGATCTTCCATGCCCCATGGACGTGCTGACATAGCAGAGCAAGAGAAAGTGAAAAGCCGAGCTAACGGTCCTGCGGTTGGCAGTTGGTGGCGGTTGCCTTTTTTTTTTTTTTTGAGTTAGGACTCCTGCTGAGGACTGCCAGGGGCCGGAGCTGCTGGGAGTGCTCTTCCAGGACGCTGGGTGGTTGCTGTGAGTGGGGAGAGGAGGACCTTTGCCTGAGGTAGCCTGTTCTATTTTAAAGGCTTGAAAATGTGGGTGCTTTCTACTTTATCTACCTGTGCCAATATCATAACTACTCTGATGGCTTTCACTTTTTGGTTTTGGGACTCAGTCTTTTGGTATCTTAATAAATTTTCTAGTTTATTTCCCCAAATGGCAAACCTGATGTATTTTGTGATGGATAATTATATCAGCATATTTGTAATCTCTATAGGCATTGTGAATATGGCATTGCTGATACATTTGGCGACAAGGATGGGATCACAAAATGTCAGGCCTCTATTTGGAAGCAGTAGGGCTTTAGAGGGAGAAATGGCTATTCCAGGTTGGGAGGATTTGCCTTATTCCTCTCTAGCCAGAGAATGGGCTAAAAGCACAGGGCCCTGTGAAAACTGGGAACCAAGGCTAAAAGAGGGAGAACCTGGAGATTTGGAAAGATGTTTGAAAGCAATACCCATAGAACCAGGCAAAGAACTGGCAGGAGTGTGCAGGAGAGGCTGGGTGCTGCTAACAAGTTATCGCCTTATGTGTAAAAGTAGGGATAAGCTGCTGAAGGAAAGAGCTAGGATGGCTAGGGAGTCAACTGGTTTGCCTGAGGATTCTTCTGTGTCACAGCACTCAGAAGAGCAAACTGGAGGGTCCCATGTGGTCCAGGAGCAAGCTACTGTTCATGTAGCTAAAAGGAAGCAAAAAACTAGCAGAAGGAATGTGCATGCAGCTTTTGTACAGGCTGGGCAGAGTTGCCCTGACTGCTTCCAGGAGAATGTGTGTGAGGAGAATGGAACAAGGTTAGATGAGGAGTCTCCTAATGTAGAAGCTCTCCCCATACGAAGAAGAAGGCAGGAGAACCACAGAGGCAAAACAGAGTCCAGGGAGATAATTGAGGATTTCACTCAACAGGAGATCACTGATATATTGAGTAGATTTACCCAAAGAATGGGGGAGTCTTTAGTGTCTTGGATAGTAAGAATCACTGATGAAGGCGCAGGAGGAATAACACTGGACAATGAGGACTGTTTAAAATTCATAAGTATCAGTCAGAATCCTTTTGTACACCAGGCTTTTAGGGATCACCATATGCAAGGAGGAAATAACAAAACGAATCTTCTAGCTTTAGCTGCAGAAGGTTGCAAAAAGCAATATCCGACTGAATCTATGTGGCCTAGGGGAGACAGACCCTGGTACTCACTTAGAGACTGTATGAGAAAGGTAAAGGAGGAGGTAATGAAAACTGCTATCCTGATTGGAGATGCAAATGCATATTATGATACCCCCCTAGGAGTTCCTCATAGAAATATCATAGTGAAGACGGCTCCTCCTGCATATAAGCACCTAATTCTGACTCTATTAATTGGAGAAATAGGGCACCCTCTTTCAGAGGTGCTGGATAAGATTTCACAATTAAGCGATTTAGGGGAATGGGAAAAAGACAAATTGCCTCGAGAGAGAAGAGTAAACAGCCAGAGGATTCAGAGACAAAATAGACCCACAAGAAGGGAACTGTTTACTGCTCTATTAAGAGCTGGGGTGGACTTTAGAAGAATAGATGGTATTCCAACTGAAGAGCTGCATAAGCTGTACCAAGAAAAGGTACTTAGCATTAGAATGAACAGGGAAGCAGGAACCACCCCCGCAGGTATTTCTGAATCTGAATCTTTGTATCCAAGTTTGCCCCACCTTCAGGGGGAATAGGAGATAGGCCAAGCCCCAGCCCAGATAAAAGAAATATGCAGAAGAGATTGCAGACCCCATATTGGTTTAACAATATATTGGAAGAATGGATCAACTACTGTGACTAGGGCACTGATTGATACTGGGGCTGAGGCCACACTTATCTATGGAAACCCTGATAAGTTTAAACATGGAACTCCTATTACCATCACAGGTCTAGGAGACACTGAAATATCAGCCAGACAGGTTAAAATAACAATGAAAATTGGGCAGTTACCTAAGAAGGAATATACTGTGGTTGTTGTACCCATTCCTGAATACATCATTGGAATAGATGTATTGAGAGGCATGACTCTGAATTTACCTGAAGGAAGATACCAATTTGCTGTGAGGAAGATAGGAATTAATACAGTTTTAGTAGGAAAACTAAAAATGGACCCAATCACTTTACCTGAACCTTCTGAAGTAATTACTTTAAAACAGTATCGTGTGCCAGGTGGGCAAGATGAAATTGCCACTACTATAAAGGAATATGTTGAAGCAGGAGTGTTAGTCCCTACAACCACAAGATGGAATAATCCTGTCTGGCCAGTAAGAAAATCAGATGGGACGTGGAGAATGACTGTGGATTATAGACAGTTGAATAAGGTGACTCTTTCTTTGTATGCTGCTGTTCCAGATACCATCACCTTAATAGAAAGGATCCAGAAATATGATGGGACTTGGTATGCAGTTATTGACTTGGCAAATGCCTTCTTCACCATCCCAATAGACTCTAAACAATGGGACCACTTCGCTTTCACTTGGCAGGGTAGACAATATACTTTTACTCGCTTGCCACAAGGGTACATACATAGCCCCACTATTTGTCACAGGATTGTGGC
Organism: Petaurus breviceps papuanus; assembly: GCF_028583685.1. Taxonomy (NCBI): domain Eukaryota; kingdom Metazoa; phylum Chordata; class Mammalia; order Diprotodontia; family Petauridae; genus Petaurus; species Petaurus breviceps. The sequence continues at coordinate 2,643,616 of NW_027187293.1, read as the reverse complement.
TGAACAGTTGGATGAATTAAAGCTACCTGGTGTACAGCTTACCCACTACATTGATGATATCATGATACAGGGAAAAGATGCGAAAGTAGTGGAAAGGAGTTTGACCCTTCTAATTGAGCATATGAAAAGTAAAGGGTGGGAAATTAACCCTGCAAAGGTTCAAGGACCAGCTCAGAATGTGAAGTTTTTGGGTATACAATGGAACAAGGGGCTAAGGGAGATTCTTCCTCAAGCCCGACAAAAGATTCAGGATTTTCCTACCCCTACCAATAAGAAGGAGGCCCAAAAGTTCATAGGATAGTTCAAGTGATTATCGTTCCTTGTAAAACAATGCCACTTGTAAAAACTGACCCTCCTTCCAAAATAACTGTCACAGGAACTGAAGGATTTGGTTCTACTGATAGAATAAAATCAGGAGCTAAAGTATGGGTAAAACGGAAGCCAGATGATGTTCCAAAGGCTGCAGAGATTATAACATATGGGAAGGATAACACTGTAACTATTGTTTATTCTGGAGAAGATGATTACAAAATTGTACCCTTAAATCATTTATTCTACCGTCAGTGAGGCTACAATAGTCTGGTTATTGTTCTTGATTTTTTGTTTGTTCACCTTGTTTGTTAGATTTGTTTCCACAGGCTTGGTACCCTCCATCTGTAGATGCCTGATAGCTTAAGCTGGATGTCACCCCCTGTCTGCAACTGTGATGTGTCACCCTTGGACCTGGCATCAAGCATATTAAGAACTGACCTCTCAAATGGGACCCCTAAGGACAGGGACAGCTCTACATCCGATTTCAGCAGCAAGTAGCCATAGAAGAAGAGATCTTCACCCCTTACCACAAGATTTTGGGGCCCCATTTGTTCGGGGTGGGGGAATGATGGGGAGCTTGTGCTCAAGCCCCACCCTAAAATATGGTTTTTTGTGTTTATTGTGTGCTATTGTTGTTATATTGTTGTGAAATTTTGTTGACACCAGTTATTCCTACTGTATTTTTGCCAAGTAAGGGACATGAAAGATCTTGGGGCCGAATGTAAGGGTTATGGGATTTAAAGATCTTCCATGCCCCATGGACGTGCTGACATAGCAGAGCAAGAGAAAGTGAAAAGCCGAGCTAACGGTCCTGCGGTTGGCAGTTGGTGGCGGTTGCCTTTTTTTTTTTTTTGAGTTAGGACTCCTGCTGAGGACTGCCAGGGGCCAGAGCTGCTGGGAGTGCTCTTCCAGCATGCTGGGTGGTTGCTGTGAGTGGGGAGAGGAGGACCTTTGCCTGAGGTAGCCTGTTCTGTTTTAAAGGCTTGAAAATGTGGGTGCTTTCTACTTTATCTACCTTTGCCAATATCATAACTACTCTGATGGCTTTCACTTTTTGGTTTTGGGACTCAGTCTTTTGGTATCTTAATAAATTTTCTAGTTTATTTCCCCAAATGGCAAACCTGATGTATTTTGTGATGGATAATTATATCAGCATATTTGTAATCTCTATAGGCATTGTGAATATGGCATTGCTGATACAACTGGCCTGAGCAGACTTCAGAAGAGTGGATCACCAACAGCTGTGGCAGTTTCCAGACTTCTTAACCCATAAACATCAAAGAGAAAGTACAGGGTCTGTGTGGAACTCTGTTAGAACCAGGGTAAAGGGAGACAGTGGTCTGGCGTTGGCCCCTAGGGTGAGAGGTGGCAGAGACATGGTTGTTGTGTGGCTGCCTCTGGAGCTGTTGGCCTGCAGATTGTAAGGGGACCAAGTGACCATTCAGAGAGTAATCACTCTTGCTTTGATCTGCTTGTTTCTGGGTTGCAGACTTGGGTGGTGGTCCTGGGGTGTGTGGCCAGTGTGCCAGAGCTTGTGGTGGCTGTAGAGAGAGCAGCTTCCTCATAGCTCTGGCAACTGTGATTTGGGACACAGCTCTCTCCACTTTGGAAGCAGAGTTCTACCATGGCAAAGGGCTCAAAAGGCAAGTAATTTGCTGGTAAGATGAGCAAGCAGAGAAAGCACAATCAGACCAAAGAATCCTTTTTTGGAGGAAAAAAGGATAAAAAATGGAACCATAAGAAGAGAACAAAGTCAAAAGTACTGAATCAAAAACTTCCAAGAAAAATATGAACTCATTACTGGCCATGGAGGAGCTCAAGAAGGATTTTGAAAATCAAGTAAGAGAAATGGAGGAAAAATTGGGAAGAGAAATGAGAATGATACAACAAAATCATGAAAAGTGAGTCAAAAGCCTGCTAAAGGAGACCCAAAAAAATACTGAAGAAAATAACACCTTAAAAAATAGACTAAATCAAATGGCAAAAGAGGCCAAAAAAGCAAATGAGGAGAAGAATGCCTTAAAAAGTTGAATTGCCCAGATGGAAAAGGAATTTCAAAAACTCACTGAAGAGACTAATTTCTTCAAAATTAGATTGGAGCAAATGGAGGTTAATGACTTTATGAGAAATCAAGATGCTATTAAACAGATCCAAACAAATGAAAAAATAGAAGGCAATGTGAAATATCTCATTGGAAAAAACACTGCCCTGGAAAATAGATACAGGGGAGATAATATAAAAATTATTGGACTACCTGAAAGTCATGATAAAAAAAAGAGCCTAGAAATCATCCTTCAAGAAATTATCAAGGAAAAATGCCCTGATATTGGGGCGGCTAGGTAGCACAGCGAGTAAGAGCACCGGCTCCAGTGTTGGGATGACTTGGAGATCAAATCTCGGGCTCAGACACTTAGCACTCACCCAGAAACACCTGGCCATGTAACCTTGAGCAAGTTACTTAACCCCAATTGCTTAGGGGCAGCCAGGTGGCTCAGCGAGTAAGAGCACTGGCTCTAGTGTCGGGATGACCTGGGGATGGAATCCCAGGCTCAGATACTCAGCACCACACCCAGAAATAACTGGCTGTGTAACCTTGAGCAAGTTACTTAACCCCGATTGCTTTAAAAAATGAAATAAAAATAAAATAAAATGCCCTGATATTCTAGAACCAGAAGGCAAAATAGAAATTTAAAAAATTCATTGATCACCGCTTGAAAAAGATTCCAAAAAGAAAACTCCTAGGAATATTGTAGCCAAATTCTAGAGTTCCCAAGCCAAGGAGAAAATATTAAAAGCAATCAGGAAGAAACAATTTGAGTATTGTGGAAACACAATCAGGATAATACAAGATCTAGCAGCTTCTACATTAAAGAATCAAAGGGCTTGGAATATGATATTCTGGAGGTCAAAGGAGCTAGGTTTAAAACCAAGAATCAATCACCTACCCAGCAAAACTGAGTATAATGCTTCAGGGGAAAATATGGTCATTCAATGAAATATAGGACTTTCAAGCATTCTTGATGTAAAAACCAGAGCTGAACAGAAAATTTGACTTTCAAATACAAGAAGCAAAAGAAGCATGAGAAGGTAAACAGGAAAAATAAATCATAAGGAACTTATTAAAGTTGAACTATTTACATTCCTACATGGAAAAACAATAATTGTAACTCATGAGACTTTTTCTCAGTATGAGGATAGTTGAAGGGAATATATATATATATATATATATGTATGTATACATACATATATATGTATCTATAGGAGGGTATATGTGTATAAATATACATGTGATTGTGGGCATATGTGTGTACATGTATGTATGTACATATGTATGTACATATATGTATATACATAGACAGAGGGCACAGTATAAGTTGAATAGGAAGGGATGATATCTAAAAAATAAACTTAAGAGGTGAAAGAGGAATATATTGGAAGAAGGAGAAAGGGAGAGATAGAAATAGGGTAAATTATTTCATATAAAAGAGGCAAGAGAAAACTGTTACAATGGAAGGCAAGATCAGGAAGGTGAAAGGGAAAGGGTCAACCTTTCTCACATTGGATTTGGCTTAAGGAGGGAATAACCTACACACTCAATTGGGTCTTACCCTGCAGGAAAGTAGAGAGGAAGGAGATAAGAGAGGGGATGATAGAAGGGAGGGCAGATTGGGGGAGAGGGTAGTTAGAAGCAAACACTTTTGAAAGGGACAGGGTCAAAATAGAAAATAAAATAAGTGGGGGGCAGAATAGGATAGAGGGAAATATATTTATTCCTTCACAATATAACTACTATGGAAACATTTTGAGTAACTACACACGTACAACCTATATTGAATTGCTTGTCATCCCAGTGGGGGCAGGTGAGGAGGGAAGAAGGGAAAGAATCTGGAAATCAAAGTTTTCAGAACAAATATTAAAAAAATGTTCGTTCATTTTTAACATGCAACTGGGAAATAAGATATGCAAGCACTGGGGTATAGAAATCAATCTTGCCCTACTAGAAAGTTGGGAGGGATGGAGGAAGATATAAGAGAGAACAGACTAGGAGAAGGGGTATTCAGTAGGCTCGCTAAATTGGGGTGGCGGTAGGGAAAAGATGGGAGAAAATTTGTAACTCAAAATGTTGTGGAAATGAATGTTGAAAACTAAAAATAAATAAATAATTTTAAGAAAGTAAAATGCATGTTGAAAACCATCTTTACGCATAATTGGAAAAAATACTATTAAAAGAAAAACAAAAAAAATTAAAAATCAATTTGCCCTATAAGGTGGGGTCTTTTTATTTGTGGATCCCCATCCCCTAAAACAGTGTTTTATAGACAGTAAAAACTCATAAAATGTTTGTTAAATTGAATTGAACTAATCTTCATGACATCCCAAAGTACCTTCCGAAGAAAGTTCACCATAGAATCAATGAAGCATCTAAGCATGGTATCTTTTGAATTCCATAGATCTCGAAGTGGTAATTAAATAAGAATATTACTATCTATGAGGGCAGATGAATAGAATGTCAACAAGCACAGATGGGGAAGAAATTTAAGGGGTCTGGAACAATGTGAGAGCAGTCACCAAAAAGAAAAGGCAAAAGCATGAGGGTATTTGGAGGAATAGTATATAGTCACATTTGGTTGCAGTGAAGAGCATGTGAGGAAGTATTGTAAGACAAGGCTGGAAAATGATGAGAGGCAGACTATGGAAAGCTTTGTGTATCAGGCTAAAAAGCATGAAATCATGAGAAGAAAACTGGCAAGTATTACTGGATTAATATAACACAGTACATCTTCATATTCACACAATTATCTTTATTCAGTAGGCAGTTGTGAGTAAGTACTGGAATGACATGGTTACTTGAGAGTGAGGACAGAATATATAAAATTTGGAAAATTACTGGCTATATGGGATAAAGGAAAGGGAGGAGTTAAAATGGGTAGGAGGTTACAGAAGCATGCAGGTTGGGGAATTGTAATACCATTGACAAGGGTAAGGAATGCAGGAAGAGCAGTGAATAGAAAAAAAATGGCAATTGCAGGTTTAAACATCTTAAACTTGAGATGCTACTGAAAATCCAGGTAAACATGCAAGGAAGATAGTTAGACATGCTAGTCTGGAATTTAGGAGAAAGGTGAGGCCCAGACATAGAGAATCAAGAGTCATTCACATCACAGTGAGGGGAAGTAGTCTTATGGATGAATAGAGAATCAACCTTGGGCCAGGAAGGCTGAGATTCAGGTCCTCTCTAATGACCTATATTGTCTGTGTGACTCTTTACAAGTCCTTTAATCTCTCAGGGCTCTAGGCAGTTCTCTAAGATTTCAGGTTGCAGAGAAAGTGCTGTGGTAGAGGGAATTTCCTATTCCAAGGTTTCTCTATACCAAGGGTCATAGGTCCAGTTCCTATTCTGTACCAAAGTAGTAATGATAGTTGAAGCCATGGGAGCAGATGAGATAACCATAGAAGATTGTTTTAATGAGAGAGAAGATTACTTTTATGGGTGGTCAAGGAAGGAAGAAAAGCCAACAAGGGTTGGTTAAAGAAATAGGGGGAAAAAATCCTGAAGAGTACAGTGTTATAAAAGCCAATGGAGTAGAGACTTTGAAAGAGAAGGAACAAAGAGGAGGTCAAAAGTGACAAATGTCACTGAAGAATCAAGAAGGATGAGAATACATCAAGAAAGATAAGAAGGCAACCTTTTTGAGACAGAAATTTCACAATCCCCAGTGATAAGTGTGCAAAGGATTATTATTCCTGTTTTGAAGCTGAGGAAGCAGAGGTTTGGAGAGACTCAATGTTGCCCAGTAAACAAATGAATTAGGCCTCAAACCTAGATCTCCTGATTCCATATACAACAACAACTACTACTACTACTACTACTTCTATTATTAATTATTGAGAAGCAGCTAGGTGACACAGTGAATAGAGTGCTAGGTCTGGAGTCAGGAAGGTTTAAGATTAAATTTAAGACCAAATCATACACTTACTAACAGCATTTCCTTGGATAAACAGCTGAACCTCTATTTGCCTCAATTTCCCCAACTGTAAAGTGAGGATAACAATAGTACCCACCTCATCAAATGAGATATTTGCAAAAGCCTTAGCATCGTGTATGGCATGTAGTAGGTGTATATAAATGCTAGCTATTAATAGCTATATTAATATTAATAGGGATAAATAATAGTTATTATTGACTATAATAGCTACTATTAATATAGCTAATAATAACAACTAGCATTTATATAGCACTTTACAATATTCAAAGTGCTTTATGGGTATTTTCTTATTTGATCTTCACAAGAACACTAAAAGGTAAGATGCTATTATTATACTTATTTTACACCAACCACTAATGTCACTTTCATAATTGACTTGCTTCCAGTGTAGTTGGTTTTATTTTTATGATTCCACTTACTGTGATAGCTTTTTTTCCCCAAAGCATCAGACATCAGCCACTTATTAAGATGGGTTTGATCCTCATGACACTAAATATGTTTTTTTTTTTCCACTTTTCCCATATGCCAGTGGAGAAATGTTGCCAGGGCTAACCTTCAGGCAAAAGGCATGTGCCTTCCCATTGTAGCTTCGCTTTTGAACTCATTGGGGCACAATGTCATTTATCTAATAAAAAGTCTCCAAGAATAAGAGCTCATTGATATATAATGTCTTGTTTACAAGTATGTCCTCGGGCTTCAGACACTGCAGTTTTATTGCTGACAGTAAACCTTAGTCGCGGTTACAAAGCATTTGAAATGCCTCCTCTAATCATTACTTTATGTTCATAGCATACAAATTGTAGTTAATTCTGAAGCTAAATTAACCTTTTCAAGTCAACTGGCACTGGGTCTATGAATTCATTTAAATTGTGTGTGTTAGGGGCAGCTAGGTAGTGCAATGAATAGAGCACTGACCCTGGAGTCAGGAGGACCTGAGTTCAAATCTGACCTCAGGCACTTGACACAAAAACTAGCCGTGTGACCTTGGGCAAGTCACTTAACCCCAATTGCCCTCCAAAAAGCAAATATATATAAATTGTGTGTGTGTATTCAATAGTCAATTCAACAAATATTAGGAACATATTAAGTACAGAAGATAGATAAGGCAAAGGCGAGGACATGCTGTAGTAAATAAAAGGCTGACCTTGGAGTCAGAAAAACCTGCTTCTGACATATAATACCTGTGTGACCATCAAGAAGTCACTTAAGCTCCAGTTCTTTAGGTAATTCTCTAAAATTATAAACTACCAAAAAAAAGATGATCATTTGTATCTGTGTAGCAAATTTCTATACAGGAAGCTTCCTAAACTGATGGAATTACAGGTCCTAATAAAGGGGAAAAAAGTAAGGCACAGAATATATATCATTAAACTATGTTATTAGTTGTCATAATTCAAATTCAGCTAGAATTATATGTTGTACAAAGTATTCACTTCTAACAATCATGGGAGGCAGGTAATACAAAAAGCATTGTTTCTGATTTACAGATGAGGAAACATAATTGCAAAGAGATTAAATGATTTACTCGTGATCACACATATAATGAAACATGTCCAACTGATTCCAGTTCTACCACTCTTTCTATATTATACTGCCATTCATAATAATATGAACTACTATTATTATTTTTATCCTCCACAGAATTCTACTCCAACATAGCAAAGAGGTGACGCTTAACTTCCTAAAGGCTATGATAATGGAAGCAATCTGTAGCAGGTACTAGCAGGTTCATAAAGTTTCAAGTAAGGACTCACAGATATATACATGTGCATGAACATATATATGTGTGTGTATGTGTTTTCAAAGGACTTGCCTAATTTGGAGAGGCTCATTATTAGGCTGGTCATGGGATGATTTTTATTTTATTTTATTTTTTTGGCCATGGCAGTCACTAAGGCAGGGAAGGACTGTAATTTGAATTACTCATAGCAATATTCATGTTGGAAAAAAAAACCCACAAAACTTGAAATATCAAATTATTGTAACTAGTAGTTATAAGAATGATGAATAAAGCTGAAGGTCTCTAAGGTCCCCTCCCTCTTTATTAGCATTCTGTGATTTCATTTTATGATTCTTTAATTACAGACATTCTCCTTCCTTGATGGACAGTTCAATAACCTCCAGAACTTTGAATCTAACAATACTTCCTAGATTAAGTCCTCTTTTCTAGGTATTTCATTTTGGAATGGACCAGTGATTTTATTGGTATTAGGAATTCCCCACAAAAAGTATCCTTCAAAGTCTCCTGGAGGTTTCTGGGTCACTTGAAAGTTGTGTTACTTCCCCAGGTCACAAAGCTAGTATGTATTCAGAGGCAGCATGACTTGAACCCAAGAAATTCTGACTTAGATGCTTGCTTTGTATGCACTGTACCTTGATGCCTCTCTCCAAGTATAATCACCTATTATTAATAATAACAATAGTGGGAAGGGGAGGGCAGGAATTGGCTAAGCCTCTGCTTGGATAATGTGTATGCTTGAAGATCCTTCCATCACAATGATCTTGGGAAATTAGATATGGAATTACAAGGTAGATAATGGAAATATAGTTTTAAAGTTATTTAAGCTTAAAGACATTTAAATTTTCACTAAGACTTTTGGAACACCCAGTTGTATCATCATCACTTTATTTTAAAAAAAATAGAAAGAAATAAATAGACTCAGAAATTTTAAGTTAGTTTTCTAAGGTCACACAAATTCAGTAGCAGAACCAAGAGAAAAATCCTGGCCTTCTCCTTGACTCCCATAACATACTAGACATTTACAACATTTGGATCATTCTGTATCTTATAGTAGATTCAAATCACAACCACTAAGGTCAATGAGTTCTTTCCCTTTCTAATTTGACTTTTTGACACCATGTTTTAGGGAAATTAAGTCATTAAATTATTTCCTCTATGTTAAGAACAAAAGGCAAATCCCTAACCTATAAACTTCTATAAGAATTATAGAGGATTTAGTCTAGCTAGGATACTTAACCTAATCAGGAAACTATTTTTCTCCCTGAGCTTTTGAAAGTAAGAACTTTTGTATACACAAAGACCTTATAGAGCCTTGATTTTTAAGGGGTCATTTTAAAAAATCATCCTAATTAGAACCCATATTGTCCCATATTGTTTGAAGATTATGAACTACACCAAACTTGAGAAAAGGAACAGGTATCATGAGATTTGTTTGATTGTTAGTTTTTAAGGAACAATGTACATTTAAACAAATATGTGTACTTGTAGGGAATGAGTTAATTGCCTTTTAGTTAAAGCAGCAAATCCTCTTTGTGTTTTCATTCTAAATTCTATTGATTGGGGCAGCCAGGTGGCTCAGTGTCAGGATGACCTGGATCAAATCCGGGCTCAGATACTCAGCACCACACCCAGAAATAATAACTGGCCGTGTAACCTTGAGCAAGTTACTTAACCCCAATTGCTTAGATAGATAGATAGATAGATAGATAGATAGATAGATAGATAGATGGATGGATGGATGGATGGATGGATGGATGGATGGATGGATGGAT
>NW_027187293.1:2623949-2633794 GCF_028583685.1 Petaurus breviceps papuanus | reverse complement strand
ATGGATGGATGGATGGATGGATGGATGGATGGATGGATGGATGGATGAATTCTATTGATCACTGGCTTGCATTGACCGACTTCTACATGGAAATCTATCAGCTGGGGGGATGGCAAGGTGTGGGGAGAGAAACTACTTGACACCAAATAAATAAGGAGGAAGCATCCAGGTAAGAAAGAGCTACACTCCCTCCCTACTCCTACTCTGGATAGAAATGTATGAAATTATCTTCACGCTGATTCCCAGGAAGTAGCCTGAACTCTGCTACAGTATGATTCTATTTCATTGGCTAAACTTTCTTATCTGAGAAGAGAATTAAAAATATCTATAATCATTTTTCCAGACCCCCTCCACTAATGATGGTTCTCAACACTGCATGAGTGTCACTTTGGGTTCACAAATGCTATGCCATCAGGCATAGGTTCTGGAAGGATCTGTGAAACTAGAAAGACTTTGACTTTAATGCCTGTCTATTGACTGAGGATCAGCTCAGCTAAGTCCACAAAGGTTCATCTCAATATTGGCCAAAGGAGATAATTAAAAAAATTTTTTTTGCTGTTATTTTAGCTACGTACAGAAACTCTCAGGATTATCTATTAAGTAAAGAAGGGTGTGAGACCTGTGTGGGTGGGACAATGCCCACAATGATACAATGCCAACTCTTGGGAGTATAATTGAGGTATATCAAGGAAAAACAGTCAAGACTGAAGACCCACCCCTTGGACAAGTCACCTTAAGTTACTCCTCTAGATTTCCTAGACTGTTCAAAGACAGAATGTCAATAATGGTTCTATGTGACCTCCAGAACTTTGTGTTTCTCATGATTGGTATCAATTCTTTATATTTTAATTAAACATCTGGTAAGCATGTCTTGTTGCTTAATTTTTCAAAATGTATTTTCTTCAAAAGAGAACCATTTCAAATTAGGTAATTAGAAATGTCTTCAAGTAAATTTCTACTTCATAGCTTCTGTTATGAAACAAATTTAATTTTCCCTCTGCTGATCAACAAACTTTTTTTGGTGGAGGGGGGCATGGTGGCAGAGGGAAATGTAAAATACATTTTTATTAGCACACATACATGCTCTCTTAACCTTTATCCTGGTGACTTTCCAAGAATTTTGAAAAGAAATCATTCAATCTAAATAGAATCCTTCAAGATAATCTGTTTGGGAGGAGATGATTTCTGACATGATGCCATATACATTGTATGTATGTGCATGCATTACAGAAAGAATAACATGTTCAACTGATTAATGTGTTGAATGAGTCAGCTAAATGTTTCCAGAAAATAAAGTCTAATGAAAATGAACTTCAGGGAGAGAAGGCCAACAGATGTTCCAATTTGGCCAGGGTTATAGTCTCCATCTTTGATGAAATTTATAGTAGAGCCAAATGCCCTGTGGAAAATCTCCATCATGCTCTATGAAGAAGACAGAGATTTACCTTCAAAAACTTGTTCAAGGATTCAGGGTGCTTTGTTAAACAGTATATTTAACTTAAGCTTTTAGTACATTTGTCAAAAGTCTTGATTCAAAAAGATACTCATAGAACAAGTTGTTGGTTTTATTTAACTGTTTTTCTTTTCATTTTTTTGTTATCAAGGGAAAGCTCATTGGTTAGTTGAGAGGGTGAAAGGTATATTTAAAAATGACTGTGATGCAAAAACAGAAAACATCAATAGATATTTTAAGAAATTCCATCCTAAAGGCTAGAATAAGGGGCTGAAGTTATAGCATTAAATATAATAAGGATATACGTGAAGTCCAAAACCTAAATTTTAAAAAATGGTATGATAATTATAAATTAGAGTGACCTAGCTTTTCAGTGTATGTGATAAATATGTGCGCATTTTAGTGGTCTGCAAGCACACTATAAATTAGCCATTGAATGATGTAGCAGTAAAAAAAAGAGCTAATATGATCCCTCAAGAGAGTGCAAGTTCCTTGAGGACAGGGACTGATTTTATTTTTGTTTCTGCATCCTCATCATCTTTGTAGGTATCACTTTGCATATACTTATTAAATGCTTGTTGAAGGTGAGTGGAATGGAATTCAATTGAATTAGGTTACTTTAATGAAACATAGTTTCCAAAACAGAGAAGTGACAGTTCTTCTATTTTGCCCTAAACACATCATATCTGGAGTATTGTGTTTATTTTTAAGCATCACATTTTTTTTCTTTTTTTTTTTAAAGCAATTGGGGTTAAGTAACTTGCTCAAGGTTACACAGCCAGTTATTTCTGGGTGTGGTGCTAAGTATCTGCCCCTGGATTTGATTCCCAGGTCATCCCAACACTGGAGCCAGTGCTCTTACTCTCTGAGCCACCTGGCTGCCCCTAAGCTATTGGGGTTAAGTAACTTGCTCAAGGTTACACGGCCAGGTGTTTCTGGGTGGGTGCTAAGTGTCGGATCCCGGGATTCTATCCCCAGGTCGTTCAGACATTGGAGCTGTGCTCTTACTCGCTGTGCTACCTGGCTGCCCCCAGAATAGAATCCATCTTTTTTTTTTTAAGCAGTCGGGGTTAAGTAACTTGCTTAAGGTTACATGGCCAGTTATTTCTGGGTGTGGTGCTGAGTGTCTGAGCCCGGGATTCGATCTCCAGGTCATTCTGACGCTGGAGCTGGTGCTCTTACTCGCTGAGCCACCTGGCCGCCCCAGCATCACATTTTAAAAGGGCAATCAACAAAAGGCAAATATCTAGAAGAGAGTGACCAAGATATTAAAGGCTAGAAAATTATATCATATGTGAAGTGACTGAATAAACAAAGTATCTGGAAAATGGTAGATATTAATATTTTCCACTTTGTTTTTTATTTGATAAGTTACATTTTTATATTTCATCCACACTACCATGATTAATTAATTCACCCTCCCAACACATACATACACAAATGTACAATCTCTCCAAGCCATCTAAATTGTAATAGAATAATTCTGATTGCTCTACTTAGTTTGGATATGGGAATATAGCAAGTATTTTATCATAAAGCAAGAAAATATGTGGAACTCTAAATCTAAAATTTGGATGAGATTTTGATAATAATGATAGCCCATATTAACAAACTATTTCAAGGCCTACCAAACAATTTAAATTTGTTTTTCACTACAAGTTTATGGAATGTATAGTATTTTAAGTATATCTAATAGTAAGTGCTATTACCATTCCCATTTTATAGATAAAGAAACAGGCTGAGAAAGATTAGGTGGTTTGGAGGCAGGTAGGTGACACAGTGAATAGAGCACTGGCCTTGGAGTCAGGAGGACCTGAGTTCAAATCTGGCCTCAGACACTTAACACTTACTAGCCCTCTGACCTTGGACAAGTCACTTAACCTCAAATGCCCAGGCTTCCCCCTCCAAAAAGCAAAAAAACAAAACAATATTCTAAGGGGCGGCTAGGTAGCACAATGAATAGTGCACTGGCCCTGGCATCAGGACGACCTGAGTTCAAATCTGGCCTCAGACACTTAACACACACACAACAACAACAAAAACTAGCCATGTGACCTTGGGCAAGTCACTTAACTTCAATTGCCATACCTTCCCCTCTCCAAAAAGCCCCCCCCCAAAAAAAGATTAGGTGTTTTATCCAGAGTCACAGGATTTAGGAGTATCTGAGAGGGATTTTGAATTCAGACCTTTATGACTCTAAGACCAGTCCTCCATCTGCTATGCCACACTACCATAGGAAGCAATAAATATGGGGGGGAAATATATTTGGAAGATACATTAATGACCATCTAATCTTAGCATCTACTCAAAATAGGAGTAGACCAATAATTTGATGGACCTAATAAGTTTTAGGAAGGGCATGAATCATCAAGTCACTCAACCTGCCTAGGCCTCAGGTTCTTCATTCATAAAAAGAGGTAGTTTGACTAAATAGCCCTTGAACTAAATAGCCCAGATCTATAATCTTGTAAGCAAGATAATCTTTAAGCCTCCTTCTAGCTCTGAATCTACGATCCTATATGATCTTGTTACCATTTACCTCCTTTGTGAATAGCTAAAAAGTGGAAAATAATATTTTATATGTATATCACACTTTAGATTCAAAAAGCATCTTCTCAAGTCTTTAGATCTTCATAACAGCCCTGTAAGGTAGGTATGTAGGGCAGGTGTCATCTTCATTTTTAAAATGAAGTAACTGAGGCTCAGATAGGTTAAAAGATTTGACTAAGGTCACATAGGTAAGTATATGGAAAAGGCAGAATTAGAATATAAGCCAAGACTGCTTCTACTACATGACATTGTCTGGCTTGAATCACAGACTAATTCATGGAATTTAATAATTTATCAAAAAAATCTCAGATGCAATTCCTAGAACTAGAAAGGACTGTGTGATAGAAACAATAACCTAGCCCCCACACCCATGCAAGTTAGACCCATTTTTCCTTAAAAGGTATTGAGATCATCTTTGAGTTCTAGTTGGCTCAGAGGTTTAAATATTCAGGCTGTTGTCATCACCTCCTTATCATGGGAGTACAAAACAACCATTAGGAGTGCCATGAGTTCTCTGACAATGCTTGGTTGATGGATCACAATGGACAATTCAGGAAAGGTAACTTCACTCAGCTGAATCAATTTGAGTTGTCCTTGGTGCTGATTCACGTTGAGTATCCTTCTGGCATTGGTGAGTACATCTCTTTTTATTAACTGTTTTGAAAGAGCTATGAGTAACTCATTTTTTTGAATATCAAATCTAAACTACAAAAGGATGGCCTGAGTCAAACCCAATTGTGATAGTAATGGCAATTAAAGATTCCCCTGTATTGGCTTGGTTTTCAAATTGATTGTGTTAAAACCCAGAGTTTGTTAATCCCACCTGTGGGATGGGCTTGTTGATGTGAAAAGAAAGTCCTGAACTGGGAGGAGCTGGTGAGGTAGATTTGGAGAGACACTAGAGAGAGGCGGAAGATCTTTTTGGAAGCAGCACCTCGTGGAGAGAGAGAGAGACTAAGAGAATTGCTGGTGGCCGCTTTGAATTGCCCTGGACTTTTGAGACCTGCCCCCTGAGCTGCCAAGGACTGAGGAGACATGGCTGTTTTGCTGGTACTTTGTCTGTCTGTTTTGATGTTGTTTTGCCAGATTTGTCCACTGGTGAAAGACAGTCCTTTTGTTGAAGAAGTCCTGGAACCTGGCTGTTCGCTAAGAAGGCCTGCGACTGTCCTGCAGACAGAGAGTGAATACTGTCTACTGGTGAGGGACAGTACTGTTGTTGCAGGGGTCTGGAGACTGTCCTGCAGACAGAGTGAATACTGTCCACTGGTGAGGGACAGTGCTGTTGTTGCAGGGGTCTGGGAGCCTTTCTGTTGGTTCAGAAGCCCTGAAGAAAGATTTTCTTGTTGTATGTTTACAGAAATCCTGGGAGAGGGCTTTGCTAATGTGTTCAGGGGTTCTAGGACTGTTCTACAGACAGAGGATGAATTCATGAAGGGACTGGCAATGTATCTTATGGCCTTGCTAAGCCTTGTCTCCCCAGGAACTAAGATTGCTGAGAACTTGCCTCTTGTCAAGATGAAGAAAAGACCTCCATTTGGGTATTAAGTGCTGTGTTTAAACTTGATGTAACTCTGGGGTAGATTCAATTGTGATCCAGGGGTGGGGAACTTTTGACCTTATTGTGCTCTTTGATTGACAAATGAAGGTACTTTACCTATGTTTGGAAACTAATCTCCATTTGAGTAGAGGGGTTTTGTGGTGGACTAAATGAAGGTATAGCCTAGGGGTGGAGTAGTATTTAGAACCGGGACTTTGTAATTGATTGAATGATTGGAAGGTCCTGGGGTGGGGTAGTCCTTGGAGATTATTTAATCACATTTAGTAAATGCTGTATTTGGAATGATGTCATGTTTTGATCTTCTCTGTTCTTGGTTTGTCACTGAATAAAATAGAGAGCACCTATGCTGGTATTTTGAACCTGGGAAGTTGCCTTTCCTTGGCATTACATTACACCAATCCAGAATGGAGATTACCTGTTTTAGTCCTATGTCTTTAGAAATATAAGGAATTAAGTACCAACATTATTTATAACTTGGTGTGGGGAAACCCTGACACTGGACAAAAAGATGCCAAGGAAATAAATTTGCTGTGGGGAAACATGATGATAAAAGAATACCTTCCTGTTATTATCAAAAACCACTGGTTCAGCTTGGGAGCAGTGGATGAAAAGAAGGGTGAAGGATGAGACTCTTTGACCTGCCTATGGCCTGATTCTTCCTATATGACTTACACTTGCATCACTCATTATGCTCCAATGTGCTGTTGTACAATTTTCAAGGCAGGGAAATGATTTGATGTATCTTGCCTAGTGATTTATCATGTTATCTGGTTGTATGGTCTCAGTTGTATGCTCCTGAAAATGTGCTGCCTTATGGATTCATATGAATTGTGGCTTCAGGAAAGTTTCTGTGTGGCTCAGTTCAACCCATTCCTTTAAAAGTTATTAGCTGTCATAGAGTGCTAGTTAGAAAGAGTACAGACAATCAAAGATGGTATCATTCTGGAGAATATTAGGAATGTAAGAGAGTAGAAACTGAGTTACTAACTCTTTAGCTGCAAAGGTTCTATGTAGTTTGACTTTTGTTTTCTTTCATATATAATGTATATGTATATATGTATGAATGAACATATGTATGTTTGCATGCGTATACATAAGATAGACTGAATATATACACAATACATCTGTAGATGTGTTCACATCTACATATGTGTGAAAATAACAGCCGACCTACATAAAACCTTTGTAGCTAACATCAGTCACTCAGCTACTACCATCTTACCTCCCTAATATTCCACAGCATGATACCGTTTTTGACAATATGTAAGATAATGATGATGTATAATATCACATATATTGCATCTGTGTATGTATGTATATTTTTATTTTGTTGGTGCAAACATGAACATGACCTTGAAAGCTATCAATTCAAAATTTATAAGTTATTTTGAGTACTGATTATTTACCAAAACATTATCATTTTCTTTAAATATATTATTGTTCCAGTTTTCTTACATGCTTAGGTATGATTTTGTTACATTTTATTAATTTGACAGAAATCCCAATCTGATACCTCAGCTTGGCAAATCCTGCCTCTTGGAAGGAACTCAACAGAATGTAAATTTCAACAAATCCAACTAAGCTGGGAATTTTTTGAGTATGAGCTTAGTGAAAACTAAGTATAAAGAAATCTCAAGAAAAAGGTAATTACATTTTGGTGCCATTATAACCCATAAAATAAATGAAAAGACAAAGTAGCCATCAGTACTTCCATCTCCAGAGTGCAGTCTCTGATTGGAAGGCAACATTTGTTGTGCACCTGTTGGGAGAACACGTGCAAATCCGCATGAGAAATAGAGAAAGCTGAACAAGTTGAGCAGAATACTGGAAGAAAGAAAAGAAAATAGACAATGGAGCCATACTGCTTTCCCACAGCTACATTAACTCCTGATACTCCTTACAGAGGCTTTTCTTCTTTCATGCTATGAAGGACGTACTTTAGATATTTTCCCAGATGCTGTTCTATACCTAATAAGCCAGAGTTGCAAGCCCGTAATTGTTTGTAGATCTACTGATGAGATGCAATGTCTTTCAGACCATGAGGTGTCATTTTGCTTGCTGGGCTGTTTTCCCTTCTTCTAGGTTGCTGCTACATTTTGAAATTTCCATAGAGTACAAAATAGTGGACTCATAGATCTATTGACTGTAGTTTGAGAAATTGGTGGTCATGGTGTTCATTGCAAGATTTTTGTCTCTGTATAAATCTTTGATTCTACTTTAAGTAAATAAACTTCTTTTGCATTGCTATAGTGTCAGGTGTTGCAGTGATTAGTGTCAGGTCTAAAGTCAGAAAGACTATCTTCCTAAGTTCAAATCTGGCCTTGTGACCCTGGACAAGTCACTTAACCCTGTTTGTCTCAGTTTCCTCATCTATAAAATGAGCTGGAAAAAGAAATGGCAAACCACTTCAATATCTTTGCCAAGAAAAGCTCAAAAGGTATCACAAAGAGTTAGACAAGACTGAAAAAGACTGAACAACAACAAACGAAATACTATCTTGTGAGGAATTCTACCTGATAGGAGAACTTTGAAGAAAAAATGGAGGCTAGTGAGCAGTGGCTGAATTGAAAGTGAATTTAGAATACAGGAATCTGATGAAGTCAATGAGTTGCTACATATAATTAAGAGCCTTTCCCTCTAAAACATAGATAATTGTCTCACATTTTAAGTTTGCTTTCTATACACAGACATAGACTTTCAAAGCCTACTCTCCGCAAGACTGATACTGGGGATACAAAGCAGGAAAACAGCACAACTTCTGTCCTCAAGGAACTTCTAATCTGATGGGGAAAATGGAACAAATAATCTTCATACAAGTTAGAATGTGTGTCTAACATAGGGCAAACATAGAGGGAAGATCCATTCAAACAAAGAGGGATGCTTTACCAAGACCTCCAACTTTATCTACAAAATGAAAGTAATAGCATCTACCTCTTACCTATATTTCAAAAATGAATGGGACATTGGCAACAAAAGCTCCTCTGTGATAGGCACTGCTGACAGTTGAAGGATTATTAAATTCTCATCAAACTTGTCTTTGCATGAAATATTTGGCACTTTAAGGTTTATGTTGTTAGAAAGGATGACAGCATTAATCCTTTCTTGAACTAAATTATTTCTGACTTGTTATACATGGATGTCGAAAGGGATGGCAGTCCAGCTTGAGTAGAAGATAAACAGCAGCTCCATGCTGACATTCCAAAGGTGGTTTCTATATTAAGTTAGCTCTGTTGTGAAACCACTGAGCAAAGAGTACAATTTAGCACTATAAGAGTAAAGGAAAGCTGATCCACTAGAATTAAACATTTGGGACCATCACATGAGAGCCAATGTTGGCAAACTAGTTGAAAGCTAGGCCTTCAGCCAGCAGTGGAAAGGTTGTGTGTCAGATGGGGAGGTGATTTATTCAGCTACTATATGTGAGGGCAGACAGATGGTTATCAAACCAGTGAGAATGGAGGTGATGGCATACCACATGTCTCTAAATCCCCTAACATGCTTAACTTTAAAAGAAGGGTTAGTATGAACATGGATAAGGGCATGCTCTATAAAAGGGAGAGAGGAGAAATTAGAGCCTGTTAAATCTGGAAGGCATCTGTGAGGTTACCTAGACCAACAGCATTGATTTTTACAGTTTAAGAAACCAAGGCCCAGAGAGGCAACATGAGTTTCTTAGGGAGATACAAATAGTTATAGTCAAATTGCTTCACTTTTGCCTTTGTATTTCTGGAAGCTATCATAGGATCTTGCTCATAATAAGTGAGTAATAAATGTTTATTGAACTGTTGAATTATTGAGAGGGACTGGATTGCAACCCTGTTCTTTCCAATCACTGTCTAGTTGTCTTTTCACCATACTTAACAGTCAAAGTAAAAAATAAATAAGTAAAGATTAAACTCAAGTTTGACTGTATATAATAGGTACTTGAAGATGTCCAGTTTTTATTCATTTGTTCATTAATTTATTCATTCATTCAATTCAAGATATATTTAGTTGACAGCATGTGGAAATATTAGGACCTTCTTTGTAGTTGAACTGAAAATATTAAGAAAAGAACATTTCATGGCGCAGTGAGTAAAGGGCCACCCCGGAGTCAGGAGGACGTAGGTTTGGATCTGGCCTCAGATACTTAACACACACACACACACACATACACAAACTGGCCGTGTAACCTTGGGGAAGTTACTTAACCTCAATTGCCCTCCAAAAGGCGAAAAGAAAAGAAAAGAAAAGAAAAAAGAGAAGAGAAGAGAAGAGAAGAGAAGAGAAGAGAAGAGAAGAGAA
>NW_027187293.1:2571321-2623939 GCF_028583685.1 Petaurus breviceps papuanus | reverse complement strand
AGAGAAGAGAAGAGAAGAGAAGAGAAGAGAAGAGAAGAGAAGAGAACATTTTTCCAGTCTAAAGCCCTTTAGTGACTTACTTGAATAAGGAAAATTTTATTAGTACTTAAACTTCTCAGGGAGCAATGACCTCCACTAAAATCTTCCCACCCTCTCCCCCACTTTCTATTAGATCTACCAGATAGTTTCTTTTATGAAAATGTGTAAAACTCAAGAATGAAAGCTAAGACCCAGAAAAATGCAGTAAGGATGGTAACAAAAGTTAGAATGAAAAATGTCACCCCTCTAATTAAGATCCTGGGCTTCTCCCACACTCAGAAGTTATTAAAGCAATAAACTCATCTAAAGTCATCCTTACCACCTCTCTCTATATCCTGAAAGGAGTATGATATTTACCAGAGGAAGAAGGCACTAGATTACTTCAATTACGATTTGAGGGTGGAGAACTCTTAAGGGGAGTCATTTTAGGAATTTACCTAGAGAAGTAACTAATTATTCTGTATTAAGGAAGAAAAATATTATTTTTTCCCTTATCTGGAGTGGTGTAATTGCTTTTTATCATTGTGAAAATTTCCTTGTTCAAGATTCCTATAAATGGTACTTTAAAATATTTTGTATTACAAAGAGACTTCCAGGTGATGAGTGGACTGTCAGTTTGGGCATTTCTCTCAAGCAGATCAGGACTTGAATTTAGAATAATGAGAAATTAATAGAAACTTGTTTCTGACAGAATTGTGCCTATAAGGCAGAGTATGAAATCGATATTGTTTTGTTCTTGGACAAGTGCTTTATGATTTACAAAGCAATCTCCTCACAACAATCCCATGAGGTCACGAGAGCAACAAAAATAGTAATAGAGTAGAGGAATTCTCTCAATCCTTTGGTAAAAGCATACCCATGGTAGGGGAGAAGTGGGATCTGATCACTGTGGGTCAAAGATATGAGTCCAAACTGAAAGTAAAGATATTTATTAATGTGCTAAAGAATCTATTTTCATTGGTAGCAAATTCAGATTCAGTTTTTATAAACTCTAAGGTCCATTCAGAGAACACAGTAAATGAACACTATTCCATAGCAACGTAAGAAGAGTAAGGCATTTCACAGGAGAGAGGGGTGCAGAAAAAATGGAAGATCAGGGAAGGTAGATAAGAGGAATACTTCGAAAACAAAGGCAGGATTTAGCAACAGAATAAGAAAACATTCCATGTTCAAAGGCAGCAGACCAGGAGAAGAGACCAAATAATTATATAATTGTGAGCAAAATCCTTCTAAACAAAACAACAGAACCTCTCATCCAAGGATAGTGAGTAGTTGTTACAACAATGGATGAGACCATCTGCTTTACCATGTCATTGCACAGGGGATGGGATAATATTTTCTAATATTGGAACATTAGGTGGTTGGGGGATTTCTACATTGCTAGTCCATCAAGATGTCATGAAATGATTGTGGTTGCTATTTTGTCCCCACATTAGCATTTATGTAGCAATTTAATGTTTGCTTTATAAGTATTAATACATTCTATCCTCACAACAGCCCTGTGAAGTAGATGTTGTTAGCCTCATTTTACATATGAGCAAACTGAGGATCAGGAAGGTTAAGTGATTTTTGCAGATTCATACAGCTCAGGTACATAGTAAGTATCTGAGACAGGATTTGAAATCTGGTCTTTCTGCTGCCTGATTCATCCTTCTACCTACTACATCACTTCACTTTTCTTGATATTAACAAGTATTATTATCTTATACTTTGAATAGAGAAATAAAAGGTTTTCATTCCATGTCTATAGCCTTCCTATAGTTTAAAAAAATAGATTGCTTACACATAATCCCAAAATAAATAGCATATGCATGTTCATTGGAGTTTGCTTTTAATTTTCACAGAAAGGGAGCAAGGCTAACATTTAGTTCACTCTTGCAATCCTCATCTTCAAGCACTGGGACTTACAATTTGTTTTTTACACCAGACCTGTGATTTTATTGGTGTAAAGAACTCCCACTGAGGAAATTACCTCTCTCCATGCAGATCAATATCTGCTTGGCTACTTACAGTTTTAGAAACTTGACTGCAGCATTAAGAGGTTAAGTGACTTGCCCAGAGTCACACATTCAGGGTATATAGGAATTGCTCAGTTAGCTCTCTATTCACTACGCCACTCTGTCTTTCTAGTATAAGAGAAATTGCACATGGTCATGGACGACATAATTTTTCATCATTGAATCCCTACGGCCTAGATACATGGTGGGGAACATGCAGCCTTGAGATCAAATATACCTTCTAGGCTTTGGGTATGGTCTTTTGACTGAGTACAAGTTTTACAGAACAAATCATTTTATTAAGGGGATTTGTTCTGTGAAGTTTGAATTCAGTCAAAGGGCCACACCTGAGGACCTAGAGGTCCATGTATGGCTTCAAGGCTATAGGTTTCTGTAGCAGCAAGCACCCCGGCGTCCCTAGGGTGGCTGCTCACACAGGTTCTTGGATCTGCTTTGATAAAGGAAAGCAACTCAAAATGGGTTAACAAGCTTACTTTAATCAGTCAGACATATATCTTTTACCTTGTTCAGGGGAAAAAGGTCAGCACCCCGAACTTCAAAGTATACAGGCAGAATTATCAAGACAGAAACAGATCAAGTAGACAGCTTTCCAAACTGTCCAGCCATTACAACATCTGGGTTTTTCAAAGGGGGGGGGGGGGGGGGCGCCCCCTCCGGACAACGGCTTCCCAGAATCCATATCAAATCATAGAACACTTCTCAAAGTCAGCCCCAAAACAAAGCCTCACATCAGGGCTTATATAGCCTTCTCCTGGCTCAGAGAATGTAACAACCTTTTGGACCCACTAGCCAATCAAAAAGTATCTACTGAAAAACAAGCCTCCCACCCCAGGCTCCAGGTGCACTTTAGCCTAGGGGCAGGGAAGATCTTTAAAATTTACATTCCCATCACAGTTTCCCACTCCTAGCAGAACAATGTCCTGCCCAGATTACACATTTAATAATTATTTATTTGCTTTTCATTCATTTAATCCAATATGTTTAATCAACAGAATGTCTTATTAATAATAAAATGCTTTATTTCCATTATCCTATGATCAAGATAGTATTGTTGTTGTTGTTGCACAATCATTTTCTGCTGTGTCTAAATTCATGATCCCATTTGGAGTTTTCTTGGCTAAGATACTAGAGTGGTTTGCCATTTCCTTCTCTAGGTCAATTTACAGATTAGAAACTGAGGCAAATGGGATTAAGTGACTTATCCAGGGTCACACAGTTAACAAGTATCTGAGGCTGAATCTGAAGTCAGGTCTTCCTGACACCAAGTCTGGCACTCTATCCACTGTGTTACCTCACTGACTCTTCAGGGTAGTACAAGTCTGATTATACTCATTTTAGAGTTAAGGAAACTGAGGCTCAAAAAAAGTTAAGAAATCTGTCAATGTTCATACAACTAATGAGATGGGTGTCAGACTTGGGATTTGAATTCAGGTCTCCTAAATCCCAACTAAATGTTCTTTTCTCTTTACCAGATGAGACACTCCATAAATCAATGAAATTAGAGAGAAGTAGCCTACAGATTTTTAATCCAAGGCCCACTTAATGAAGAAGGAAACAATGTTCTTTGAGTATAGATTCAACTTGGCCTCCTATCCATGAAGCAGCAGGTCCACATTTTAAAGAAACAACTTCAAAACCAGACACATCACTGCCACAGAATTCCTAAAAGAATTACCTTAGGCACAAGACAATGGGAAACCTCCTTCAGGACTGAAATATCTAAACTCTTCTCTGACCTTTGATTTCTTGGCAACCACAAGCTATCCCCTAGCCAAGACTCCTCATGCACACAACTTCCAAGCCAACTCTGCCTCATTCAGAAGTTAGCCATTTTCTGTATCACAGTCATTTGATGCCATCTATCTGTGGCCAGAAACTCACAGAAAACTCTACGGAACTTCCAAAGATAATTGAACTGTTCTAAATATTTGAAGAGGCATAAATGGGCTTGCACCAGAAATGGTTTAATAAAATATTTACAAGGCTATTTTCTAGTGAGGCTCTTGGCTACTTCTCTCTTTTCCCCTCCCTTAGGAAATATGATTCTTATCAGCTCATCACTAGTAACCAAGGGCAGCCAGTCACAGAAATTGACCTGCTACAGCAGGCAAAAATGAAGGAGTAACTTCTGGCAGGGAGAAAATCTGGGCAATTTCTCAAAAATTTTGGCATCACAAATATAGAGATTTTTATCCTAATAAGTAAAGCCTGCCAATTGGGATGGAGAATAGAGAAGGATGAAGTAGAAATAGGAATGAGTCTGATCATTTTGTTCTTTGTTTAGGCCACTGGCATTAATAATTTAAAAATGCATTTATGTAGGCCTCTAACAGAAAATAGAAATCTTCAGGAGCCCAGTGATATGTGCTACTCAGGAACCAGTAACAAATTTGCAACCAGAGAAATCCTCACTTACCAAAATAAACAAAAATACACCATAATCTATCTGGAATAGGTAGGGAATCATTGGATTCCAGTTGACATAGTATTCTATGTAACTAAGATATTACATATGTGTGTATGTATATATGTATATGTTGTTTGCACACAACATACATCGACAACCAAATTTCAGACATTGTCATCATCAGTATCATTATCATAATTATTATTAAGAGATCTTAAAATAATACTAGTGATAATTATATTTATGTATTATTTCACAACTTATAGTATTTTCAAATGCATGATCTCATTACAATCTCAAAAAGTCAAGTGATATAGGTAATATGAGAATTATTATCCTCATTTTATAGATGAGAAAACTGGAACTCAAATTTGTCCATGGTGGGCAGCTAACTCCTGCACAACCTATAATCTCTAAGGCCCCTTTCAGCTCTAATATTTTATGATCCTACGATTTGTGGCGCTTCCTCTAAAATCTTCATTCCCCACAGATTTAGAATTAAATCTCAGTTCTATAATCAACTCACTTAGTGGTCCTATACCTATTGGGGCATCCATTTCTTGGTCTATAAAAGAGGGAGGATAATGTTGCTCTGATTTTACTTGCTCCCTTTCTCTCAAGGCTCCTGTGTAGCTTAATTAAATTCTAACAGTAAAATGCCATGAGAAGTCTTTTAAGACAAGGGCTTTCTCTATTTTTAAAGATATTACCATAGACCATGAACTTTTATCAGAGCTTGGAAGAATACCATTAGTCTTGATCCAAACAACCTCTTCTGTAGGTCCACAAAAGAAAGAGGTCATGTTTTATGGCAAATACATTTTGACTTTTCTTATCAACTCTCAATAATGTTTAGTTCATATTGTAGCACCAGCAAATGAGTACACCAAAAATTATCATGGATCATGTTTCATTATAAGAAAAATTAATATTTGACTGAGGAAAAAAGACATGACAGCAAACAAATTATTCAAGCTTAGGGAAAAATAAAATGACATGCATGCCAACTTCCTTGGATGCTTTCCAAGCACATATTTGCCATTTTACTGAAAACTACAATACATCCCTATGTAAAGGAAAACCACTGGACTGAGACACTAATGCTTTGAGTTCTTGGAAGCTGAGTGGCCTGGTTTGTAAATGATCTAGTCATTTAGCTAGTGAAAACCTATATTTTTTTATGAAATATGTTGGATTAGATAATCTCAAATGGATGTCTCCAGCGGCTTTAATATTTATGAAATGAAGGAAGAAATAAGAAAAATAATTCTCTGTGACAATTAAGGCCAACAAATTAACATTTACATTTTCCTCTTTTCCAGAAAAAAAAGCTAAAAGTTTTTAAACTACAACAAAAGTTGTAAAACTACAACAATGATAGTAACAACAAACCAACAAACAACAACAAAACAAAAAGCCTTCAGAGAATCTTCAGAATTCATCTATTTAATTTTTATTTAGTTGAGTATTCATCAACTTGACTTATTCTAGGTAGCAATAAAACTATGAGGGGAATTCATTAGATTCAAGTGTCCAGGTCTGGATGAATTGCATCCTAGGGAGCCACAAGAACTTGAAGATAAAATTTCTGAGACACTGCTAGTGATTTTTGAAAAAAAAAAAAATCATGAAGAGTAAGTGAAAAAAGCTACAGGACTGGAAATGGGCAGATTTCTACTGCTTTTCTTCAAAAGGTTGGCGGGGGGGGGGGGGGGGGAGGTTGGTAGATGATAGAAGAGCTTTGATTCTCCAAACCAGAAGTCACTGAGAGTGATTTGATTCTAGCAAAATTCTAAATTTAAAGAAATGCATTGTGGGCACCTAGAAAGGAAAGCAGTGATCCTTATGAGCCATCATAGGTTCATTAAGATAAAGACATGCCAGATCTACCTCAAAAAAAATAATACTTGGATTTCATCAAGGCATTTAACGTAACCTGTAACAAAATCTTTGGTAATAACTTAGAGAACTATTAGCTGGATGATAGCATAGATAGATGAATTTTTGACACAGATGAACAACTAGAACTAAAGAATACTTTGGCCAGGGGTGGGAAACCTGTGATCTTGAGGCCACATGTGGTCCTCTAGGTCCTCAAGTGAGGCCCTTTGACTGATCACTTGGGTCACTTGAGGACCTAGAGGGGCCACATGTGGCCTCAAGGCTGCAGGTTCCCCACCCACTGGCTTTAGCTAATGAATCTGGTGTTCATGTGGAGGTATGTTTCTAATAGAATGACCTAAAGCTCTGTCTTTTGCCTCTTTCTTTTCAACTTATTCTTTATCATTCTTTTGGAGAATGAATGATCAAATACCATGTGCTAGGCACTGTGGGATACAAATAACAAAAGAGACGCATTTGCTACCCTAGTACAGGCCTCCCTTACCTCAAGCCTGGGCCATGGCAATGACCTGATGACTATTCTGCCCACGTGAAACATCTCTACTACAACCTTTACTCCACTAAAGTCATCTCCCTAAATTACTCTTTGATACTGTCTTCTTTCTAGAATTTGGTGACATTGCTTTCTCCTGATTTTCTCCTACATGCCTGATCATCTGGTTTTTGTGTCCTTTGTTGAACTTTCATTTATATTATGCCTACTAACCAGGGGAATCCCCTAAGGGACTGTTCTGGGCCTTCTTTTCTTCTATTCTCTCTATACATTTTCACTTGGTTATCTCTTCAGCTCTTATCTTTTTAATTATCTCTATGCAGACACTGTCAAATCTCATGGTCCACATCCAACAAAAAAGGGAAAAGGGCCTATTTTTACAAAAAAATATTTATTGCAGCTCTTTTTTTGGTGGCTAAGACTTGGAAATCAAAGGGATGCCCATCAATAGGGGAATAGCTAAAGAAACAGTGGCATATGATTGCAATGAATTATTATTGAGGTATAAGAAATGACAAGCAGGATGATTGCACCTGGGGGAAAGACCATGTGTTTGTCTTTCTTTGTATACCAAGTGTTAAACACTGTGATGAGCATATAGTAAGTGCTTCATAAAGGCTTTCTCTGGTTGTCCCACACTCAAGAAGCTTATATTCTAATAAGAGAAGAAAACATACAGAAGAAAATGGTGGCCAAGGAAGGATCTTTTGATGTGAAATACATTGGGATGGCTAGTTATTATATAGAGATATACCAAAAGAAATATGCTTTCATTACTTTATTAGTGTTCCAGAGAAAGAAGTAGAAAGTGGAGGGAGGGGGCAGACAGATGGCAAAACAAAACAAAACAAAACAAAATTGAATGGACAGCTGGATGGTATGTAAAAGTGAGGCATGGTCTCAAGTGTGGGGTTAGCGAGATATAATGGGGTACAGGTAGCTTATACTCAGTCAACAAAGCATAGAAAAACGCTTATAACAGTTAAAACAAATAGCATTTTTACAGGTTTGCTTTAAGGTTTACAAAAACATATATGCTATGTCATCCAATCCTCACAACACCCTTATTAGACCGGTATTATTATTACTCCCATCTCTGCAGATAAGGAAAGTGAGGCTTAGATAAATTCAGTAACTTACTCAGGGTCTCATAACTCCTCTTTGAGGTAGGATATGATCCTAACTCTTATTGATAAGTCCAGCCTATCCACTAGACAAGAAAATAAATATATGTGTAAGTAATTGGACAAATAGCAATTGCTTATGAGTTGGCTAAGCGAATATCATAAAAATTATAATACTCCATAAAATTAAATAACTTATTTGGTTTTGTGTTGATCAAATTATCAAATGCCAAAGGATCACACTATGGAGATAGAAAAAAAAACTGAATTAACCTGGAGAAACAAAGAGTCCATAATCTCAAGAGAAATAATGAAAAAAAAATGGAAGGGAAGGGATCCTAGTAGTACCAGATTTCAATGTCTATAAGAAAGCAGTAATTATTGAAATAATTTGAAACTGGTTAAAAGTGGATCAAACAATGGAATTTATTAACTATAAAACCTATCTAAGCAAATAAATGTAGTAGTATCAAAAACTCTTTATACACACACACACACACACACACACACATACTGCTGCTAAAATTATAAGGGAAATAGTGAAATGGGGAAACATATTTGTAGCAAGCTATTTTTTAATAAGGGTCTCCTTTACAAAACACATAAGGAAATGATTCTAATTTATAAAACCAAGAACCATTCCCCAATTGATAAATGGTCAAAAGATATAGATAGGCAGTTCTCAGGGTACAAAACTCAAAACTATCTCATGAAAAACATATTCCAAATCAACAGTAAAAAGAGAAATGCAAATTAAAGAAATTTTTCAGTTCTATTTCATACTCCATCCGATTGGTAAAGTTGGCAAAAAAAGTTACAAATATTTGGGAAAACAGGCACATTAATGCACTATTGACAGCTGTGAATTGGTCTAGCCATTCTGAAAAGCAATCTGAAATTCAAAGCCCTTCACAAGCTGACCTCCTCTTAATTTTTAGTTGTCTTCTTCCACCTTAATGACCACTATGTACTCTGCAATCCAATGACATCAGTCTCGTTAATCTTCCTAGAATAAAACACTCCATCTTCTTACTCTAAGCAATTTCATTGGCTGAACCACATGCCTGGAACATTTTCCCTCCTCATCTTCATCTCCTGGCTTACCTGACTTCTTTAAAGCCCCAGCTAAAATCCAACCTACTACAGGAAACCATCCCAGGTCCTTCTTAATCTTAGTACTTTCCCTTTGAGATTATCTACAATTGATTATAGATTTAGATACACACAGATATATACATATATACATATATATTGGCTTTCTGTATGTAGTTGTTTTTATATTGTCTCCCCCATCAGACTTAAAAGCAAGGACTATCGTTGCCTTTCTCTGTATCCCCAGAACTTAACACAGTACTGGGCACAGAGCAAGCACTTAATAAAATTTTATTAACTGATTGACATGTGATTTGTTCCCAAGCAACCTTTCCAGTCTTTCCTTCAAATACAATATGTTCTAGCCAAGCAGAATTATTCAAAGGACTCTAAATATGTCCTAAGATTTTCCACCACTATGCCTTTTTGTTTAAACACACACATATTACAGATATACACATATGTGTGTCTAATTTTTCGTTAATGTATTTTACAATCATTAATCCTTTCTGTTGCAGTGCTCTCCTAATTTCAAAATAAAATAAAATGAAAACTCACTGAAACTTTCATAAAATAAATGCATGCAAAATTCAGCAAAACAAATCTCCACATTGACAATATCCAAAAACATACATCTCATTCTGATTTTAAATTAATCACCTCTCTGAAAGAAGATAGCCGGTGTGTTCCATCCTTAGGCTTGTGGTTTTTCATTTGATTGGCCAGGGTTCTAAAATTTTTCAGTAGTTTTTCTCTAAATTGTTCTCCTAGTTCTGCACATTTCACTCTATGACACTAAATAGACATATTCCCAGTTTCCTCTGGAATTGTCCACTTTGTAATTTCTTATGGTATAATAGTATTCCAATAAAATCATATACCACAAGTGTTTAGCTGTTTCTTAGTTTCCAGTGTGGGGCTACCACCAATAAACAGCTGCTATAAATATTTTTACACATACAGGTCCCTTTCTTTTTTCTTTGATCTCTTTGGGAGAACAGACATATATCTTTATTCTTACATAGAATAGATAGAATCTCTATCTGCACCTCCAACTGATGAGCTCTGCAGTCTGGTCACCCTGGGGAAGAATATCTAATCATCATCCTCGCTGTTACCTAGCTAGATTGCCAGCTACCATAGCTCATAAGAGGAAGGGCAATATAATAAAAATCTACTGCCCAAACACAAGAAAGCTCCTCTTTTCCAAATCCATATAATGGTGAGTTGGAGAACAGCCTAGGCAAAATCTCTTACCTTGCTGCCACAATTCCCTGCTCCCTCATCCCCATCTACCCCAAACTGACATTACCCACAAACCTGACCTATTCTGCCTTCTTTTTCATCATGTCTTCTGGATCCTCCAATATAAGATTAACAAACTATCCTCCAGAACACATGACATCTCTGACCACATTCTTTAACACATATCATTATTCATAAAATAACAATGATCATAAATAACAACGATAACTCACTTTTTCTACTAGTAGTTCTAAGTTTACAAAATAATTTTTTCCACAGCAATGCTATGAGGTAGTTATCATCTCCACTGTATAGTTATCCCTAGTTTTTCCTACCTTTAGATCCTCCATATAGCTGTCACTACTTTGCTGTCATCCATAACAGGAATTTATTATTTACAAAAGAGTCCTTGATAGGACAATCTAGAATGAGCCTGGACATTTGAGGGTTACCTAAACTTCACATTTAAAAATGATAGAGTGATGCAGTGAGTAAGAGCGCTGGCCCCAGAGTCAGGAGACCTGGGATCGAATCTGGGCTCAGATACTTAGCACCCACCCAGAAACACGTGGCTGTGTAACCTTGAGCAAGTTACTTAACCCCAATTGCTTACAAATAAAATAACAAAATAAAAAATAAAAACAAAAATGATAGAAATGAATAGCAGTGCCTTGTCAAAGGCTGGAAATTCACTTTATATAGGTATTTAGACCCTAGTATTAGGAGAGGATTGATGTTGTCTTGAGAAACAGTCTTTGCAGCATACTTCTGACCTTCACTGTTCAATATTAAGCAAATCCTCTAACCAAAACACAAAAATATCCTGAGAATAACATCTGACACAAATAGCAAATTAATATTTGAAAGTGCTTTACACACATGATCTCATTTTAACTTCAGTGGGGTAGACAGTAAAATGTCTGTCGTAGAGATGAGGAAACAGGTGCTCTGAGAGGATACATAACTTGCCCAGGGTTCTACAACAAATTATTGTCTAAGGTGGGATTTGAACCATAGTCTTCCTGACTCCAAGTCCAGCACTCTCTCCACTACACCACATTATCTCTAGGGAAGCCACATCAGATTCCCTTTACAACAAGGATCAAACAGAATTCCCACCTGCCAAAGCACAAAAATGTTTTTTTTTTACACAATATTATATTTAAGTGATGAACACAATACCAGAAATCCTTTGCAGTGATATGGTCAGAGTATCCCCATTGTGACCACTGAAGTATGAAATGTCCCTAATACATTATGGTAATTGCTTTATATTCTTAATCCCATCAGCATTTGAAATGTGACATTTCAGTAATGCCTACATTTTCTATTATTTGCCTTGGGTTAATTGAAGCATACCACTGAACCAAGCTAACCTTTGAATAAAACAGGAACTGTAGCCTGTCTAGTAACCACACAAGGCATAGTTCTTGAATTTGACTTTCCACAGCATTAAATATGAGTTATAAATATCGTCTGACTACTGTTTACAAATAAGTCTCAACTTGGACCAAATTTAGTAAAGTTGAAAGACAAAATGAAGTGACAGCCCATTGAGTCTTAGTCTCATCTGTAAAATGGGTGGAGGTAGGAGGAGCATTGTACTAGACAGAATTATCTGCTGTAAAACTCCCAAGTCTGGCCAATAAATAAAAATAAAATACAACATAATGTCAATTTGTGATTTTCTAAGTCAATATGCAGCCTTCAGGGATCTGTTTCTGCTTGAGTTTGACACCACTGTCTAGATTGAGAGTTCTTAACTGTACCCATGAGCTTTTTTTTTGTTTTACATGTTGGTAACTATATTTCAATATAATTGATTTCCTTTATAATCCTATTAATTGTATTTTATGCATTAAAAACATTATTCTGAGAAAGTCTCTATGGATTTCATCAGACTGCCAAAGAGGTCCAACACACACAAAAAAACTCCTATTATTGAATGGTCTCTTGTAGTTCTAAAGTTCTATGTTTAGTGCATATGATCACCCTGGTTTGTTGTTTTTTTAATCACTGAGTTGATCACATACTTTTGTTCTTTACCAATCAGGCAGGTCAACCAAATAAATACATAGACTAAGGTTTGATAGTTGAAATGTAAATGAACAGCAGTCAAGAAGGTAGAGAGGGGAACAGTAGATTGAGCATTCAATTGGGCTGGACAAGAGATGGCCTGGAGACTAATCCCAGGTGATACAGTGGAAAGGAGACCTGGGTTCCAATCCTAGTTCCATCATTTACTAAATGTATGCCCGTCATAAATTATTTGAACTTTCTGAACCTGTTTCTTCATCTTTAAAGTACTTCATCCTTTAAAATACTTGAATAGTTTATTTCCCAGGATTGTTGTGGACAAGATATTTTGTAAACATTAAAGTATTTCAGAAATATTATTGTTAGGGGTTAGAGATAATAGGATCATAGGCACATAGATTTAGAGCAAGAAAGGACTTTACCAATAATGGATATTTATGTTTTTTGAAGTGTTTCACAACATTATGTCACATGGCTCTCCCCCAAATCCTGCAAGGTTAATGCATTATGCATTATTACAATCATTTTACAGAATTGGAAACTGAGGCTTATAAAGGCTAATTAGGTCTTCTCATCTCTAATTTCTCTTCTCTAGCCATTACACTATGCTACCTCTTGGGAAACAGTTTATACAAAACTAAGAATTTTACTCTCTTTCATCAGAAAATCTTGATCACTAAAATGTTGTTTACCTGCCAACTTACTTAACAAAAACTAGAATCCAATTACAGATACAATCCCAAGGTGAACCAGATACATAACATGAGTGGGGAAATTATCAAATCCACCTGCTCAAAAGAACCTGTCAAACTCAAGTTGACCTTAGAGACTTACTTTCTTCACCTTCGGAAAGAGCTAGAACCATTTTCACATTATATATATATAGGTTTCTTTTAAAGAGTTTTCTTTTTTAAATGTTTAAGAGGACTCTATTTTGGGGGCAGAGTCAAGATGACAGAGTAGAAACAGGATTTCCATGGGGCTCGGCTGCCACCTCCCCCAATTCATGTAAAAGGTTACTCTGAAGAAACTTTGGAGCTATGGAACCCACAAAATGACACAGAAAAACCAACCTTCCACTGAGGACAGCCCGGCAGGCCAGCAGGAAGGGGCCAGTGTAGTGCTTTGGGAGCTGACCCCAGCCCCCTGCAAGCCTGAGGTTTTAGCTGCAGAGCAGCCTGACCAGGCTCCAGCTGGACGGACTTCAGATCACCAGCAGCTGTGGCAGTTTTTAGAATTATCAACCCATAGAAGCCAAGGACAAAGTGAGTTGTCAGTGCAGTGTGGACTTCAGGATCCAGCTTCACCTCCTGGCCTGCAGATTGTAGGGTGACTAATCAACCAGTCTGAGGGGTAATGACTCTTGCTTTAAGCTGCTTGGATCTGGATTGTAGTCTAGGGTGGAGGTCCTGGGATGTGGGACCAGCTTGCCAGAGCGTGTGGAGGCTTCAGGGAAGGCACCCAAATAATGCCTTCAGCAGCTGACAAAACCCCAGTGTTTGGGACAAAACTCCCCTGTCTGATGGCAGAGTCGTACTGTGGCAAAAAGCCCAAAAGTCAAGTAATTGCATGGCAATATGAGCAGGCAAAGGAAGCAAAACAAATAGAGCAACCCAACTTTACCCTCCTATTTTGGGGACAAAAAGAATCAGAACATGGAACAGGAGGAAGACAGCAAAATAAGAACTCCTGCACCAAAAGCTTCCAAGAAAAATATGAGCTGGTTACAGGCCATAGAGGACCTTAAGAAGGATTTTGAAAAGCAAGTAAGAGAAGTGGAGGAAAAACTAGGAAGAGAAATGAGAACGATGCACGAAAATTATGAAATGAGAGTCAACAACCTTACTGAAGAAAATAACACCTTAAAAAATAGACTAACTCAAATGGCAAAAGAGGCTCAAAAAGGCAATAAGGAGAAGAATGCCTTAAAAAGTTGAATTTGCCAGATGGAAAAAGAATCTCAAAAGCTCACTGAAGAGAATAATTCCTTCAGAATTAGATTGGAGCAAATGGAAGCTAGTGAATTTATGAGAAATCAAGATACTATTAAACAGATCCAAACAAATGAAAAAATAGAAGGCAATGTGAAATATCCCATTGGAAAAACCACTGACCTGGAAAATAGATACAGGAGAGATAATTTTAAAATTATTGGACTACCTGAAAGCCATAATCAAAAAAAAAAAGAAGCTAGAAATCATCCTTCAAGAAAATCTCAAGGAAAACTGCCCTGATGTTTTAGAACCAGAGGACAAAATAGAGGTTTAAAGAATCCACCCATCACCTCCTGAAAATGATCCCAAAAAGAAAACTCCTAGGAATATTACAGCCAGATTCTGAAATTCCAAGATCAAGGAGAAAATATTACAAGCAGCCAGGAAGAAACAATTTGAATACTGTGGAAACACAATCAGGATAACACAACATCTGGCAGCTTCTACACTGAGGGATCAAAGGGCTTGGAATATCATATTCTGGAAGTCAAAGGAGCTGGGATTAAAACCAAGAATCACCTACCCAGCAAAACTGAGTAATATGTTTCAGGGGAAAATATGGTCATTCTGTGGAATAGAGGATTTTCAAGCATGCTTGATTAAAAAATCAGAGTTGAATAGAAAATTTGACATTCAGATACAAGAAGCAAGAGCAGCATGAGAAGGTAAACAGGGAAAAGAAATCATAAGGAACTTATCAAAGTTGACCTATTTACATTCCTACATGGAAAAACAATAATTATAACTTATGAAACTTTCCTCAGTATGAGAATAGTTGAAGAGAATATATATATATATATATATATATATATATATATACACACAAACATATGTGTCTACATAGAAGGGTATATAGGTATATGAATACATATGTGAATGTGTGTATATATGTTTACAGGTATACATAGAGAGAGGGCACAGGACCAATTTAATAGGAAGGGATGATACTTAAAAGGTGAAATTACAGGGTGAGAGAGGAATATAATGAGAGGAGATGGGGAGAGACAGAATGGGGTAAACTATCTCATATAGAAGAGGCAAAGGAAAATGGTTACAATGGAGGGGTAGAATAGGAAAGCAAAAGGGAATGGGTCAACCTTATTCTCATTGAATTTGGCTTAGGGAAGGAATGACATACACACTAAATAGGGTATCTCAACCTACAGGAGAGTAGGGTGGGAAGAGGATGAGAGGGGGAATGATAGAAGGGAGGGCAGGCTAGGGTGGAGAGAAGTTCGAAGTACCCACTTCTGAAAAGGGACAGGATAAAAGTAGGGAATAGGGCAAGGTGGGATAGGAGGGAGGGAAATATAGTCAGTCTTTTATAATATATCCACTATGGAAATGGTTTTCATAGCTACACAAGTACAACCTGCACTGAATTGCTTATCTTCCCAGTAAGGGTGGGTGACAAGGGAGGAGGGGAATGGATCTGGAATTCAACGTTTTAAGATCAAATGTTATATATATATAATTATTATTATTATTATTTTACATGTAACTGGGAAATAAGATATACAAGCACTGGGGCATAGATACTATAAGATAATAATAATAAATAAATAAGATATACAGGCATGCCCTACTGGAAAGTCAAAGGGGGTATGGGAGAAGATATAGGAGGGAGCAGATTGAAGGAGGGGCTATCCAGTGGGATCGTTATTTTGGGGTGGTGGGTAGGGAAAAATGGGGAGAAAATTTGTAACTCAAAATCTGGCAGAAATGAATGATGTAAACCAGAAGTTAATAAAGGATTTGATTTGTAAAAAAATAAATAAATAAATAAAAGTACTCCATTTTAATGATCCAAGACATGATAAAGTGGCCTTACACCTTTCCAAAGTCAATCTCAATACTTGTTCAAGTGATCCCATTCCATCTTGTGTCCTGCAACAGATTGCCTTCTCTATCATCCCTATTCTTTCATTTATTTTCAATCTCTCCCTGTGTGTTGGTTCATTCCCTTCTCCACACAAATATGTCAATATCTCCTTCATCCTGAAAAAACCCTCACTTGATCTTTCCATCTCTGCTATCATTGTATCTCTCTTCTGTCTTTTGCAGTTAAACTCCTTGAAAAGGCTGTCTATGATAAGTGTTCTACTTTTTCTTCTTAAACACCTTTCAATCAGACCTTATCATTCCACCAAAACAGCTCTCTCCAAAATTCATAATGATCTCTTAGTTGCCAGTGGCCTTTTTATCTATGTTCATTTTCCTTGACCTCTCTGCAGCCTTTGATACTCTCTTCTCTCTAGGTTTTCAAGACACCACTCTCTTGGTTTTCATCCTACCTGACTTACTTCTCTGTCCCCTTTGCTGGGTCCTCTTCCAGATCACAGCCTCTAACTGTAAATGTCCCTCATGGTTCTTTCCTGTACCCTATTCTCTTCTCCCACTTGATTATCTCATCAGCTTCCATGGATTTTATTACCATGTCTATGTTGAACTTCAAATCTATCTATCCTGCCCCAAACTCTCCGCTGACCTCCAAACTTATATCTCCATCTGCCTTTCAGACACCTTGAACTGGATGCCCAGTAGACATCTTAAACTCAACATGTTCACAACTAAACTCATTTTCTTTCCCCCAATCTCTCCCTCTACCCCACCTTCTGTATTACTGTGGAAAGCAACACCATCCTCCCAGTTACCTGGGCTTGAAACCTAGGAGTCATCTAGACTTCTCACTAACTCTCAACCCTACCCCCTATCGGCTGCGAAGACCTGCCAATTTCACTTTTGAAAAACCTCTTCTCTCCTCTGACACCGACACCACTTTAGTATAGATCCTCATCACCTAAGGCCTACAGTATTGTAATAGCCTGCCTCCAGTCTCCCTGTGTTCCAACCCACCCTCCATTCAGCCACTAAAGTGATTTTCCTACTGATCAGGTTACCGCATTCCCCACTCTACTCAATAAACTCCAGTGGTTCTCTGTTGCCTCTGAGATCAAATACAAAATCCACTGTTTGACATTCAAAACCCTCTATAACATAGTCCCCTCTCACTTTTTTAGCCTCCTTACACTTTACTCCGTGACACATATTCTTTGATCCAATGAAGAAGTCCTGGCTCTGCCATGAATAAGATATTCCATCTCTCAGCTAGAATATTCACCCTCCTCCATTCAGTCTACTGACCTCTTTAGCTTTCTTTAAGTCTCCCTCAAAATCTCTTCTTTTACTGGAAACCTTCCCCAGCCTCTCACATCTGTACCTTCCCACTGTAAATTACTTTCTATTTATCCTATTTAGCTTGCTTGGTTTAGATTTGCTTGCATGTTGTCTCCCCCATTAGACTGCAAGTTCTTTGGGGACAGAGATTGGTGTTTGTCTCATTTTGTATCCTCAGCACTTAGCACAATACCTGAAACATAATTGATGCTTAATAGAATACTTAATAAATGTTGATTGACTGATAAAGACTCAGGAAGCCCCAAATTTCTGATAACTTATTTTTGAGTGAAAGACTCATTTATCCACTTCTAAGATGAAATTCTATGTAGCACAACATGGTTCCTGCTCTTTGTCAATAGTAACATTGCTATATAATAGAGAAAATCTAAGTCAGGGCTTCTTAAGCTTAAACTTTTTCCACTTACTTTTCCCATTTCAGCAGCTTTCCTTGATATTGTGTAGTTTGAGGGCATGCACAGTGCAAAGTATGAATGCTTTGTATTCAGAGCCAAGGCTGCAGTGAAAGTGCAAGATGCCATATGGGCAAGTGCTGCCAGAAACACCTCAGATTCATTATGCCTTTGATTTTGAATTAATTTTTGGTCACTGCATGCTCATAAACCTTTTACTGCCACCAAATTTTTTGAGATCCTGTATGGGAGTCATGATTTAAGAAGCACTGCCTAAGTGATCACATGAAACTCAAATAGCCCCGAAACTGCAGAAAGCATGGTACAGTGGAACCATTATTAGATTTGTGGTCAGAGGATACAGGTTCATGCCCTAGTTCTGTCTTTAGTTAGCCCTGTAATCTTGGGCAAATCACATAACTGTTCTGTACCTCAATATAAGGAATTCATAATATTGCAGATTTCAAACTAAAAGGAACCTCTGTGGCTATTCAATCCAACCTATCATTTTATAGATAGGGACCTTCAAGGTCTAACAGATTAAGTAACTTATCCAATTTCACACAGGTAGCAATTGGACAGGCTGAGATTCAAATTAAGATCATTGGACTTGGGGCGGCTAGGTGGCACAGTGAGTAAGAGTGCAGGCCACGGAGTTGGGAGGACCCGGGTTTGGTTCCCAGTCTCAGATACTTAACACCTACACAAAAAATATGGCCATGTAACTTTGGGCAAGTTACTTACCCCTAATTGATTAAAAAAAATAAATAAAAAGATCATCTGACTTGTGAAGTGTTCAGTAAACAGGAGGGGCTTAATAAATTCTGACTCCAAATCTAATTCTCTTTTCCTAACACCTCACTTAGAAGAGATGACCTCTATGGTCCCTTTCAGCTCTCAGTCCATATATAATCTTGGGATTTTTTTTACTTTCGTGGTACATAGACCTAGGTGTAAATATTGGCCACTCTCTGAATACTGACCCTCTGCTTGCATCTCATAAAGTCTAGCTAATCAAGTAAATCTCTAACAACCATAGACTTGAAGCAGAAATTTATCCTTGAGTTCTATAATAATATTATAAAACTTCCACTCTGGAGACCTCAGGCTACCAGAATGATGCTGGATCCAAAAGCTGCTGGGAAAAGAAAAGGGAGAAAAAGTTTTGGTGAGAAAGAAACAGCCCCTGAGCACCCAGAAACAAAGAAACAAAACTGAGAAGAGTTGAGGACCAAAAGCTTGCACCCAGCTGTACCCTCCTCCCTTGCCCAAGCGGAAGGAAGGAAAGCAGCAATTTGATGAGCTCAAGTTGCCTAAAGAAGGCCAGCCTTTCTTTTCATGTGGATGAAAAGAACCCAGCAAGTATGAAGGAAAGAACAGGAAAACAAAGAAATAAAATAAGAGGGAGGAGAGTTTGCCCAGGGTGGGGAAAGGGTAGAGGCAGTCGCAGTTCTTAAAATCTACTAGTAATAGACATCTTGGTAAGGATCAATAAATTTTGAACTGAATTAAAATAAATTGAATTGAATAAAAATATTAAAAATAAAGAGACAGAAGAGCCATCTATAACATCACAGACCCTAAATGAATTAAATAAACACAACAGACATGTCAGCCAGTACTTATACTATGGTCCTGGGTACAGTCTCTTTTCCCAAAAGTCAGGCCCTTCCACCTTGTCTCCCAAAAAATCTGCATTCAGAATCTGAATCTACAGAAACACTGGCAGAAATCATATGAAACTCATATAGCCCCTAAACTGGAGAAAACATGATATGGTGAAACTAGTGCATATTTGTAGTTGAATTATAGATTTGTAATTGAATTTCATGATAATTACTCTGAATAAAAAGTTACAATATTTTCAGTGTACTCTATGTTAGAAGTCAGGGAAAGATTCTCATCCACAAGGAGCAAAACTCAAAGTTCTAAACTTAAAATGTTTGCCCTTAGTTATCTGAGAAAATCTGCCTATCCAGAATGACTCATTCTCTGGTTATCTCAGATTTTTGAAAAGCACTTTAATATCTATTACCTCATCATGTTCTCAGAGCAACTCTGTGGGGATAATAGATAGGAAAGTATCTTCAACCTTAACTCATTCAATGTAACCAACACTTATTATGAATCTACTATATAAAGGCACTGGATGAGGTGGAGGGAAATAAATATGATATGGAACAGTCATCGCTTCCAACAAGCTAACAATCTAATGGAGGGGAAAAGAAATGTACATATGCAAGTAACAGAGACAAGGGTGAATGTGATAAGTGTGAAAGGCAGAAAGGTCCAGGCAAATGCCAGGGGAATCTAAGGAGGAAGATATTGATGTGGTTTTTGGGTGTTTGTGCTTGGACCCTACTTCCAAGATCACATTTCTCCCTAGTCTCAAAACACTATTCCTGACGGTTTTCTCCCCAGCTGAGCGATGTTATGCCTAGCAATAACTTATGAGTGGGCTCAAGGAGACAAAATATCTCTCCCTGCTCCAAGAACAAGCTGACCTCTATAGAATTTCCCTTGTGAAAACAGGAATATCTTGTACTCAAAGAATGTATTGATTTCCACAGTTATTGTATATAATTCAGAGGTCAAGCTATATGCAGCAGTTCTCAAAACTATCTTGCCACAGACATTAACAGACCAAAATTACACCCCTTAGCAACTCCTCTCCCCTAGTTTCCAGCAGTGAATGATGACTGTGACTAAAGTTGTATGTTATCACCTAATTAGCATACTTGCTCCATAATCTACTACTTTTCCTATATAAGTTTTGGCATCATTCCTGTTAGGTTTCAACTTCCTTAAGAAGCTTTGCCCACCATATTGGCATTACAATAAACCTTTGTCAACTTGACTTAAAGAAGGTTTGAGTGTGAAAAGACCCTCTCCTGTACTTCAGTCCTTGAGGGGTCCCTCAACCTCTCAAACTGCATCAATCTATCAGGGCCTTTAAGGGGGAATTGGACCTTGAGGCAATCTAATATATAGAGATTGGAGGGATGATCCATTCATGGTATGAGGGCTAAAGTGAAAAAGGCACAGAGATGGGAGAGGGTATGGAGCAGGACAAGAAATGGGTGTGGAGATTAATCTAGTCTGGGCAAAATGTAGAGTTCTTGAAGGGGGAGAGTAACAATAATCTTATGAATAGAGACAAGCATAAATGCTTTGATTCTGCATTGTATATTCCACATAAAAGTCTTGGGCTTAGTAAATTATAAATCATTGTGACACAGAACATTACAAATGAGGCCCCCAGTCACTTCATTGTCTCTCTTGCAGCTTCTGTGAACATATCACAATTCTCTAAATAATAATAAAAACAAATTAAGATCATATATTTCTTCTGACAATTATGGGAAACTCCTGGTTAAGAAACTACCTCTAGTAGCTCAATTTCACATATGCTCTGCCACTGAGAGTCTTGGAGAGTTGGCTGAGGCATCAAGAATTTAAGTGGTTTACCCATAGTTACACAACCAATGTATGTCAGAGGCAGGCATTGAAGTATTTCTCTATCACAAGTCACATTTCTAGGTAAATACCCCTGGTCACTATTTTACCAATCTACTAGTATTCCAAGTTTATGAAGTCAGAGACTAAGACTGGGAATATATTGACCCTGGCTTAGATTCATCTTAGACACTTGAAGCAAGGTTTACTACCCCTATGAAGTGGCATGGCCAAAACACAGTGATGAATTACCCTATTGTGAAGGGGACAGAGGCCTAGGTGCCCCAAGTCATCAAAAATGAAGAACATTTGAGTGTTCAGAGGAACCTGGGTGAGCTGAATCTATCTCTTCAAATGACCATCATGAGCTCCCATCTTTCGGTTATATGCTGAAGTTCAGTACACCTTAGACTCTAGTGACTGACCCCTCATCCAAATGAGATTAGTTATATCTTTTTTCCATTAAAAAAAAAAAAGAAAAAGCCTTTTTTCCCTTTGCTCATTCTCCTACATACTTCTGAATCCAAGTATTTTGTTTTATGTCAGAACACCACAGCCTCATGTGGTTTGATATGCTCCAAAAACCTTTTAAGTTGCATAGGCAACATGGTGTATCGCTTAGTAAGTAGCAGGACTCAAAGTCAAGATGGCCTGGAACTAAGGCCTGCTTGTAAAATATACTAACTATGCGACCATGGGAAAGTCACTTAATCGCTCAGTGTCCTAAGCAATTCTCTAATATTACATTTGCAGAGCAGTTGCCTCTTTGCATTGAAAGATTATGTTTCCTCACTGGGGAATTCCTTACACCACAAATCAGAAACTTGCACCCCAAAAAAAAAGAAAAAGAAAAATAATACATTATAATTCACATGAGTCTTTTGTGAGAACTCTTTTAAGGCCTATAACTGCTAGGACAAGGACTTAGATCTAGAAAACTAGGTTGAAAAAAGCTCAGAAATCATCTTGCATGCAACATGAAAAAGTTTATACTTTTGTAGTCAAAGGGGAGCAACTGATATTTTTTGAGTGATTAAACTATCAGAACAAGGCATTAGACAGGTTAACAGTGTGAAGAATAGCTTGCAGCAACAATAGCCTAGTCTAGAAGAGATAAGCATTGGCAGCTAGGTGGCACAGTGAATAGAGCACTGGCCCTGGAGTCTGGAGGACCTGAGTTCAAATTCGGCCTCAAACACTTACTAGCCATGTGACCTTGGGCAAGTCACTTAACCGCAACTGCCCTGCCATCCCCTCTCCAAAAAAAACCCCAAAAAACACAGAAATATTTTTTTTTAAAAAGAAGAGATAAGTATTTGAACTATGGCAGGAGCAGAATAGTACAAGAGGTGTGGAATCAAGACAGCTTAGAAAAGGACTGGAAAGGAAAGGGAAAAAAAGTGTCAAAAATGATATTGGGATTTTAAGCCTAAGGTAATTTGGAGGATCAATAGAAATAGAAATGTTAAAGAAAGAGAAAGGTTTGAGGTTAAGAAGTATTCCATTTTGGATATGTCAGGTTTAAGGTGCTGACCAGATATTCAGGTAGACTTATCAAGCAGGCAGTTTAACATACAAGATTTGAGCTCTCAAACCAGGTAGGAATAAATATATATATTTCAGTGTTTTCTGTACAGATATAAGAGAAGAAAAAGAAAGATGAGATGTTTGAAAGAATGAAATTCTGACCACAAAAGGAAATTATTTCAATGAGGAAGAAAAGTTGAACCTGTCTAAAGAAATATGAATTCATAGGGAAATTATCACCTAATTCATATTTGTAAAAGAGAGACATGTAGTGGGGCAGCTAGGTGGCACAGTGAATAGAGCACCAGCCCTGGAGTCAGGAGGATGTGAGTTCAAATGCGGCCTCAGACACTTAACACAAAACTAGTCATGTGACCTTGGGCAAGTCACAACACCAATTGCCTTACCTTCCCCCCTCCAAAAAGAAAAAAAAAATTTAAAAAAAAGAGAGACACATAGGACAGAAATAATGGGATGTGCCTGAGGATGAATACAGAAGAGTGGTATGATCCTAAAAGAAGAGAATTAGGAGGACTATAGCCCAGAACGAGCCAATGCTAGAAATGAAGGGCAAGAACAATGACAAGGTTTTGGGTTTTATTTTTATCTATATGGGGTATAACAGAAAGATCAAAGAAAGAACAGAATTCCAGTTTGGGGTAGATGGGACTAGGATATTGGATAACAAAGGGAAGAGAGAATTACTCAGCTTCTATTTTGCTTTTGGTTTTTATTACCAAGCAGAATTAACTTATTTTTTTATTTTTTTTTAAATGAGTCTCCCTTATGTTTCCCAAGCTGGAAGTGCAATGGCCCCTTATAGCTCAATCCTAATAAAGATCAGCACAGAACTTTTAATTTCCACTATTTTTTCTGACCTGGGCCAGTTCTACACTCTTTAAACAATATGTAGGCCTTCCACTCCAAGGAAATCACTACACTGGAACTAGACTAAGTATAGTCACTTGACTGCATTTAGCCCTACATTTTATTAGATCTCTAGACTGTAATAGTAATGGAATTTGAAGATCTTCCATGCCCCTTGTATTGGCAAGGAAACAGGTACTTAGCACCCTGTTTCCAGTTCGTGATTATGTCAAGTATTAAGATCCCAAACTTGTGAATCCCACAGTGGGATGAATTTGTTGATGTAACAGGAAGGGACAGAACAGGGAGGAGCTAATACCATATACAATGAAAATCCCAAGCTGAAAGAGGCCAAAACTGCTGGGAACAAGCATCTGGAGGCTGAATGACTACTGCTGGAGAGAATGAAGAGAACTGAGAACTTCTGATAGCTTCTGAGAGCCAGCCAGAGGTGCCAAGAACATCTGAGAGCTGAGGAGAACTAAGAAGAGAATTGAGAAGAACTGAGAAAAGAGAAGAACTGATAAATGAAAAGAGAGGAGAACTGGGAGGAAGCATGACTGTGGTGTCAGTACTTTGTTTTGATGTAACTTTGTCAGATTCGTCTGCTGATAGAGGATGGTGCTGTTGTTACAGAAGGCCTAGGACCACACTGCTGTTTCAGAAGCCCTGAAAGAGGATTTTCTTGTTGTATGCTTACAGTAATCCTAGAGGAGGGTCTTGCTGACATTATAAGAGGTCCTGGGACTATACTGATGATTTGTGTTGATTTCTCAGACCTTGTTGTTGGGTCTCTGTTGATTTCACAGGCAGAAAGTGAATTGATGAGGATGCCGGCAATGTTAATGAATGTTACTGTGGCTTTGTTAAGCTTTGTCTTCCCAGGAACAGAAACTGTGAAGGATTTGAGATGTACTAGACATTTGGGCAGGAGCTGGGACCAGGGAAGAGGAACCATGGAAGCTGAGGGCCTGCCTCAAGTCAAGATGAAAAGACCTCTCCTTGGGTATTTAATGCAAATGGAGGAGATCATGATTTACTGTGGCCTGGGGTTAGAAAACTTGGGCCTTTACATTTAGATAATTGAGTTAAAGACTTACTAATTAAGGATGTTTGGAAACTTGTCTCCAATTAAGA
This sequence comes from Petaurus breviceps papuanus, assembly GCF_028583685.1. NCBI lineage: Eukaryota > Metazoa > Chordata > Mammalia > Diprotodontia > Petauridae > Petaurus > Petaurus breviceps. The sequence continues at coordinate 2,599,011 of NW_027187293.1, read as the reverse complement.
AGAAAGAAAACTTTTGATTGAAGAGATTAAGGCAATGTGACCTAGGGGTGGAGAATATTGACCTTTGTACTTTGTGACTGAATTAAGGAGTTACTAAATGATTGAGTTATTAAATGAATGTATTTTGGTAAAAACTATATGACCACTTTGATGAAAACTATGTGGCCATTTTAGTGATAAGTTGTTATGTCATAACATTGTGAATGCTGTACTTTGATTTCTGTGAGTGTTTTGTCTTAGTTTGTTACTGAATAAATAGAGAGTTCACTATACTGTGTAATCAGAACCTTGAAGCTGTTCACAGCAGCAGTTCTCTGGAAAGCTGCTCATGCTTGTCTTTACACAGACACAGACCATCCAAAAGATAAGAAAGCTTTTCTAGGCTAGAGTTTTACTTTCTTTATCCTTTCCCATTCTGGGGATGAAAGCTAAGCCATATGTCCAATGTCTCATTTTCAGGACTCCTGTCTTCCCCCCCCCTTTTTTTTTGCTTTTTAAAGGGCAATTGGGGTTAAGTGACTTGCCTAAGGTCACATGGCTAGTTTTTGTGTTAAGTGTCTGAGGCTGGATTTGAACTCAGGTCCTCCTGACTCCAGGGCCGGTGCTCTATTCACTGCACCACCTAGCTGCCCTTGTCTCCCTTTTACAAAAGGGAGAATAACTCATAACTAGTTTAGACAATACCATAAAAACTTCAGTCATTTCCTGGTCATAGCTACATGGGCAAATAAAGCAGCAAGATGTTGGCTCTAAGCTCTCAGTAACAACCTCTTCAGGATCTGAAAATCATCCGTGCATTAGTCTGGGCCTGAAATCCCAGAACAGAAATGAGGAGTGGATAAAATATTACCTCCATGTGATGCTGGCAGATTTTCATAAACATAATGCTGACAGCAGCAAGGAAAGTAATACCTCCAAGGTACCACTGTCTCTTGAAACCCCTCTCTTTCATCTTAAAGACTCAGATGAAAAGGAATGCATCCTGCTTCACCCTCACACTGGCATGTACATTATTAAAATCTAAATCTACTCCCCAGGAAGCTTTCTCATTTGCTTCTCTGTGTCTCATTCAAACTGGGGGAATGTACCATACCACCTGCTACATTAGGCTAGAGAAGTCTGACTGTTTTTAAGCTAAGAGAAAAAACTAAATAGAGATGGTCTCTCCATTTTATAGAATAAGATATTAAATTGCAGAGTTAACATGGCTGGCGTAAACTAAGATCACACAATGCATTACTGGCTGAGCTAGAATGAGGGGGACCTAGTTGTCCTAAAATGCAGCCCGAAGCTCTTTCCACAACCAAAAGTAAGAATGCTGCTTTGGTACAAGGGCAGTAATCCAGTGACAAGGGCATCTGAAACTCAAATATAGTAGTAACTTTTATGATACACTCTATCATCACAGTAATAAATATCAGATGAAAGCATGTCCCCAAAACCTAACTATGTATAGATGTTTTCTTTTTTTAAGCCTAGCACCCACTAAAAGCAGCTGTAAGTCCTTTTTTTCTGATTTTGTTGGCACTGTCCACACTATTTATGTTATTTTTAGACAACCATTCCACTTTCCTAATAAGTATCCTTTAGCTTCTTCTTTTCTTTTTTTACATTTAGTAAATTTCCCATTTTCTCACATCATCTCACTTCACTCTCTCTACAATCCACTCTTATCTTTTCTGTTTCTGTTCTCCTTCAAAAGAGCTATATTTAAACTAAAGAAGATTACCAGGATATGGTAAATATGATGGCTTAAATAAATGTTAAATAGTAACTCTACAAGTTTAATTAAGTAAATATTCTCTATGTGTTTTAAATTATCTTAAACTGTCATTCATGTAAACACTCACCTGCATGATCTATGTGATTCATTATGCCAACCCATATTCTCATCTATTGAGGAATAAAACTTGGTGACTTCTCCTTGCTTCTTAGTCAACTGAGACAGTAGAAGTGCCAATGACAAGCTATCACTTGGGGTGAATGATAATAAAATTAAGAATCCCTCATTTAGCTATCTCTTCCTTGATCACTGAGTTTGTAAGAAATCTTTAAAAAATATGTCTGCAAAAATACTGACAGTGAATTTGTAGTACTTACATGTTAATAACTGTTGAAGGATTGGAAATCAGAACAGAAAAGGTCTATCAGTAGAAATGAAAACTATTGAAAAACCACAAACCATCTTCTGAAGATAGAATGCTTATAAGTCACAGAGAAAATATTCTTATTCATATCATTCTCATTTATTTAAAATCCCAGAAAAGGAAAAAAAATACACATTTTCCTACAAGTTTCTCTATCTTTTAATTTCAATCCATAGCCAACAACAATTTTGACCATTTCACTAATTAATTCAGTCTACAAACATCAAGCCAATAACTTGGTTGAATCCACCTATTGTTGCACAAATTTTATTTATACAGCTGAATTGATGATGGATAGATGCAGCTTTAGTCCTCAAATGCAATTCTAAAGTCAATCTCTCTATATACTCTTGTTGTGGTTTCATGATGTGTTGTGGTAGAATTTTCTCAAAGAATTCAGTCAGACCACCTCATCACTCTCATTTAAATTCATTAATTATATTCTTACAAAAAGATGATTATCTTCTTCATTTAAAAAAAAAAAGAATCAGTTCTATTGATACTTTTATAAGACAGTGACAAAAGAATGGTATAAAAAGACCAAGGGTTAAAATTGTCATCATCAGAAGTAATTGTATTTATTATTGCTAATAATAATAAATCATAGTTCATAAAGCACAATGCTTACTTATTATATTTGTGTCAAAATTGAAAAATGCTAAACCTGAAACTTAGACAACATCTAGTCCAATTCTCTGATTTTACAGATGAAGAAATTAGTGGTAAAGAAGTAAATGGATTTACCCAAGGTCACATAGCCAGTATGTAGTAAAGACTGAACTTGAACTCACATATAGTCTGCTTTGCATACATGTCATATTAAATTATTTTAGGCTTAATGTTCAGCCAATCAAATAAAAGACAAAATGATTTAGCACTAATTTTTTTAAATAGGAGGCTCCAAAATCATACACTTTGGAACTCATGTTCCAAACTTACATAATGTACATATTCATCAAGTATTTTTGATTGATTTAAAACACATATGAAGATAGCCTTGTCCATGCCATACATTTTACAACAAAGCTAAATCTGGTTGCCCATCCTTCACAAAAAAAATTTTTTTGCTGTTAATTTATTCTTGGATTATAGGAATCGTAAAAAACAACAAAACTGAGTTGGTCTATTCTGGGACCCTTTGATTATTTATATTTCCTGACTCATTAATTTTCTGCTCTGCTGCTTTTACCTGGGGTCTTCAGAATAAGTGATATCCAATATTGCTTTGTCAAGATGACTAGAAAGCTTAAAAAGAGCCCCAGGTTCTCAGCAGCTGGTTGATAACCAAAGAATATCAAATCAGATTAGAATGATCATGGGCTGGGAGTCAATTGGATTCTAATCCTGGCTCAGTCATTAACTCATTACATGACCTAAAACAAATTACTTATCTTCTCTGGAAAAAGTTTCCTTATCTTTAAAAGGAAGGTAGGACTAGATGAACTCTAAAATCCTTTTCAGCTCCAACATTCTAATTTCCTATCAGCAAATGTTATTTTTACAAGCTACTTAAACTCTTTGAGGGACCTTTTTTTTGGTTTTATTTTGTTTTTTTAGCTTTGTGTCCTCAGTGCTTTGCAGTTCCTGGCACATAGTAAACTGCTTATAAAGCCTTTGATTGATGTGCTTAAGAAAAGATCTATGCAAATCAAAATACACTGATAGACTCAACTGACAATGGGTAGTATTATTTAGCTATGATGTAGTTCATTTCCCTAACCAAGAAGTAAAGAAAAACAGTCAAAGTAGGTAATTAAGAACACTGCTCCCAGATTCTTGTGGCTTAGGAATATACTGCCATATGGCAACATAAAGTCATAGCATTGTTTGTTTCTTTTTTAATTTCACAGGTAACTTAAGCTAAGGTAGAAACTGCTATAAAAGCAACAGCTAATATTGTGTGTGTGTGTGTATACATGTAACCAATAACAAAAAGTGAATTTTCATACATAATTAAAATTTGAGATAAATTCATAGATTTCAATTAAATGCAATAAATAGCAAATATTGATGCAAAACCAAAGCCTCAGACTTCGTATAGAAATTGTACCTTATTGACTATGTTTGGTTAATTAAATTAATTATTTTTCACTGAGTAATGACATAAATAAATAATACTTTCTGGTTTTAAAGTGTTTTATATACCATAAACATCCTCACAACTTCTCTCTGAATCAGATGGTACAGTGGATAGGGTTCCAGACCTGGAATCAGCAGTACCTGAGTTCAAATCTGGTCTCAGACATTTACTAGCTGTATGACCCTAGGCAAGTCACTTAACCCTATTTGCCTCAGTTTCCTCATCTGTAAAATTAGCTGGAGAGGGAAATGGCAAACCACTCCAATATCTTTGCCAAGAAAACCCCAAATGGGGTCACAGAAAGTCAGAAACAGCTAAAATGACACAAAAACTCACTCCTCTATAAGACTGTGGACTCTATAAGGATAGGTTTTATGTCACATTCCCATTGCCCCCCAGCAAGTGTTCTGCATATAATAGGTTTACATAAATTATTATAATTTGATTAACAAAATCTTCAGTGAATATTTAGCTATTCTTTCCTCTATTATGCTATTGGAGAGCTTCAATTTCCAAATTAATGCTTATGGTATTTTTTCCCCATAGGTCCTCACAGTTTGTCCTCTGGTGAAAATGCTAATAGTCAGGGTTGACCACATTCCCTAAAAATCTTTTCTCTCTTAGAGGGTATGATTAATCAATGCTATAGCAAGGAAGTAGTGTCCTTTAAGAGCTAGGAAATTATGACACAACTCTTGTATTTTTACTTGGAGCTCTAGAAATTACTCCTGTCCCAAGAGTCTAGTAAAATTCCCTTGCTAGATTCTCAAAAGGAGTCTGAAATACTAATGGAACCAAGGCAAGGCATGAATAATCCAAACTGATTGATAATTTTTAAAATTCCTTCTACTTGCTTCTGAATTATGTTTTAGTAATGTATATGATTATGTGCATGTTGAGGTTCTAAGCATTTGCTCTAAAACAAATTACAAGCTAAACAATGAGAGTCTTCATAAAATGGAACTGGGAAGACATCTAATTTCCTAAAAGTGACCACTGTTGAACTTCACTTTTCAATCTAGTCTCTTCTAAGGAAGGGACAACTCTTTCAGACTGATAGCATACTCTGATATAAAACTAAACTACAGCTTGTATTACCAGGCAATCAGACAACATACATTGTACTGAAAGGTACATCCAATGACCAGGTACCAACAAATGAACCAAGTAAATATATCCAATGACAGTTAAATAGAGATTCCCAATTGTATATACTATACCTTGGGTAAATTGCTGATGGTATGTATGTGTAGAGCAGAAGGAGAGAGCAAGGGAGAGATGGATAAGAGAATCCTCAGGCTGAAAGAAGTCTTAAGAAAAGATTATTACTTATTTTCTTTCAAAAGTTTTAAGGAAAAGAGAATCTATTAGCCCTGAAAATCAAGACATTATTGCTTAAAGATATGTTCCCTGTAACACCTAAGCAAATTCTGCTACTTTAGAATTTGGCAGAAGTAAAAGAGAAGCTAATCGGAGAAGAGAAGGAATTAAAGAAAAGTTTATCAGGAGCCATGAGTTAGCAGCACTCTACCTAGCAGTATTGATGCTGCTTTTAACAGGCTCTGTGTTCCATGGTCATTATTACACATTGGTATATAATCCTTCCTAGGTTCCCAAGGAAAATCATCAAAAGGAGATAACTTTTACCCAAAGAACACTCTGAAAGGCTGTAGAAGTGATGGGGTACAGGCTCTGGGAACCCCCTTGAGCTCTCCTTGAATCTTTGAGGTTGTAATGTAATGTCAAGGAAAGGCAACTTCCCAAGGTTCAGAATACCAGCATAGGTGCTCTCCATTTTATTCAGTGACAAACCAAGAACAGAGAAAGTCAAAACATGACATCATTCAAAATACAGCATTTACTAAGTGTGATTAAATAATCTCCAAGTACTACCCCACCCCAGGACCTTCCAATCATTCAATCAATTACAAAGTCCCTGTTCTAAATACTACTCCACCCCTAGGCTGTACCTTCATTTAGTCCACCACAAAGCCCCTCTTCTCAAATGGAGATTAGTTTCCAAACATAAGTAAAGTACCTTCATTTGTTCAATCACAGAGCACAAAAAGGTCAAAAGTTCCCCACCCCTGTATCACAATTGAATCTACCCCAGAGTTACATCAAGTCCAAGCACAGCACTTAATACCCAAATGGAGGTCTTTTCTTCATCTTGACAAGAGGCAAGTTCTCAGCAATCTTAGTTCCTGGGGAGACAAGGCTTAGCAAGGCCACAAGATACATTGCCAGTCCCTTCATTAATTCATCCTCTGTCTGTAGAACAGTCCTAGAACCCCTGAAAACATTAGCAAAACCCTCTCCCAGGATTTCTGTAATCATACAACAAGAAAATCCTTCTTCAGGGCTTCTGAACCAACAGAAAGGTTCCCAGACCCCTGCAACAACAGCACTGTCCTTCACCAGTGGACAGTATTCACTCTCTGTCTGCAGGACAGTCTCAGGGTTTCTTAGCTAATAGCCAGGTTCCAGGACTTCTTCAACAAAAGGACTGTCTTTCACCAGTGGACAAATCTGGCAAAACAACATCAAAACAGACAGACAAAGTACCAGCAAAACAGCCATGTCTCCTTAGTCCTTGGCAGCTCAGGGGGCAGGTCTCAAAAGTCCAGGGCAATTCAAAGTGGCCCCCAGCAATTCTCTCAGTCTCTCTCTCTGCCTCCACGTGGGTGCTGCTTCCAAAAAGTTCTTCTGCCTCTCTCTTGTCTCTCCAAATCTATGTCACCAGCTCCTCCCAATTCAGGACTTTCTTTTCACATCAACAAGTCTATCCCACAAGTGGGATTAACAAGCTCTGGGTTTTAACACAATCAATTTGAAAACCAAGCCAATACAGGGGAATCTTTAATTGCCATTACTATCACAGAGGTACAAGCTCTGGTAACTTCCTTGAGCTCTCCTTGAATCTTCCCTCTGGATGGGGCTTTTGCATGAGGCCATAAGCCTTTCATTAAGGCTCTGACCAAACCTTTGTTACTACTTGGCCCTCCATTATCCAGCTAGCCCCCACCCTTGATCTTCCCAAAATATCTATACCCAAATCTGTTCCACCCTTGAACTGGCCTAGCCCTCCACTGTCTGTTGGCTCCAGGTAGCCTCCAGCAACTTCCCACTCTTAATCACTGGATTAATTACTGGAGTCTGACCTCATTGACTTCTCTTGAAGACCCTCCCCAAACTCCTCCTCTAGACCACCCCTAGATTCCTCCCATAATCTTTCTGTATATAAGCCATGTGGTGTAAGAGCACCATAGAATTTTCTAGCACAGATTTGTTCTGTGTCAGATGATTCTGGCCCACTTGTCCAATGCAAGTGTCACAGATACTGAGGATCCTTAAGAGTCTACTCAATATGGCGAACTTTTAATAAACTTTGCTTTTCTTGGGCTGAGAGAAGACTTGAGCCGAATTCATTAAGCCGGACCCAGCGTGTTGATATTTTTGGGTCTTGAGCACCCCTAACCTTATACTTCATCATTTTATGATAACCCTCTTCATTTTTATGGTTCCCTGACACCAGGAAACGCTGCTAATCTCAAGCTCTTCTCCAACCGGGACAAAAAGGTATATTAAGCCTCTCTCCCTATTCTCTTCTTGCTCTCCAAGTACCTTGGAGGTAGGTTTTTTTTTGCATGTGTTTTTTTTTTGGGGGGGGGGGCTGACCTCAGGTCCCATTAGGTCAGACATCTAGGAGGCTGTCTTGTACTCAGCCTGACACTCTGAGGTTCTCAGTCCAGTTTGGTTATGTTGGAGAACATGGATCTAGATGTAGTTTCTGAAGAATGGAGGACAAGGACAGACACCCTATTCAGAAGTGTAAGCCAGATTCTTTCATTTCTCTTGGCATTCTTACAGCCACAGCCTGGGTTGAATTCCCAGTCAGGGAACCATAAAAATGAAGAGGGTCATCATAAAATGATGAGGTGTAGGGTTAGGGGTGCTTGAGACCTGAAAATACCAACACACCAGGCCCTGCTGAATGACTTTGACTCAAGCCTTCTCTCAGCCAAAGAAAAGCAAAGTTTATCAAAAGTTCACCATATTGGGTAGACTCTTAAGGAGCCTCAGTATCTGTGATGCTTGCATTGGACAAGTGGGCCAGAATCATCTAACACAGAGCAAGTCTGTGCTAGAAAATTCTATGGCACTCTCACACCACATGGCTTATATACAGAAAGGTTATGGAAGGAACCTAGGGGTGGTCTAGAAGAGCAGTCTTCAGAAGGAGTCAGATGAGGTCAGACTCCAGTAAATGAAGGATTAAGGTTGGGAAGTTGTTGGAGGCTGCCTGGAGCTGACAGACAATAGTGGGCTAGGCCAGTTCAAGGGTGGAACAGATTTTGGGAGGATCAAGGGTGGGAGTTAGCTGGATAATGGAGGGCCAAGCTAGTAACAAAGGTTTAGGCAGAACCACAATGAAAGGCTTATGGCTTCATGCAAATGCCCTATGTGGGAAGATTCAAGGAGAGTTCAAGGGGGTTCCTAGAGCCTGAACCTCATCAGAAGAGGACCTGGAAATTAATGCAATTTATAACACTGAAATCTCCCAATCACTGTAAGTTTAATGGTTCTTGAATTATTTTTTTTAATATGCCAACTTCTCTGAGGGAAACAATTCAATTGGTTATACTATAAAGCCAGATCTAAAAATAAATATGGGCCAAAACAGAAGAAATGATACATTGCTCTCAAATTCGTGGTTGACAAACCAATGTATCTGCTTGAGGTCCTAAACTAATTCTGAGCTTGATGAATGATGAGGACATGGAGGTGGAAAAATCAATGTATTCTCATTACAGTTTTCTAAGTCCAAAACCCCACTGCAAACAGACAAGAGAGAACTTTTGCAGGGATTTTATTTATTTATGCAGGGAATTGTGTACAGTAACTATCTTAATATGTAAATTTTATGGAGAAGCTGACCATAATCATGATATATTCTGTCTCATATTTAGACTGCAATATGTGGCTGTTGCACTGATGATTATTCCTCATGTTAACTATAAATAACATAGAATCTTCTACCACAGAAAAGCCTGTAAATGGTAAAGGTGTTCTGTAGGTAACTTCTTATCAATAATAACTAGCATTTATGTAGCTTTTTCAAGTTTTCAAATCTCTTTACAAATACTATCATATTTGATCTTCATAACAACTCTTTAAGGTAAGTGCTACTATTATGCCCATTTTACAGATAAAGAAATTAAGGCCCAGAAAACTTAAGTAATTTGCCCAGAGTCACACAGCTAGTAAATGTCTGGGGCTGGATTTGAACTCAGATCTTTCTAACTCCAAGTCCAGTGTTCTAACTATTATACAATCTTACCTGCCTTTTATGTTCATCTTTTTGTATTCCTATATTAACTTTTATAGTTGAACATAGAAAAAAATAAGAGATCCAAAAATCTCAATGCAAATGGAAGGATACAATATGCTTAGGACAAAAGTATGAGTCATCCATCAAAATAGAGAATTGTCAAATCATTGAGCTGGCAAATGCCTTAGACTTTCATTTTGTTAAAATCCATGCACTGAAATCATCCTGCCAGGTGGTGAAAAGACTGTATTTTAAATATTATATGGCTCAAAGTATTGTAGGTTTATAAAAAGCATTTGGGGAGTTTCATAGTATCAGAGAATTGCATAATTGAAGAGCATGAGGTTACCTCAGTAGCCACCTAGTCAGGCTGTGCTGGGGCCAGGTAGCATGGGCTCACAGAGTTGTATGGGAATTGACACCTGGGAAATCAGTAAATGCTAGAAATCAGGGCTTGATTATTGTTTTTTGGATTGTCTAAGTTTAAGATATCCATGGGGGGAAATGCTAATAATTCAAATTAAACTTAAAAGTGTCTACATCTTTTTGAGTTGGCTATTCACACCCCTGCACAAGGGCTAGTTTTTGCTCTCAGATATGTTATAATAAGGTTTGCTTTTTTGGCTATGGGTCCCTCAGGCTTGTCTAGATACAAGTATAAGCTTGACTCTAGACTTAGGAAAGAAAGTCAGTGAAACTGCTTTGTAAAAACACAGTTTTAATAAAGTTAAAATTAGAGTTTTACCCCCCAAAAATTAATAAAGGTTTGGGTATTTTTCTGACCTTATATTTTTTATTAAATCTTTCTATTTTTAACTTTATTGTTATCACAATAAAAATAAGCATTGTTAACCAAGTTTATTTTTTTCAAGCACTGATGTTTGCCTGGGGTATTTTTTTGGGGGGGGAAACCTATTGCAAATGGAAAATTACTCAGAGTAACAGTTCACATTTATAATGTGCTTTTTGTTACAACACATTAAGTAATATGATCGTTATCGTTTCCCTTTTACAGAGAAGAAATCAAGACTCAGAAAAGTTAAGTGATTTGTTCATGGTCACACAACTAAGTAGCAGAAGAGGAAAACACTGTTTAGATTCTAAATCAAGTCAGTTTGCCATTATACAATTCATGACATTGACCCTCATATGGAGTTCTTTGGTGCTGTGGTTTGAATGCTGTCTTACTTAAGACGGAACACCATTAATTATACTTACCATTTATTGTCTTTAAATTTATGTATGTACTTTCCATCTTCTCTGCTTCATCTAATTCTTTACAAGTAGGGATTGTATTTATATATCCAGAACCTAGCACATTGCCTGGCATATTGCCTAGTGCTTAATAAAATGTTTGCTGATTGATTGATCCAGAAGAGTAGCATTTCTTCATTGCCAGCTACCAGCCCAAACTCATCATTTAATCTCTCTTTCTTCTAATAGTGATAGGCCCTTCCTAAGAGACAGAAGTATACTTTCTGACCACAAGAGGACAGGACATTCGCCCTGTAAAGCCCTAGGCTGCCTTCCCCTAAAGCCAAGCCCACTGAGACTCTACTAAACTACTTAGATTAATCATTCATTGGCCAGGTCAAGAATTTCTTTAGGGCAGTGCTTCTCTAACTTTTTGTTCTCAGGACCCCTTTATACTCTTGAAAGTTATTGAGAACCCCAAATAGATTTTGTTTATGTGAGTTATATCTGTTGATATTTACTATATTAGAAAATAAAATTGATAATTTTTAAAATGTTTCAATTCATTTAAAATAACAATAATAAATAAACCCATTAAATGTTAACATAACTTTTTTTATGAAAAATAACCATTTTTTAAAAAAGTTTCATGTCATTTTGCAAATTTTTTTGGCTTAATACAAGGCAACTGGATGCTCATATCTGCTTCTACATTAAAATCTGTACTGAAATGTTATTTTAGTTGAAGGATATGAAAGAAACCTGACCTCTCACAGTTAAGTAGTTGGAAAAGGGAGGAATGTTTTAGTAGGCAAATAACCTTTTAGCATTTAATTTTGATATTGTAGACCCATGAAAATGTTTCAGGGACCCCCATTGAGGATTGCTTCTCTAAGAGATAAAAAATTGTGCAAAATCTTAAAATATAAAATCTTCTGTTTGTTCCTATTACAGAGTCCATTTTCTGTAGAGTACTCTCAGAATTCAGGCATTCATGATTTCAGAAAGCTAGTACATAGAGATGGCATAGTTTACTGTAGAAAGTGAAAAGGGAACACTACTACAAAGAGACATTCACTTCCAATCATTTCCTAATGCTCCTTCCTTTACCTTCCTACATCTCCAAAACACTCATTTGTGGTTGCTGGAAAATAAACGGGTGAGAAAGAACATTCACTTCTAATCTCAAGATCATGCTCTAAAAGAGAAATCGGCCTCCCTGCTCAACAGTCCTTAGGTATTAACAATTGTCAGCAATCTCAACAGCTCTCTTTTTTCCCCCCATTTTTCCCATTCCTATGCTGACTCTCCTAGAGAAAGCTTTACGTTTTGAAGTTCTCATGGCCCACAGCTTGTGGATATACCTGGTGCTGATGTCACATCTATGCACAAGGTCTGCTCTTACTATTTTGACTCTTTTCTACAATTTCAAATCATAAGCACAGATAAAAAAAGAAAGGAATTGAAAAAAAAAATAACCATAACATAGAGTGTCTTTTTACCCTGTCCCATGGCCTCTTCTGCACATCAAAGGAGAGCTTACAGAGACTCCAGAAGAGAGGGAAGGAGTAACCACTCTCCTATGTAAGGACATGAAGGACTACCATATCCAACCCCCCTTCCATGAAATGTCTATGCCAATCCAGAGGAAAACAATAATTCAAAGGGATAAAGGGACAAGGAAAATTTTTCAGTGCATGCAAATATGTTTAAGGAGAAAAGATAAAAAGATTTCCTCTCATCAGAAGAGTAATGAGAAAAAGTAATACTTTTTGCTTTTGTCCCCCCCCCCAAAAAAAAGAAACCACAAACTCATACCAATTTTAGACTTAATAATTGAACTTTTCATGGTCAATTTTAAAGAATCCACTTTTACAGAGTTATTGTCTTCTCACTTGAACAAGCATTACCATAGGTTAGTAACTGGTATCCTGGTCTCTCTCCCTACTCTAATCTATCCTTCAAAAAGCTGTCAAGCTAATCTTCCTTAATCAGTAGATCTGATCTCATGGTTCATTCATTTTATCAAAAGTCTTTAATAACTCTCTATTACCTGCTAAATAAAACATGAACTTCTTCAATTGGCTTTCAAAGTGTTTTTCTTTTTTTAAGTCTGGTTCCAACATAAATTTCAACTCCTATTTCATTGCCTTCTGTTTCATTCAGTCAGTATTCTAGTGCACAGTGGATCAGAGCACTGGACTTGGAATCAGGAAGACCTGAGTGCAAATTCTTCCTCACATACCTACTAGCCATGAGACCCTGGGCATGTCACTTAAGTTCTCTTAGTGTCAATTTCCTCATCTGTAAAATGAGCATAATGAAAATACCCACCTCAGAGGTTATGAGAACAAAATAAGATAATGTATCTATAAAGAACTTTGCAAATATCAATGTGAGTATGATTAATAGTATTATTATTATCCCTCTCTCCACCTATTGACCTCTTTCGTCTCTTCAGAGGCCCACTTTATATGTTTCAGCATCCAGAAAATCTTCCTTGATTCCCCTCAGCTAGAAGTAATTGTCCCCTCCCTGAAATTTTCATGTCTCTTTGTTCAGTTGCTCCTATGAACTTAGTCAATTTCTAATTCAATTTCTAATTTTGTTTTATAATTCTCTGCCAAACTATAAATTCTTTGATGGCTGGGACTGTCACTTTTTCTCTTCGTATCCCAGGCTCCTAGAGAGAGAGGCAACAGTTTATAGTAGATAAAAGGCCAGCTTCAGAGTGAGGAAGATAGGTTAAAAATTCACTGAAGATATATATTCTTTCTGTGATCCTGAGCAAGTCACACACCTCTCAGCACCCCCAGACAACTGTCTAAAACCTAGAACTTGCACAAGTACCAATCTGCATGGATGGAAGAAATTTCCTAACTGGAAGTTTCTAATACCAATGAAATTACAGGTGAAGTCCAAGTTAACTTCCCCAACCCACCCCCCAACCCCAACAAAGCAAAAAATCTTCAGGACTTCTCACATAGTAAATATTTAGCAAGTTGAGTTGTTTGAATTCTTCCAGCCAAAGACAGTCTATAGGGCATACTAGAAGATGCACTTTTTGAGATCAAGTTCTCTTTGTTGATTTTGGAAATAAAATCCTGAAACCTTGAGCAGTCATAGAGTTTTTATTGCCCTGTTCCTTTGCTACCTTGCTGAATAGTCAGATGGTGGATCTTGCAAAAACCTACCCTGAGTCTCCTGAGGTATCCTCTGGGATTTTCCAAGAAACTATAGGACTCAGAAAATCAATCTCCATCTGCAGTTTGATATACAGTCATATGTGTATGACAGCAATCCAAGTAAAAGCAACTCTAGCTTTCTATGAAATTCATTAATGTAGCCCATATGAAGAGATATATTAATGGCTAGAGTCTGAGAAATATAATTTTCAAAAAACAGTGAGAAAATTATTTGGGTTTTTTTTTTGTTATTTGAGTGAAATTTTCTACCTCATTTTGAAGCATACCAATGATTCCAGATTTATTTCTCTCCAAAGGAAAAAAATAACCAGTATCATTTATAATGTATTTTCTGCATCTAGTCTATAACTGTTAAGGGTATTGTTAACAACAAACCATTAACTCAAACACTTAATTTTTTTTTTGATTGCAGCTCCATCTAATCCCAAAGCAACTATAACAGGGGCAAGAAATAATGTGAGGTTTGGGATTTGATTTATTGGTGGTAATGATATGTTTAAGTTGTCATAAATGTCAGACAATAAGTAAACAGATAGCAAATACAGGAGCCTAGACCACAAGAAATAAAATGGCCAAAACATTTTAAAAATGGTAGAGACAGTATAGTTGGTGAAGGTTCAAACTAAATGTCTTAGTATTTAAACATCCAAATGCTCTCATTTGAGGATAACATTGTACTAATTGTAAGAAACCTGGGAATGTCACAGCTTCCTAAATGAATGAATGAATTAAACTGAATAAACAAATGAATAAATGAGTATTTATTAAGAACCAATCTCTGTGCTAAGGGCTAGGGGTACAAATCAAAAATAAAGACAATCTTTGCCCTCAAAGAGCTCACATCAAATCGGGGAGACAGTACACATAAGGGAATAGTGACCAGGGGAGGGTATTTGAAAGGAGTAGAATGACACACCCTTTCCAAAATAAATAGCACAGTCTTAAGTGGCTCAGTGGATAGAGCATTAAGCTTGGAATCAAAAAGACATGAGTTCAAATCCCTACTCATATACTTACTAGCTAAGTGTCCGACTACTGACCCTGAGCCAATTGCTTAGCTGATAACAGCCTCAGTTTCCTCATCTATAAAATGGCCATCATCATAATAGCACCTACCTCACAGGGTTAAACATTTTGAGAACTTTAAAGTACTATATAAATTCTTCTTCCTATTATTATTATTTAGATGTGGGGGAGAAGAGAGAAAAAGCAACCAAGGTAAGCTATCCAAGAAGATGGCATAGAAGTTGGAAGTCACAGAGAAGATGGATAGTTGGGATTAAGTGGACAATGAATGTCTACTGTATAGATTATCTACACATACTCACACACACATGCGCACATGCACACACACACACACACATAAAACCCATTGAACTAATCCATTAAATCATGTCTTCACTTCTAACTTATTTTAGGAAATAAACCAGGCTGAGAATTTAAAAGAGGAGGATTTGGGGCTGGATTACATAAGAGAAACAGCAAAGTGCTTTTAATTTCACTTCCCCTTGAAATAAAAGCCAATCTTTTTAATGTCAAATATATTCTTCAGTCAATGCTACATGACCAGGAACCATGGAATACCATGGTCACCAAAGTTTCCATTGCCACAGAAAAATGGGGAAGTACTTTGCAGGGAAGCATAAATGTGGTAAAACACATTACCAATGACGAAAAGTGGTGTGGAGTATATCATCATGGAGATGCAGAACCCAAAAAGGAGAAGGGTTAGTCATATAGCAAGAACAAGGGATAAGTGACCAATAGTCCAGTATCTGTATCTGGGTAATGGTAAGAGATTAGGAGCCTTGCATGGACCTCCCTCTTCAGGATTTATAGGAGGATGTGAACAAAAGTCACTCCATCAAGTCAAGTCTAGAAGCACTTTTAAGTACCTACTATGTGCCAGGCACTGTGCTAAGGATAAAAACGTAGAAATGCACTGCAATCTATAATGTTGAGGGGAATACCCACATCAGTGAGATCAAAGATTCATTAAAGTATCAAAGGAAGACCCCATAAAAATATTCTAATCAATGCCTTCCACAGTCACATAGCATGAAAGATCTGAAAGTGTCATGGAGGTTATCTAGTTCAACTCCATTTTATTTTATTTATTCATTTATTTTTTAAGCAATTGGGGTTAAGTAACTTGCTCAAGGTTACACGGCCAGTTATTTCTGGGTGTGGTGCTAAGTATCAGAGCCCAGATTCGATCCCAGGTCATCCAGACTCTGTGGCCGGTGCTCTTACGTTCTGTGCTACCTGGCCGCCCCTCAACTCCTTCATTTTAAGTGAGAAAACTGAAGTCCAGAGGTAATAGGTGATTTGCCCAAATTAGTGGCAGAGCAAGAGACTAGAACCCAGGTCTCCTAATTCCTAGTCTGTTACACCACTATGCTCCTTTATGCTAATTGCTTTAGACTTCCTAGATTTGTGGATTCCTTTCACAAAGACAAATTTGTCACAGTTTCCAATATCTCTCATTTAACTGGAGTCACTAAATAGGTGGCACATAAAAGAACTTAGAGCAAAGAAACAAAATTGAAACCACAAAATATAGTAACATCAGTGTATTTGGTGAGGGCTGAATCTGAGCCTTTGGGGTATCAAGGTCTGTCCATTTTTTTTGCTTACATTCTACTCTTATTTTCTTTCAGCAAACTCTTAATCCATTTGATTCACTGAAGAAGAGAATACCCACAGTAATGAGATCACAAATACACTAAAGCATTGAGATACAGACTATTAATCTATGTGCTAGATGACCTCTGAGATCCCTTATAATAGTGGTACAGTTCTATGACTTTTTGATTCTATCTTACAGTAAAGATACTTTTCTAGGTCATCTCACAGGGTATATTCATAGCACCTTTCTGGGGTTTGGGAGGTGGGTTTGTGGGGGGGGGGGGGGGGGGGGGGGGTTGGCACCACACAATATGTGTTTTGTAAGGCTCCACTCTTTTGTACAATATTCCAGAGGTATTCATTTGTAAAAATCCTCAGCAGTGGTGCAGATCAGAATTCATCTCTGGCTGCTTTCACCTAATGCCTTTGTCCTTGTCTGGTACTAATGAAAACATACTTGCAGTCTTCAACAATTACCTTGAATTTCAAAGAAACCCAATTGCTCACATTTCTTGTCCTCTTCACTGTAATTCAGTGAGACAAGGACATACTTTCAAAATGTTTTGCTGTTATTTTTTCATCCTATTGAGAAAACAGTATTGCAAGGAGAAAGGGGGGAAAGTGAAGGCAGTAAGTTTAGAGTTTGGCATAAAGGGCTACACTCCAATTACCCAGTGATCTGTGCTATGCATTTCCAAATTTAAAGATGTTCTGAATTTCACCATATGGTTCCTGAGTCAAATGGATTCTGCACCCTCTAGTCATTTTACTGTCTCTGAAGAAGACATTCCCCTTACCTAGTCTGAAACAGATTTCACCAGTTGCATTCAAAATCACAGCTCATGCAGATACAGAATTCAGAGTTTTGTGTTGCATTTTTAAGTTTTTAATGAAAACACTACATGAGACTTCTGTCCTTCTAGTCACTCTATGACATGTTATAATACCTATAATACCTCTACTAAAGATTTAACAGGTGGTCTATAGGCTCTTGAAGGCTCCTCCAACAAAGTCAAACTCAGGCATGTCTTACAAAGCTAGTTTTGAGAAAGGACCCAGAGATGTGCCATATTCTGTCATCTGAAGACAATTCTAGTTGTTTAGGGAAGTTCATCATCAAGTTGGTTGCAGAAAGATGCATTTTTCAGCAATTATCAAGGATCTTCAACTGATAGAGCTATGAGGATGGAAGAAATATCCCCATGGAGAAAAATCACAGCTAGATCAATAGATTTTCTAATAAGCTCTCAATATGTGCCAGGCACTGTGCTGGAGATACAAATACAAGCAAACAAGATAGTCCCTATCCTTAAAGAGCTTACATTCAAATCAGGAAAGATAACACTTAAAAGGGCTAGGAATAAATAGGTGCAGCAAAGCTTGGACTTGGGCTAGAATTGGAGTGGGAAAAGGTATGCCTCTGGGCAAGATAAGGCAAAAATTTGCTTATCAGAGCCCTTGGGTGGAATCCTAGGCCCTAGGAGTGAGGAGGTAGAGATGATGGCCTAGGTAGAGATTGTAAGGTGTCTAGATAGTTGGAAAAATCTCTGCCTATTTACTTAGCAAAAGAATGTGGTGTTTATGTGAGCACATTTCTCCTGAGAAGCTGCAATGTTTGGAAGATATTTCATTTGCCTCAACAGTACTTTGATGAGATGGTTATTGTAAGTTTAGGGAGAAGCATATTGTCATAAAGTTCTTCCAAAGATGGAAAAACAAACAGTAATCTCTCCCCACACACAAGTTTTAGTTTCATTTTAAACATCCAAGCACAGGTTGAAAACTAGACTAATGCGGGTTTGTTCCCATTTTAAGAAAATTCATAATATGAAACACCAAATTTGCAAAACAGATAAATTAGTTATTATGCACATTAACAGGATTCTTCATTCCACAGGGTGATTCATAGAATTTTAGAGATGGAAGAGACTGTAGAAATTATCTAGTCTAAACTTATTACTTTATAAATCATGGGGTTACTTTAAATAGCATGCTCCCCCATGCTTTTAACTGATTCCATCTGACTTATGCACTTTTCAACAACTCATTGATTTCATGATCGGATGAATATCTACAATGTCATGAACCATATGAGAGAGTTCATACATACATACACACACATATAAAATATATACACACATATGTATATGTACATACACACATATATGTATATATGTATGCATAGATATGTATGTATGCATATATGGGGGAGAGAGAGAGAGAGTGTGTGTGTGTGTGTGTGTGTACTGTCTACTGACTTCTCTGGGCAAGTCCTTTAACATGGGTTTTGAGATTGTGTTCATATAGTTCTTAATTAATTAATTACAAAGTGAAAGATTTCTTCCTTCTTATTAATTTTTGGGAAGAAAATTACAATTGGAAAATTACAATATGCAAATCAATATTGACACAGCAAAAGAAATGATGTTAGCTGGCACTTAATCAAGTGTAAAGCACAAGAGATCAACATATATAGTATCCTTCTGCATAAATCTTTAGTTCTATAACAGGAATTTGTGTCCAAATAGTCCAAAACCAATATAAACAAATAATGGTGATAAGATTCTTTCTCAGGGAATTTAAAATCTTCCTACATTTTCTACTCTTTCATATTTTGTTAGTTGCTTCTAGGAGGTAAAGAATAATTTGATCTCCTTATCTTCAAGACTGTATTCTTTGCTATACGCATCAAATGCTTCTTTTATCAGAATTTGAGGATTCCATGCTATCCTTGAATATTTTTGAATAAAAATATTTTAAGTTTTGGAATGTTTGAAAGTGAAATGGGTTATGCTTGCCTGATCATCTGCCTTGTGAATTTTCTGCTTTCTATCTTAAATTTGATAACTTTTTTTTAATATATATATAGTTGTTCAAAGGAATTTAGGTAGATTTTCGCTTCAGGCCTCAAGCTACAAATAGGTGTGCTAGAAAAACAGACTGGGTCTTAAGAGAGAGGTTAAGGAGCATTATGAGACAGGGAGCAAATGGGCTAACTTGAATTACCTCTTTGATGAGAATAATAATTATTAATAATAATGATAAAAATAGCTAGCATTTATATGACACTTTAAGGTTTGCAAAGTACTTTTCAATTATTCTCATTTTATCCTCAAAATAACTCTTTGACATAGTGTAGGGAATAAAGGAGTGAGACATAAGATCCCCGAGATTCAGACTGGAAGTGGATTTCATTACTGAGGGACTGATGGGGTCACATACCCAAATCAGACAGTGAATTGGCATGAACAATATGCTGGTTTTTAAAGAGATTACAATAGTCAGAAATAAGCTGAAACTACAATCAGTGACTAGTCAGTGTACATTTGAATTTGCCCTCGAAGTTTTTCCTAGGCTGAGATACAGGGAACCCAGAATGGGTAGAGATGGGAAACACCTGGTAGGGGGTGGGGGAGGTAGGGGACGGGGAAGAATGGAGCAGGGATTTTGCCCTGGGCTGAAACCCCCACCCACAGATCAATTAGGTGAGGGAAGGGCGGAGTTTGTACTGAAATTCCTGTTTACAGATCAATTAGGGGAAGGGAAGGGTAAAGTTATGCTAAAATACCTACTTACAGATCAGTTAAGGGAAGGGAAGGTGGAGTTGTTGCTTACAGATCAATTAAGGGAATAGAAGGTGGGGTTTTGCTCAACAATAGATGATATTAATTATCCCAGTTTTATAGATGAGAAAACTAGAAGCTAAGTGATCTGCCCAGTGTCACAGACTGTGAATAATCAAACTATATAACTGGCACACTTATCTCTCCACATGTTAGAATAGACAATCTATAGTAAGCTTCAGTGAAGAGAGTGATGGTCGAGAAGAGACCTAGATTAAAATTCTACCTCTTACAGCAGCTGTCTTACCATGGATAATTTCAACTTCTATGAACATTAGGAAAATCGATTATATCAAAATTAATATTAATGTTTTTCCCATTCATGATTACATAACCTGAAATCTTAGACACTAGGTTAAACTGTTGCCTTGGGGGTTGTGGGGGGAGAGTAATGTTAAGGGCATTGCTGACAATTAAATCTTTGAATAGGATGGAAGGTGGGGGAAAGCAGGAGAGGGAGACTCTACTCTGTTGCCTAAAAACCCTATCTGATGGAAATGCCAAGAAAGTTGCTCAGGAGAAAATATGATAGATAATAGTCCTCAGTTAGTTATGTACCAGATAAGGCCTCTATATCAACCATGGATATTTTTTCTAATGTGCTCCTATAGCACAACTAAATAAAATAATCTCAATAGCTTTGCCCACAAAGAGCAAAAACCTCTTCTCATATTGTGTCCAGTTTTATGAGGAAGATAAAGTCAGGCTTATATTCTGAGGACTGTTTCACTACATGTCAGTGATGAAACTTGATTCAAGAAATTAGAATTAAGCTATTAGCCAGAGAGAAATTTTCATAGAACTTAAGAACTTGGCACGTTTTTAGAACTTTTCAAAATCAGAGCACCAAAGAAATTGTGTTTTTAATAAAATACTTTTTATTTGTGCAAAAAACAATAAATAATTCTACCAACATTAATTATGATTATACATTCCAACTGGGTTTAATTCTCATTTGGTTGGATCATTAGGAAGAAATAGGTTATGGGGTCAACATTTTCACTATTCCACACCATTTTTATTGTGAAGTAAGTTACTCCACAAAACAACACCAGAGCTAAAAACACAGTTCAGAACACTGCCTGAAGGATGTCTGATGGAAAGGAAAGGGCACTACCTTTGAATTCAGAGTGATGAAGTATGGGCTCTGGGAGCCCCCTCTCAAGCTCTCCTTGAGTCCTTGAGATACAGGCTTTGGGAACCCCCTTGAACTCTGATTAAATCCTGTCATTTGATGAGGCATTTGCGTGAGGCAATAAGCCTTACACTGTGGCTGGGCCCAGACCTCTATCCTAGTTATTAACTGCTAACTACTAACTCTAGCATAGTTACTAGCCTAGCCGTCCATTGTTCATCTACTTACCACCCTTGAGCTTATCAAAATATCAATACACCCTCGAACTGGCCTAGCCCACCATTGTCTGTAAGCCTCCAGCTACTTCCCACCCTTAATCACCTCATCAACTCCTCCTGAAAACCCTCACCAAACTCCTTCCCTAGACCACCCCTAGATTCCTCCCACAACCTTCTGTATATAAGACCCATCCTGTATTCTTGTTTGTGAAAGCTCCATAGAATAGTGAGAGGGCCATAGAATGACCTAGGCCAGACTTGCTCTGTGTGTAATGCAAGTGAGCTTTTAATAAACTTCACTTTTCTTTGGCTGAGAGAAGACTTGAGTCGAATTCATTCGGCAGGACCCTGTGTGTTGGTATTTTGGGGTCTCCAGAGCAATCCTAAACCTCTTATTGGGTAACCTCTTCAAGAAGACACATAGAAGAAAACCTGGCCCAATTGCTTTCTACCTCTGTGTCCTGGGGCAACTCATTTTCTGTTTCTGGGCCTCAATTTCCTCTTGTGTAAAATAAAGGAACTGAACTAGGTTCTAAGGAGACTTCCAGTTCCAAATACTGTGATATCAAGTGGGGAGTGTGACTCTACTGGTGACTGAGTCTTTTTCAAGTTTAATAAGAATTACCCATACCATAGATGCATTATATTCCTTTAAGATACTGCAGAAAAGCTAAGAAGTCAAGGTTGAAGCTATGAACCTGATGGCCACTCTGAGAACTTGAAAGACACTCTGTGAAAGGAGATTAGATTTTTTGGTGACCACTGAGGCCATTTCCAACTCTAACATTCTGTGATCTTGTAAAATAGGAATTACCAAGGAAAAAGAAAATATTAAGAAATTATTTCTTCTCTAGCATACCAAGGTAAGGGTGTGCTGCAATCAGATTTCAGGAATTTTTCGGATCTTTAGAGGCAATATACAGAGACAATGACATAGAAAGACTCAAGGCACTGAGAGGCATTTGTACCATAAGGAACTAAGACTTCAGATCTGAGTGGATCATTCTACACCTCCTAAAGGTTACTATTCTAGGCAATTGTCATATGAAAACGCAAGCACAAACACTGAACTACTTGCACCCGGGCACAAATTTCCTAAGTATCTTTTCCTGACTACTCTAACAGGACTACAGAGCCTTGGAATTAAAAACAAAATAAACTCCAGACCTATTTGGTTATTGAGGCAAAGATCTGGGAAATGACTTAAATGGTCACCCTAACTAAGATGATTTCTCTTAAAGAGGAGACCAATTCTGAACCAGGAATAACTATCAAAAGGAAAAGCAAAATGGTTTCTCTCAACACATATGGGATGCAAACCTTAGAGCCTGGGCCCTAAAGAAGCAGAACTAGAGGGATTTGTGCAAATCTAGTCTAAAGGTCTTTGATCTTCTGAAAGAGCACAGTTGAATTATGTTTCTGGTTAGGAAAGTAGAGGAGACTACAGCTTACCATGGGAGGGAAGTACCATATTATTTGAACCTAGCTTTGGTGAGATGTTGCTTATGTATAGATTATGCTGAGCCCTAAAACCCTACAGGGGAGCCAAAGATTATGGCAAGGAATAGTTAGGATCCCACCCAAAGTCTGTGTTTTGTGCTTTGCCAAAAGCTCCCTCATGTTTTGGCTTCACCCAAAATTTATTGAAAGTTTATACTTACCTTCTGATGTACATCTCAAGTTACCTATGTATCTTATCTAGAAACTACCTACATGTAGAAGATTTTTTTTTAAATGCCCAAGGTAGGCTATACCTTTTACCCTTGTTTAAACTCTATATAATATAAAACATGCACAGACCCAAGAGGGAGCCACACCTTCTTCTAGATCCCCCCCTCTGCTGAATAACCTATTAAACTTCTTTTTAAAACTTCATATATATGTATGTACATGTGTTTATATATATATGATAAAAGTATGTGAAGTTAATTTGCATATATTATATAACTCTGTTGATATATACACATTTGTATATATGTGTGTACATTTTAATTTTGTGTATTATATACATACACACACTGTTTATTTGATGCAAAACAAGATTGAGTAATCTGAGGCAGTGAAATAACAGAATACACAGGGCTTTGCCTAACAGATCCATGAACCCTAACCTTTATGTATATGTGTGTGTTTGACTACCTTTTTAAATGATCCTCTGACCTTTTCTTCCCCCACCCCCATCCCCAATTCCTAATAGTAATAAAAAGTATTACTGTAACTCTCTCTACTTCCCCAAGGGATGCTTGATGTATCACCAAAGCGTAATGAATAGGGATATGAGGAGACATCGAAATTATTCTAAATAGGTTGTTCAAAATCCTGCTCTCAGAATGGAGTTCCTAGCCTTGGTTGGTAACTTGGACACAATTTAGAAAGAGAAACATCAGGGACAAGAAAGCTATCTTGAAACATTTGAGAGACTTTTATGTTGAAGAGGAATCTAACATGGTCCCAGAAGGCCAACAAAGAGCACTGGGTAGAAGCTTCAGATAGACAGGTCTAAATGTGAAGGGAAAAACATAGATTTACTAATAATTAGAGCTGCCTCAAAAGTATTGCTTGCTCTGAGAGATAATGGTATCCTATTCCCTTGAGGTCTTCAAGCAAAGGTTGGATAGCCACTTGTGGAAATGGTAGAGAGGATTTTTTTTGTCCAAACCAGATGGCTTCTGAGGTCCTTTACCACTCTGAGAGTCTATGAACTGGTGATTGTGGCATCTGCCTGATGTTGCATAGTGTGGAGGAAACAGTATTTGGAGTCTAAAGACCTAGTTTTTGATAATGGCTCTGCTACTGTATAACATTGGCTAAATCACTTAATCTCTCTGGGTTTCAGTTTCTTTCAAAGCCTTACCTAAGACAGCATGGCACAAAGTGACATAGCATCATGGAGCACTTACCCTAGAGAAACTAGTTCAAATGACCACTGGCCTACTTATGATGCATGTGACCTTGGGCAATCCTTTGTTGTCTTAACCAGGATACTTTGCTTTTGTTTCCAGAAGGAAAAGGGAGAGACATTTTCTTAGGGAAACGAAAATAAATCTCAATTCAAATATTTCTTGAATGTAAATATTGGTGTTCTGGATAAAATTACAGATTTACACTATATGTATCATTTCAAGGAAGAATGGAAAAGGTCTCACCCATAAAAAATTGAGTGGAGATCAGATAGGACCTGTGAGAAATAAGGTGACAGCTCACAAGTCATAGAAATTTAAATTCTGGGCCCTCATACAGAGGCCCAATCCCTGAAATACCTATGTCGGGTCCTCTTTGGAAGGAGATCCACATCCTTTCATGAACCAACCAAGTGTTTCTTCTTAGGCAACAATTCCGTATAAGTCCCATTACTGTCCCATTCAGCATGCTCTATTGGATTCTTTTGAGCCTTTGGGTTCCCAAAGAGCACTTCTGGGGAGTAGCTATGCCTTTGTATCTCACTAATGTCTATTATAAGCCAATAAAAAGAATATTCATTTTGATACTATATTTACATTATCAAAGTGATCCCAGTGTTTCATAGGCATTAACCATAATCCTGACAACCCTCTTGAGAGAGGTCATCATTTTATGTATGCTTAATGTACCATCCCATAAGAAGGCAGATTTCTATGTGGTTAATATCTTTCTGTAGACTGTGCCTTCACAGAATTATAGATTCAAGAATCTAAGAGCTGGAAGAAAACTGAGACCTCAATAACTACCATCATGACACTTTTATTGAGTCCTTGTGTCCCTATTTTACAGAAATAATAAAATGCTAAAACAGAAATAATAAAGTCCTTCAGGCAGCTTCTCTATAGGTAGCCTATTAATAATATGCTTATGTATACTATTTCATTACAATGACTAATGTTTTATACTCCTGTTTACAGGATGCATATAAACTAATCTGTAACTATAAGGCCCCAGAGAAAGTAAACTTGTTTTTGTTGTTATTTCACTATTTATGGCATCAGATTTTCTTCTCATAATAGGGACTCATACTCCTTTCCCTGAAATCTGCTCCTGGATAGATGCTTGAAATCTGATTACTTGAGAGCTTTGGATTTGGAATTTATACCTATTCAATTCTGTCTTTAAATGATAAGCCACTTTTTTACAGAATACTTAACCCCTCTCTGTTTTGGGTCACTCCTCAGAGGGCACATAAAGGGGAGGTGGGAAGGAGAGGAAGGTGCTAGAGCAGTATTATATTTGGAAATAAATGGTAGGGGGTAGTTGTGGAAAACTTGATCCAGGCATAAGTTGCAAACTCACATATTAGAGCTTGTGTTGGTTCCAATGATGTTAAAACAGTAAGAAATTAAAGTCAATCTAGATGGAGATTTCTGGTAGTTTAAGAAAGAATTATTAAGAAAAATTCTTTTTCGTATCCTAGTCAATATATTGTTGGGTTTTTTTTTTTGCTTTTTGAAGGGCAATTGAGGTTAAGTGACTTGCCCAAGGTCACACAGTTTTTGTGTTAAGTGTCTGAGGCCAAATTTGAACTCAGGTCCTCCTGACTCCAGGGCCGGTGCTCTATTCACTGCGCCACCTAGCCTCTCCCTAGGCAATATTTTTATGAAAAATTTGAATGATAAATCCTATTTCCATCCTGCACTCTTCTATGTCACTTTTTTTTATACTTTCTCCTAGCCTTTTCACTCCTGGCATCTATAATATAGCCACTATGATCAAAACTTGAAATCGCACACAGAATCACAGAATTTTAGAGCTGTTAGACAATGGGCAAGAACAATTATCCATTTAGAGTAACTCATATACCTCAAAATAATAGCCACTATAAGACATATGACATGTGGTCATTCAAAATTTGTTTGAAATCCTTTCTAAAGGGGATGCATTTCCTTCCAAATATCCCTTTCCTCTTTTGGATAATTATGTTAGGAATTTTTTTTTCTTTACATTGAACCTAAATATGCCTCAACTTGCATTAATTACTCCTAGTTCTGTCTTGAGAGCCCATGAGAAAAGGCCTAACCCTTAGTCCCCAAGCTAACATTTTAATTATTTGGATACAACTGTGATGTGCTTCCTGAGACTTTATACCCCCGGTAAAATATTACCAGTTTATTCAAGCAGGCCTCATAAAACATGGACTCAAGTTTCTTCCCCATTCTGGCTGCCTTTCTCTGGATATTTTCCTGTTTGTCAATGTCTTTCTTATATCATGATCACTCAGAAAAGGACACAGTACTCCAGTTCTGGCCTGACCAGAACAAAATACAGCAATACTGTCACTTCCTTAATCTTTTCATGAAGCTCAAGATTGCATAATGTTTTTTGGTTGCTCTCATATATAGATTAGGTGATTGACCCTAAATCAGGCTCAACCCAGAATATTCTCTAACCTATTAGATTATAAATTCTTGAGAGCAAGATCTATAGAGATTATACAATATGTTTTTACATAGCACTGTAATGTAATGCCAAGCAAAGGCAACTTCCCAAGGTTCAGAATACCAGCATAGGTGCTCTCCATTTTATTCAGTGACAAAGTAAGAACAGAGAAGATCAAAATATGACATCATTCAAAATACAGCATTTACTAAGTGTGATTAAATAATCTCCAAGTACTACCCCACCCCAGGACCTTCCATTCAATCAATCAATTACAAAGTCCCTGTTCTAAATACTACTTCACCCCTAGGCTATACCTTCATTTAGTCCACCACAAAGCCCCTCTTCTCAAATGGAGATTAGTTTCCAAGTAAAATACATTCATTTGTTCAACCACAGAACACAAAAAGGTCAAAAGTTCCCCACCCCTGGATCACAATTGAATCTACCCCAGAGTTACATCAAGTTTAAGCACAGCACTTAATACCCAAATGGAGGTCTTTTCTTCATCTTGACAAGAGGCAAATTCTCAGCAATCTTAGTTCCTGGGGAGACAAGGCTTAGCAAGGCCACAAGATACATTGCCAGTCCCTTCATTAATTCATCCTCTGTCTGTAGAACAGTTCCCGAACCCCTGAAAACATTAGCAAAACCCTCTCCCAGGATTTCTGTAAACATACAACAAGAAAATCCTTCTTCAGGGCTTCTGAACCAACAGAAAGGTTCCCAGACCTCTGCAACAACAGCACTGTCCTTCACCAGTGGACAGTATTCACTCTGT
>NW_027187293.1:2532084-2571311 GCF_028583685.1 Petaurus breviceps papuanus | reverse complement strand
CCCTGCAACAACAGCACTGTCCTTCACCAGTGGACAGTATTCACTCTCTGTCTGCAGGACAGTCTCAGGGCTTCTTAACCAAAAGCCAGGTTCCAGGGCTTCTTCAACAACAGGACTGTCTTTCACCAGTGGACAAATCTGGCAAAACAACATCAAAACAGACAGACAAAGTACCAGCAAAACAGCCATGTCTCCTCAGTCCTTGGCAGCTCAGGGGGCAGGTCGCAAAAGTCCAGGGCAATTCAAAGTGGCCCCCAGCAATTCTCTCAGTCTCTCTCTCTCTGCCTCCACGAGGTGCTGCTTCCAAAAAGTTCTTCTGCCTCTCTCTTGTCTCTCCAAATCTAAGTCACCAGCTCCTCCCAGTTCAGGACTCTCTTTTCACATCAACAAGTCCATCCCACAGGTGGGATTAACAAGCTCTGGGTTTTAACACAATCAGTTTTAAAACCAAGCCAATACAGGGGAATCTTCAAATGCCATTACTATCACAAGCACTTAGCACACAGTACCTTACAAGTAGTAGGTACTTAATAAATATTTATCAAACTGAACTTATTGAAGGCACAGAAGGCATATAGATGTAACTTTCAAATAACACAAAAGTAGTGTATTGGATAGAAGAATCAAGATTCAAAGAGATTTGATAGTCTAGAAGGACAGATCAAAATGTATACTACAGTGAAATGAAATTCAAACTCTTGTGCTTAACTTAAAAAAAAATGAACAATACATAAGTAAGGAATTAAGGATGGCTGACTTAATAGTGATTCACTTGAAAAAGACCTAGTGGTGCCTCAGTTCTGAGGAGAAGCCCAGAATGGTCAATCCTCATTTCTCATCCAGTTGTGCTTCTGACTTTCTGGATTCCCAACACTATACACCAGTTCAGGTATGCTTTCTCCCTTTTCATGCCTCTACTTTTCAGCTCCCTTTTGTGTTCTGTTTTTTTTTCTAATTAAAATTAAAGTGTCTTAAGGGTGAGGACTGTCTTTTTGTTCCTTTTTGTATTATCAGCACCTGCCGTATAGTAGTAGTTAATAAATATTTTACCCCTGCCTGTTTATTATAGCTAGAAGAGGCTTACAATCAACTAGAGCAATCCCTAGATTCTATAAATGAAGAAACTGAGTCTCAAGGAAGTTGTGACTTTACAAAGTTTGCAGAAAAATATAATGGGAGACTAAGGTCTAGAACCAGGATCTCCCGTTTTCTGACCCAGTGTTCTTCCTTCTATAATATGCTGGCATATCAGAAAACGAGTAAAGTGTTGAAAAAATTGACAAATGGTATTTAAACCTAATGGATCTTAGACTAGTATTTACAATTTAGTAGGCACTTAATAGATATTAGTTGCCTTGGCTTGTCATGGGAGAACATACAAATTAACTGTAAACTTGATATGCCTCAAGGGTGTGAAATGACTGGTTAAAAAAAAGAAGATAATTTTAAATTAGACTATGACTTAAAAGTACAGAAATAAATGTCTTCTTTCTTTGTGCGCTGATCAGTCTGCACCTGAATTACTGAGCTTAGTTTGAGTTACCACTCTTTAAGCACAACATTGATAAGCCAAAACAGAAGGGGTGCAAATGAAATTAATCAAGATTGTGAAGGTATTTGGCAATCATATTAGATGAGGAACATGTTTACTGCCTTTAAAAGTTTGCAATTGCTGGCAAGTGAAATGGGATCAGACATTTTATGTAGCTCATAGTTACAGAAGTAAGACTAGTGGGTGGGAAGTTACAGGGAAGCTGATTTTGATTTAAGAAAGAACAAGCTAAGAATTAGAGCTGTCTGTACATGGAATGTGATACCTGCCTTATGAAATTGTCAATACTGCATCACTGGAATCATTCTAGCCAAGGATCATAGGATTTAGAGCTGAAAGGGAATTTAGAGGTCATGTAGTCCAACCTTCTCATTTTACATGAAAGCTGTGGCCCCAAAGCAAAGCCCTGGGTTTACAGAGACTGGATTTGATCTCGGGAGCTTTTCAATAATCTTTTTGTCCCAGCTCTCTAACCCTCCTTTAAAGGACAATTCCAAGGAACAGCCTTGAATAAATCATTCTTAGTGGGGTGTCAGCGGGCTAACTTTGATAACAAATTCAAACCTTTTCAAGGAGAAAATCTGATTTCATACCTTGTTAAGAAAACAGGTCAGCATCAGAACAAAGTTCTCCTTGATGAGGCCCTTGGAGAAACATATATTTTCCTGCGAGGAAAATGAGGCCTTGGATGGGTAAAGTGGATTCTTGAGAGCATACAGGTAATAAATAATAGAGTAAATGCAAAGAAGGTAGAAATTTGGATCACCTCTAATTCATCATGCCTTGGCATCATCTCCCCTGGAGATTCTTCTTTCTCCTTATCCTTCATAGATTCAGAGGGAAGGATGGGCATTCTTCTTGCTGCCTAATTGATATTCCTGCATGGATTTCCCTTTTCACTGCTTAGAAAATGTTTAATAACCATTGAACTCTAATACAAAGCACCATATCTCCTGACCATGATTGGTCCCAAGTTTGCTTGGCTCAATCAGTTTAGAGATTTACTTTATTTTATCCTTAATTCCCTTTCCTCCTTTTTCTATAGCCACCACTGTTTATAGATGCCAAATTCTGGCATTTGTTCACACTTTGCCTTTACTCCCCATCTTCACACACTGTAGAGTACAATATTGCAATTCCAAGGATTTTTTACATAGGAAAACCAAATACTATCTAGAAACTTATATTATCATGGCCCCAAAAAGGGGTGAGGAAGGGGAAACTATAGTGCCCAATTAGTTGGCACCTAAACTTTCTAAACTATTTTGTGTAGTTTTTTCTGCCTAGTTTGGCAAATCATGATATTCTTTCAATACAGAATAGGAGTTCTTAACCTTTTTTTGTATCATGGACCTACTTGGCAGTATGGCAAAACATACAGAATTCTTAGAATAATGATTTTAAATGTATAAAACAAAGTTCATAGGATTATATTGGAAATCAATTATTTTGAAATAAAGATGTGATTTTGTTGGGCTATCCAAATTTACAAATCTCCCTCCACCAAATCTATCCTAGGGTCTAGAGTTCCCAGGTCAAGGACCTCGTATCTAGATTATTCACTGATATGTACTATGAACATTAGACAAGAATGTTTTCTTCTATGTCAGAGAACCTTCCATTTTGATATTTGTCCACCCAATTTTTTAGAAGTGAGTTCAATAAATTCTCAGCCAGTTAGAAAGTATTCTGAGTTTAATTCTTGCATTTCTGCTTACCTGTTATCTGTCTCTTCCCACTCACCCAGACCATGTGAAAAAACAAAATAGGTATGTACAACTCCCATTATAAAAAAAATCAAAATAATTCAGTTCAATACACAGGTCATCCTCAAAATTTGCATGTACAAACATACATATGCTTACATATCCCTTTTGTTTCAACAGTCTAGAAAATCATAGAGATTCCTGCATGCCACAGGGGTCTGAACTAGATTTTCTATAAGATCTCTTCTGACTCTAAGATTTTATGATCAAGAGGTGTTTTATTAAAATGCAGTTTTAAAATATTTAAAATATGCTATAGATGTCTTATAGCTTATAAAAACTGACATGCTTGGGGGCAGCTAGGTGGTGCAGTGAATATAGTGCCGGCCCTGGAGTCAGGAGTACCTGAGTTCAAATCCGACCTCAGACACTTAACACAAAAACTAGCTGTGTAGCATTGGACAAGTCATTTAACCCCAATTGCCCTCCAAAAAGCAAAAAAAAAAAAACAAACTGACATGCTTGGAAAATAATATAATGTTACTGATTAGTACCCATCTCCTTTGCAAACTTCAGGGCAAATAAAACTCTTATTTGTAATACTCATTTTGGTTACCATGGCAAAATGTTTGGATGATTTCAAAAATAATTTCTGTAAATTGTGAGAAAATCAGTTCTCAAACAAATATATCCCTTGCTTTGAGGTTATTTTTATTTTGATGGGGAAAAGTTTAAATTTTAGTCATTTCACTAAGTCATGCTTTCCAAGGAAACTTCTCTATTGTAAGTTATAACTTTTGGCAAATCACTTCACATCTTGGACTCAGTTTTCTCATGTATAAAATAAACGGATTGGATGAGATGACCTCATTTCATGATTCTGTAATTGTATGGATTACCTTCTGAATGGCTAACCAAACAAGCAACCACATACAATGGAGGGAGGGATACACACACATGCCTAATGAATGCTAACACTAATTTCTAGAACACCCACACTATATGCTTAGTGTAGAAGCCAAAAAACTTGAAATCAGAATGTCTATATTCTGCTCAGATACTGATTTGACCACACTTAACCTTTCATTGATAAAATGGAGATAAGGTCTCCTACTTCATTTCCAACAAAGGAGACTGTGGTAATTAAAGGGATAACATAAATAACATGTTTTGAGATACTCAGAGCACTACCTAAGGTTGGAAGTAACATTTGCTAATGCTTTATTATAGAATTATTTTCCACCTTTTGGATCTGATAACCCTGGAATCATTTTTCAATATTGCCATCATCCTTGTCATCTTTCATATTTATCCCACAACTGTCCAAATCATTAACATCAGATTTTTCGGACTGCAATTTGCCTATTAAAAATTTTTAGGAGCTTTCCCCCATATTCTTGGTATGATGCCAGGTCTTCATGATTTTTCCAAAATAGTTGAAAGTGGTTCATTAAATCTCTTAGCAAAACCCCTGGGAAGCATTTCATAAGGGGGAGTCTGTGCATTCAAGTTTTCACAAGTACTGCCTTACCTGATTTTCAAGAACTAGTTTTACCAGTATCATTTTGCCTTACTAATTGGTCAAGTTTCTCTTCTTTTTTATCCCCTCTAATTAAAAAGAAATAGGTCTAGTCTTCAGGTACCCATGAATTTCTTGGGCTTTCTCATTTCATGTCAGGTCTGTTCTACCTCTTATGTGTCATCTTGCCACAGTATATTTGTTAAGGCCTTCCATTAACTTCTCTTGTCCTTTATATAATATTATTATGTTCAGATTTTTTTTCAGTTCTGTTTAGCCTTTCTCTAAAAGCCTTTGAAGATGTAACAATGTTCTCCTTTGCTTCTTTTTCTTCTTTTTTGCATTTCTGGGACTGATTTTCTTTAATTGTCCATCAAATGCTAGTTGCTGTCATCTTTATGAAACATTGCTATGAGTTTTACTTAAAGTGCCAAACTTCTTCCAAATTCTCATTTCCCCAAATTTTAAATCTTCTTTACCCGGTAATTAATTTAGCAAATTCACAAAATCCTAGGATCATAGATCCATAACTTGAATATAGACATCATCTAGTCCAACTGCCCCATATTAGAGATGAGGAAACTGAAGGCAGTTTTATAATAGGACAATTTCTAAGCATTTTCTGTGACTTACAAGAATCCATCCAAGTTTACTTTATCTAGGGGTTCCAAAAGCATATCAGTTCAGAATTCTGATTTATATAGACTTTATAATGCACTAATAAACATTTTTAATTAACCTTTGCCCAAAAATGTTAGTAAAGGGGCTATTTCTTGAATTATAATTAATTACACACCTCAGTATAGTAGATACAAGCCATGGAAAGCCAGAGAAAGACAAGAATTGGCCCTTGGTTTTTCTTTGGACTACTTTACATTTGCCTTTATAATCTTCAATTATCCTATACCTATTACATAATTCCTGTGCCAAACTCACATCTCTGATAGCCTGATTGGATTCTTAGCATGAAGGCTCTCATAATTAGTACATTCTTTGGCTCTTTTATCCCAATCTAAATTTAGGAGTTACAGGAAACTTTTCTAGTTAGCTCATTGCCAGTATATTAAGTTGACTTAACCATTAGCAAGTCAAGGATCCCAGTGGCACTGAAACATAAAAAGCGGCATTAATCTATAATAGAAGTGAATAGTGAAACAATAGGAAATAATCACATATCATGTTCCCAGGAAATACACTCTCATTACCTTTCCTGCCAGAGTAGTTAGGGTCTTAGTTTGCTCAAAATACTCAGAACTCTAATGGAGGAAGCCGAGGCAAAGTCTCTTTGCAGTCAGGGTAGGGAGTTTGAAATTTTGGTGAAGTTGGAGTTTGTATCTCTGTTTGAATTACTAGACATTCACATATGGAAGCCATCGTCAGTCACTTGTTGATTAAGAAGAAACATCTTTTCTGTCCTAATCACCATCTATAGTCCCAGTCCAGCTCCTGATCCACATATGGTTGCCATTCTCACTCATATCTTTCTTTAGTCTCCTCCCAACAGTCCCTTTCTTGACTCATGCCTTTGGCTTATATCATTTTGGCAAATGTACTCTTTCCCTATCAATGCTATGTTCTATACTCTCTTCCTGGCACTGCACAAATGTCCAGAGAGAGGGGGCACAAGGTAGAACTACTGCATAGTCTATCATCTATATGCTATTATATGCAAAGAACACCCATACTTAAATCAGTAATCATTTAATGTTTGTGGGTTATTTGCTATATCCAGGCCTGATTTTTTCTTCTTTCTTTGATTGCCAAAATCATAAACCAAATCATCAAACTGCAGCCACAATAATTCATAAGAATCAAGACTAAAGTTTGCCAGTCTAAAGTGTCTCTGAGAAGTTCCCAAATAGCATTTTACTAACAATAACTCCAGGATGGTTATTGCATTTTAATTATTTGCTTGCCTGTGTTGCTTTTACTACATTCATAGAATCTCATGAATTATCTATTCAGAATCCCTACATTTCCCACATATAACTAAGAAACTCAGAATCATGATTCTTTTCCTATTACTTCCAGAAGCATCCAGTTTTACATCCTCTGCATTGCCCTCACTAGTTCTCTCCTCCTCTTTCCTCCCTCCCCTCTTCTTCTTCTTCTTCTTCTTCTTCTTCTTCTTCTTCTTCTTCTTCTTCTTCTTCTTCTTCTTCTTCTTCTTCTTCTTCTTCTTCTTCTTCTTCTTCTTCTTTTTCCCTCTCTCCCTCTCTCTCTTTTCTTCCCCCCACCAAAATGCTTTGTTTATCCAGCATGGTAGAGTATATCTCATTACTATTCTCACCAAGGGTGATCCAGACATTTTTATTACACACCAAACAAGACTCTTACAAATTCCAGTCATGGTATGGAAATGATTCTAGGTTCCTGAAGCCTATGCTCGTCCCTGGCTTCTTTCAAATACTAGCTAAAATCCCACCTTCTACAAGACTTTTTGTAGTTGCTCAGCCATTTCCCAATCATGTCTAACTCACGACGCCATTTAGGATTTTCTTGGCAAAAATACTGGAGTGGTTTGCAATTTCTTTCTTCAGCTCATTGTACAGATGAGAAAACTGAAGCAAACAGGGTTAAATGACTGACTCAAAGTCATACAGCTAGTAAGTATCTGAAATCAGATTGGAACTCAGAAAGATGAATCTTCCTCACTCTAGGCCCAATACTCTAACTGCTGAGGAACCTAGCTACAAGAAGCCTTTCCCATTTCCCCTTAATTGTAGTCCCTTCACCCTGTTGATTATATCCAATTTTGCCTATATATAACTTATTTCTACACAATAATTTGCATGTCATCTCCCCCATTAGACTATAAGCAATTTATTCTGAATATATTTTGTGTCTGCACAGTTGTTTGCATATTGTCTCCCCTGTGAGACTATGAGCTCATTGAGAACACAGGCTGTCTTTTGCCTTTTTTTTGTGTCCCCAGTGCTTAGATACTTAGCACAGTATCTAGTACATAGCAGGTGCTTAATAAATTATTGACTGACTTATACGTACTAGTCAACCTCCCAAGCCATAAAGGCTTTGCATATGAGCATAGAAATGAACTGTGTATCCGTCATTTGAGGACGAACTTGAAAAAATTTAGAGAGGGCTATTACTAAAAGACTAACCAATGGCGGGGTGTGAAAAGCAAAACCACTTAGGAAGACTAATAAGGTGAAGAGGGGTAATGATTTATAGCAGTACAGAGATTACATATACAGATGAAATCATAGATTCCTTAAATACTAAATCATTTTTCCTGCATAGTTTCTAACATCTAGCAATCTAGCTTTGAAAGCTATACTGTCAATTTCAATATCCTGTCAATTTCTGCTTCAGTGCATACATCTTCTCAGAATGTATCTCTGGGTCTAAATCTCTAAGTACCCTAGGATACAAAATATTCTTCTTTATTGATATGTTTTGAAACTTTCAAGATTTTGCTTAAACAAAAACACATTTGCAAAGATTCCCTGAGCTTGTTTGCCTCTTTTGCTGTATTCCATAGAGGCCAGTATAATATGAGCCTTGGAGATTCAAGATAAATGGCAAAAAAAACAAAAATGAGCTGATTTATGTAAAAATCAAATCAAATTCTACCTTTTATAAGAAGTCTTTCTCCTTCCCCCACCCTGCCTCATATCTCCAATTTATCCAGTTGCATTTATTCATATATCACTTTGCATAGTTATTTTCAAGCTGTCTCCCCTATTAGTAAGCACACCTTGACAGCAGAATGTTTTAAATTTTTCTTTAAGTTTTCTTTAAATAGCCAGTGTTTGGTACAGGACTTGTCACATAGTAGATCCTTAAAATGCTTATTGACTAAAGCACTTTCATTAGTATCTCTAGGATTCTGGAAAAACCCTTGAACAATTTTTGAAAAAATCAGAAGATGGAAAAAGTTTGTCCCCAGACAAAACCATCAAAAAATGAGATGAAGGGGCAGCTAGGTGGCACAGTGAATAGGCCCTGGAGTCAGGAGGACCTGAGTTCAAATCCGGCCTCAGACATTTAACACAAAAATTAGCTTTGTGACCTTGGGCAAGTCACTTAACCCCAAATGCCCTCCAAAAAGCAAAAAAAAAAAAAAAAAGAGAGATGAAAATATTCAATGTAAATGGATCCATCGATACAAAAATGGGTTAAGTTAATCAGTACTGCGAACCTCAGAATTTGTTAACAAAAAAAGCATTCCTTTCTCATTTTGATACTTTAATTGTTTCCCTGTATCTTTTGCGATAGGTAGAGTTTGGAAAGACTGGTTTCTTTAGTTGCTGATCCAAAGTACCAAGAGTTCCCTATTATCCGGATTGATACTTTTGGTCTTCTAGCCAAACGCCATTTTTATGATATAGATGATAATGATAACCATGATGATGATTATAGCTAGCATTTACATAGTCCTTTAAGATTTAAAAAGCATGAGTGAAGTGAGCATAACATCATATACAATAACAGCAACATTGTAAGATGACCAGCTTTGATAGACTTAGCTCTTCTTAGCAATGTAATGATCTAAGACAATTCCAAAAGACTGATGATGGAAAATGCTATCCACATCCAGAAAAAGAACTATGGAATCTGAATGCAGATAAAAGCACACCATTTTCTCTTTTTTTGTTTTTTTCTTTCTCATCGTTTTTCCTTGTTCTGATTCTTCTTCTACAATATGACTAATGGGGAAGTATGTTTAATATGATTGTACGTGTATAGCCTATATCTGATTGCATGCTGTTTTGGGGAGGGGCAGGGGAGAGAAGGAGAAAAATTTAGAACTCAAAATCTTATAAAACTGAATGTTGAAAACTCAAAATACATAAATAATGTGAAGAAGTAGAAAAAAAAGATTTGAAAAGCACTTTACAAATAATATCTCATTTTATCCTACAACAGGCTTGGAATGCAGTTGCAGATGAGGAAAGAGAGGAAGATAATAAGTTACTAAGCTCAGGGTCACACAGCTTGGAGCAATCTGAGGCCAGATTTTAATTCAAATCTTACTGACTCCAGGTTCAATGTTTTACCCACTGTACCACCAGTTGAGATCAGTTCTGGATTGTTGAGAGAAGGTGGAGAGAGGTTAGGAGACTCCGAGGCCTATTCATTTTCTCTTTTAACCCTCCAATCATCCTAAGTCTATTGCTGTGCAGTTGAAGACTTGGCTGTGTACACAATGAGGATTGTGTGGGTGCCATCAGCTAGATATCATCATGCTATATTTTGTTGAAATGTGGGTGGACTCCTCCAGGTGGCCACAGAAATGTCTGAAAGGTGCCAGCAAGTAAAAATAATACTCAATGAGAGGATGGGATTCAACTACACAATCATTTCTGTGAGACCTCAAGCAAGGTCTCACATTGGTTTGTATTTATACCTTTATATGTGAACAGCTGTTAAAGGAGACAGAACACATTCACTGCATTATTTTTCAAACCTTTTTCTAAAGATAACTGCCACAAATATATGCTAAGTTTTATGTGCCATCATGCATATGCACATATTTAGAAAGAGAGAGAAAGCAAACAGCAGAGAAATTCAGAAATTTCTGAAGTTAAGGGGGACCAAAAAAAACCCCAAATATTGGAACTGAAATGAATTTCAGTAACTATCTACTACCATTTACACCTGAGAATTCCCTCTATAGAATCTTCTAGCACATATTTAGGCCGAGGTAATGGGAGTCCTCAGGAGCATTTTTAATGTGCTCTGCCTAAGGCAATCTCTCTGATGATTTTTTTTTGATAAGCCTTCTTCAGGGAATGGAAGGTTCTGTTTTCCACCACCTATGATTGTATCCTATTCACTATGTATCTAAAAGGGACTTTTTGATTGGTTGTTGAACTAGAACTGAGTATAACTTCAAAGGGTTCCCACAGTTTGAACCCTGGCTGCATTCCAATGAGGAGGCAAACTGCTAAGGGCCTCCAGTTGGGGGAAGGATATCAGACCCTCTCCAACCTGGAGCCACTATGAGCCAGGGAGCACATCACCTACAGACAATCCTTTTTGAGATTAGGCCACCTCCTCTTTGAGTCTTCATTCCCTTGGTAGAGGATCATATGAAAACTCAAAAGGTTGGTAATTCAGACCAGAGTTTTTCAGGAGCTGAATCAGATGATGTGCCAGTCCAATCCTTAGAAACAAATTGCTTAACCCAGCCCAGAAGCAGCCAAGACCCCATGCTTTTTGAGCAAGGGGGCACTTCCTCTATTGTCTATGCCACATGCAGATGTGAACTTGGTGGGATAAATTCTTTGCAGCTCCTGCTTTAAGTTTGAACCTACTCTCCACAGGGACCAAAGTAATAGAGGAGGGATCATGCCCCTTTTAAAGAAAAATGTTTTGTGACTTGTTTCATTTCTTCTTAGTAAATGTACTTTTTTAATAAAAAAATTAAATTAAATTTACATAGAAGTATTCAGAATGTCAACAAAACAGCTGCAATTTTTTTATAATTAGAATAGTATTTAGTTAACAGAACAACATTTATTTCATATTCATATATTCATATGAAAATGAACTATGTCCCCACAAAAAAACTAATTTTTGCTGTGTACCAAAAAAAACCTGCTTTCAATTTTAATGCCAATTTACATACTGTAGTATCAGGCAAGGTTAGTGGTTAATGAAACATGCTACAAAAGGACAGGGCTAGGTAAACACATATTCAATGGCATTATTAATTATACAAAAAAAAATTTCTTAAAGTCATGATACAGGTTTTTTTTAAAAAAAATCTTAGCCTTACATTTTTTTTTCTTTAAAAGGAGTGAGTTGTGTGGGGTGGTGTGAAGGGGGGGAGGAGGAGTAAAAAAATCTGCTCTCAAACCAACTTATTCATCATCATCATCATCCTGTTCTTCAACTTCATCATCTTCATCTTTCTAATCTTACTTTTTCTTGCTCTTTTCAGCTTTGAAAGTTCCTTCCTTTTTATTCACATTAGGTTTTCCTTTAGTATGGTATGCAGTGATATATTTTTTTCATATTTTTCCTTCACTTTAACTGCCTTTTTTTCATAAGGTTGCTTGTCATCTGCAGCAGTATTATTCCATATTTCTCCCAATTACATTTTTGGTCACAACTTTGGTAATAAGACCAGGATGCTCCCTTTTGATTTATATATAATACAGAATAAGAAAAATGCCAAAGGAAGTCTCTTCGGTACATTGAGATCCTTAAATTTTTTTTGTTGTTGTTTCTTCTTTAGGTGGTATGTAAGTTTTCATTTCTCTTTCACAAGGAAACTTAACAGTTTTTTCACATCCTCAGATTTTCCTTTCTCTTTAGCATACATTATCTTCTACCTTTCTGAGCACTTTTTAGAAAATTCTGAGTTCACAGAACCATCTGATTACTTCTTGTGTTCCTCTCAGCAGATTTAGACAAAGAAAGCACATGAAAACATTTTCCCTCTTGGTTTCTTAGGCCAATGTCCATTTTCCTCACCTGTGCTACCAGGCAAGCATGAGGGCAGGAATGAGAATTGTGTGGTGTGTATGTGTGTTTTTATTTGACTTCTAAACTTGAAATTATAAACGTGGTTAATCATTGTATTGTAAATCTATTTGTGTTTTTTCTCAAATGCAGCAAGCAAGAAAGACAGAGACAAAAAAAGAGAAAGAGAAAGAGGGAGAGATTAAGAGATTGAGATTGAAATAGTGGGAGACAATAAATGTCCTTTCCTAAAGGCTCATTGATGTTAATTGGTTCATTGGTAGTGGGGTACTAATCTCTGGGTCAATCAATGATGTAGAAGACATCCTAACCATAACTATGGATTGATATTAAAGCAAAATACACTGATGTGAGAATAAGCTTTAGAAGAATCACTTTCACCCACCACCCATCCCCAATACCTCTCAGTGATGATATCCCTCATAACCTGAAGAGAACATGTAGCTAAATTGCCTTCTAGTGATTCAACTTGACAGTGCAAATGAGAGTTAGGATAAGGACGCCCAGAAATCTGTATCAGTTACAAAGATTTTTGCTTGAAGAGGAGTGAGAGACTCTTGGAGGGCAAATCTCTGAAAAAATGTAAGTATTCACTATTTATTAGTATATACTTTCTCTCCATCTCTCAAATCTGATTTTGTCAATCACTTAAACACAAATACATCCCTTTTGATAATGGTTGTGGCAACTATGAGAATTAATTTTTCAAAACTATGAAAAATAACCTAAAACTACATCTTGAATACTCCGAGGAACTAATAAAGCATTAAAAAGTAGAGTAAAAAGAACTGAGCAAGGGGTGGACAGGTAGCACAGTGAGTAAGAGCACCGGCCCCAGAGTCAGGAGACCTGGGATCGAATCCAGGCTCAGACACTTAGCACCCATCCAGAAACACCTAGCCATGTAACCTTGAGGAAGTTACTTAACCCCAATTGCTTTAATAAAAAAAAAATAACAACTGAGCAATCCAAAAAAAAAATCCAAAAGAAAAATGATGATGAATTGAATCTCAGGTAGCTTTTGAGTGTCTATTTAAAGGCAACGTGGGCATTCCTAATTCGATCTACACTCATTTGAAATGTTAAAATGTGAATTTTTTAAATGAATTCTCTAGGGAGCCTAATTTGATGCTTGAAAAACAAGGGTCAGTTCCCTCCCGATTTGTTCATCACAGCCGTTTAGGTTCTTGGCCTCAGCTTCGTTGGCAATCTTGGAGTGTTATGAGGCTGAATTAAATAGAGATAGTTCTGCCTAAGCTTCTTAACTTTGGCAGGGTCTCTGTTAGTAAATTAAATTACTTGGATAACAAACAAGGAAATGTCTATGTTTTAGAAGAAACTCAATGACCTTGAATGCTGTGAAATGTTGGTCAATTCATTTTATCTCTTCCAAACACTCCTTAAATCTCATCTTTTCTAGAAAGTCTTCTATGTTCCAAAGGCAGATGAACCAATCATTTCATACACTTTAGCATATCTTCATTATTCAATAATACAGATATTCCTAGCTATATTAGTTGGCATTTACTGTAAGTTTTTAAAGAATTTACTAATATGTCCTTTCAGAGGCATTTGTCACAGCAATCTCGTTAGCATTGACTTTCCCAATCCACCAAATCATGGAGAATACTTACTTGTCTTCCCTTTTGCTACAGCAGAAAGATATGTTTCCAATTCACCTAATGATTTTGCTAAGCTATTTAGGTATACGATTTTAATTGGAGACTGGGGGGAGTGAGCAATGATAAAACTCTATTTGATAAAAATTTAGACTATCACTTCTGTCATGATATTATTTCTGTCCATTCTGATTTTAGAAGTGTAATGATACAGGGTTGGAAGGGACTTTAATAGTCTTGGATCCATAATGAGACTGTCAGCTTTGTCTATAAATGGTTCCTGTGTATGGGATTAAAGGTTAATGAAAAATCAATTATTATATAAAAATGGCTTTAAATAATTTTTTTCTTAAATGCTTTTTAGGAGGGCTTTAAACAGTGGTAGACTATTTTAATCCTGATTATTCCTTATTCAAGATAATAATTTTAAAACTTCAGCCTTACAACTTGTGAGAAAGGAATCTAGAATCCAAATTTTGAAGGAATGTTCAATAAATTGATTATTCTACAATTTTAAGACAAGAAATGATTTTCTCACTTTAAAAAAATGAATTAATGTCTATTCTTATTAGCCTATACTTAAAACTTATAAACAATTCAGTAGGAAATGGGGGCCATCATTCAAGGTATGTTCTAACCAATTTATTAGCAAGAGTTCTTTTCTTGGGACCTTTTTTCATTCTTTGGTAATTAATCAGATATCTTAATGCAAATAGAGCTGCTGAAGTTTACAAAATATAGAGAGATCACTGTAGGCCTGTAGAATTGAATTAAATGATTTATGCAATCATTAATGGAGATAGCATGGCCAACAAGGTCCTTAAATCTGCACCAGCTGTTGTCCATGAGAACTAATCCCAAATCTTCCAGTTAAGATCTATTATAAACTAGGTTTATAAATTTATAATATTTATAAATTTAGGTTTATAAATAAAATGATACGCATTTGTAAAAGGATATGAACTTTATAAAGCTTGGGGTGGCTTCAATTCATTGTGGTACTGTGTAGATTACTTTGGTAGGCCATTTGGTGTTATCTGGTCTTTGTCAAACAAACAAAAGATGGGATGGTAACTTCTCTGTTTTCCCAAGCAAAAGGAATTCAAGGTTATAACCTATAGCCACTTTGCTGCATTTGTAAAGGGGAATCTTCATGCAAAATGTAAAAAAGAACAGTCCTTTTTTCATGGAGTAGAGCAATGGAAACCAGCCCTAAGATGGTACAGTGGGAAGAGACCTAAACAGGGAGTTCAAATCCTGACTTTGATACTTAGCTGTGTGATGGTACCTGACTCATTTTGCCTCTATGAACCTCAGTTTCTTTATCTTGGAAATTCAGATTTTAAAATATTATATCATGTAATTCACAAAGCTGTTGAAAGTTAAGCATTATACAAATATGGGCTACTATCATATAGGAATCAAATGAATGGCCTGAGCTATATTGTAACCCACTCAGTTAAATTCAATAGGGATAAAAATAACAACAAAGGATAATATATTTTTGATTTTGTGAGCTCTGCTACTTGGGTTTCTCAGAAATTTTCCATAAAACCAATCCTACCACACTGAAGGCTTCAACTGCTTTTGTTGAACCAGTAAAATTTTTATTTTATTGTTTAAATTACAAGATTCAGACAAGTAACAAGAAGTATTTCCTCAAAGTCAATGACCTTGGTAAATTGTATGTGTAATTGAGATTCTTAACTCTCTGGTTTATGAAAACTCTTTTTTTTTTTCTTTTTGCTTTTGGGAGGGGAGAAGCTAGGGCAATTGGGTTTAAGTGACTTGCCCAGGGTCACATGGCTAGTTTTTGTGTTAAGTGTCTGAGGCTGGATTTGAACTCAGGTCTTCCTGACTACAGGGCCACTGCTCTATTCACTGCATCACCTAGCTACCCCTGAAAACTCTTGAAAAGGAAAATGAATTAGAGTCCAGTTATTAGTTGGGCTAACTAACCTGCTTGTTCAGAGATATGAAGGGAGGAAATGTGGCATAATGAAAAGGATGCTGGACCTATAGTTGGTAGAATGGTTGAATATCTAGTTCAAGGGGCAGCTAGGTGGTGCAGTGAATAGAGCACCGGCCCTGGAGTCAGGAGTATCTGAGTTCAAATCTGGCCTCAGACACTTAACACAAAACTAGCCATGTGACCTTGAGCAAGACACTTAACCCCAAATTGCCCTACCTTCCCCCTCCAGAAAGCAAAAAAAGAAAAGAAAATCTAGTTCTAACATTTACTATCTAAGGAACCCTAATTCCATTATTGTGCCGACCCATAGGACTGTTATGAAGGAAGTGTTTGGTAACCCGTAAAACATTATATAAATATGCATTCATAATGTTTGAAGGAGTGTAATGTGAAATACATTTGGAAGAGGAAACTTACTCATTAAACGCCTGAGTAAGGAATCTGTAATTTTTTTTCTCTTGGCAATAGGAAGCCTATGAAAAATTTTGAGCAGAGGAAGAGACATGGAATGAATATTGAATCACGGACATCTACAAAAGAAAACAGACAGCTCAATCTTTAAAATGGTCCCCTCAAGAAGGCATTCATGTGATGAAGTTGGCACTATTTGTCCAGGCTATTCAAAGAAAACATATAGACAACTTCAGTATTTAGTACTTTAGAATTCAATACCTTTAATGAACATTCAACACAGTCATTTCAAAATGTTTTCCCAAGGATTCCATGCCTACATACACAAAAATCATGGGCTTGATGTGTCCCTTTATACCCACACACCCTGTGGCAAGCATTATCATTGTCTCTTTCCCTGAGATGTATTTTGTAATTGATTTAGCTTAAATGCAATCAACTAGATGCACCTCCCACAGTTAGTATTACTCAACTCATTAAATTCTGGAGTTCTAATTCGGTATTCTATGCCCAAAAGAGGATAGATACATGGATTTTTTTCTGGCTGAACAAGAAGAATCCAATAATTAAGGCATAAAAAGAAAAGACCAATATATTTTAGTTTTATTCCCAATTTTCTTTGAGAGGAAGAAGAAAGGCTGATGGTAATGCTGAAGCAATTGTCTGCTGGCACACTCAATTCACACTCTCTGCATACTTATAA
The DNA here is from genome assembly GCF_028583685.1 of Petaurus breviceps papuanus. Classification (NCBI taxonomy): domain Eukaryota; kingdom Metazoa; phylum Chordata; class Mammalia; order Diprotodontia; family Petauridae; genus Petaurus; species Petaurus breviceps. The sequence continues at coordinate 2,554,374 of NW_027187293.1, read as the reverse complement.
TAATAGGAGGATCCTTCATCTTTAGCAAATATATTTGTTCACAAATCATTTCAATAAAGAATATACTAGACTTGTTTAGTCCTCTCAACGTTTGTCCTTCTTAGCTTATGTTTTAAAAAAGGAAACACCCATTTGAAATCAATTATGAAGCAAAGTTTCATTAAACCACATCGTTTTCAGAACACAATAACAAAGTGGACACACATTAAAATTTCTCAAGACTTTCTAACAATAATTCTGAGTCAGGTATATGAAAACAAGGAGTAATTAGAAGAAATCTATATCACCATGGACACCAGTATAGACTTTGAAGAGAAAGCAAAACATCTCTATATGCAAGGATGGTTATGATATTCACTAGAAAGTAGATGGGTGGGGCGGCCAGGTAGCACAGCGAGTAAGAGCACTGGCTCCAGTGTTGGGATGACCTGGAGATCAAATCCTGGGCTCAGACACTTAGCACCCACCCAGAAACACCTGGCCATGTAATCTTAAGCAAGTTACTTAACCTCAATTGCTTAGGGACAGCCAGGTGGCTCAGCGAGTAAGAGCACCGGCTCCAGTGTCAGGATGACCTGGATCAAATCCAGGCTCAGACACTCAGCACCACACCCAGAAATAACTGGCTGTGTAACCTTGAGCAAGTTACTTAACCCCGATTGCTTTAAAAAAAAAAAAAAGAAGAAAGTAGATGGGAATAAATATAACTAATAATAGGAGTAAAGTTGGAAGACTAATTAGACATTGTTATTCTGTATTAGAATCATTATATTGATAGAATCTCTCCTTCTATTGGTAGCAGTGGAGGAGCAAGCCCAGGTCTCTAGATCATTTCCCTTATAAATAGGCCCTTCTAGATCACATCTTACAAATATTATAGAAGCTAAATTTTCATAGACAGAATGAATTCTTAGATAACTTGAGCATAGTTATCATTTATCTATATTATCTGGAAAATCACTTTGTTTTCATAATAATGGAGATGCTGACTACTAAATATTCAGAAGATTTAAGTCTACTTAAGGTAGTAAATACAGTAGGCAAACCACATCTTGCTCAAGAGGCCATTTTTTCTTGCCCAAGACACGAAATTAGCCCTTGACTTATAATCAACACCAATTGGTAGAGTGGTGAAATATAAAAATGTCTTGGGAGACAGAGAGGGAAACATCTTGGGTGTTTTTATTTTGAAACATTGATATCATTATCATTGCCAAAATGTCAAGACCACAACACTCCTACAGGCAATTCACAGAATCCATCAAGCCAACTCCATGAATTTATGAGGTCCATTCATAGGTTAAATGGAAGGAAAACTTTAATAAAAACTATAAAAACACAAATAATTTGCATGCATAAATATGTATTTAATTCACTGGCTTTCTCTTTGCTTCCTGGGGAAAATCAGGATGTTGACTGAATTATTTAAAGCTCTCTGTAGCAAGAAAGTTTGACTGCCATTGCTATAGCCTCTCTTTTGTTCTACAAACTCATGGCAATTAGCATCAGTTAGTACAACTTTACTAATGGTCTCCAGATGAGAATCACAGGGGGTAAAGACAAATCAGGTAATTATCTTTAGAAGTTAAGCATACCTGGTTATCCTTTCACAGATATTCCAATAGAGTCTTTAGAATATATTAAAAATGCAATGGAAGGGATGGATAGGTGACACAGTGAATAGAGCACTGGCCCTGGAATCAGGAGGACCTGAGTTCAAATCTGGCCTCAGACACTTAACACTTACTAGCCGTGTGGTCTTGGGCAAGTCTCTTAACCTCAATTACTCTCCCAAAAAAATGCAATGGAAAAACCCAGACATTTGGCCTGGCACTGTCTAACAGGAAATGATTGAATTTAACATTACAGTATATATTTTACCTACTGAATCATCCTTAATGCTGCTTGGGATTTATACAGTTAGCCAAAGACATATTTGAACTGAGTCAGATTAGTCAAAGGATGGCTCATTTGCCTGTTAGGAGTTTTGTAGCTGAAATTATACCTATCAGAGATTGGATTCAAAAGTTAGTCATTTTGGGCTTTAAAAAACTCTCACTTTATTAGGAAAGGCTAAACCAGGACTGTATTTGCCATGCTAATGATTATGAAAAGAGAAGCTGTTATGTGGAATATCTAGGCAATTCAATTATATTTAGTCCTGTTCCAGCATCAAAAGTCTCCCCTCCCCTTCTTTTCAATTCTTTTGCCAAGTGAAAAAGAATAGACTGCTTTGTCATATCTTAGAAACATCATTTGTCCATTTACTCTAATGAAAAGCCAGTCAGCAAAAAGTTTCATCAAAATATTTTATAATTGATTTCGCTTAAATGCAACCAACTAGAGGTATTTCCTACAGTTGGTATCACTCAACTTGCATTAAATTCTGAAGTGCTCATTTGATGTTCTGTATCCAGCAGAGGCCACATATATACTTTTTTTCTGACTGAACAGGAGGAATGAAATACTTGAGGCAGAGAAAGGAAGGACTAATACATTTTAGTTCTGTTCCCAATTTTCAGTTCCATGACTCATTTTGCCAAATAGGTAAATGTGAGATGCTCTGATTTGATTTAATGGTGATCCAGTGCTAATGATATATTAATATTGCCATTCTAAAGCATGTTGGAAAATCAATTATCTTAAAGTATAGGAGGAAGATCGTTGGATTTAGATCCAAAGACCTGGATTCAAACCCTAACTCTGCTATCTGTTTAACCTACGACAAGTCATTTAACCAATCTGAACCTGAATTTCCTAACCCATAAAAGGAGGGGTTTGGACACCTACAAGATCTCTTTGAACTCTAAATCTATGGTCTTTCAAAATACATGTGGTGTTTGTATGTGTGTGTATGTTTAGTTATCACTGGGAGAGGGGAGGTGCACCAGAATGTAAATTCCTTGGGAGCAGGAGCTGCTTTTAATTTTGTCTCTTTGGTGCCATGCGTATAATAAATACCTAAGAAATGCTTCTTGTTATTTCACTAAAATGTATCAAGTATCTACCAGGTTCTCCACTAAAGTCCAACTCTTACATCTCATTTTGTGACAGAGTTGATCCTGGGTCCTCAAAGACAATGACAATACAAGTGATGAGAGGTCCTGCTGAGCTGGAAAGCCTTTAAGGATAGAACTGGAAGTAGCCTCTGTCTCTGTCTATGACTGCATTGCCAGCTTCTAGAAGACTCATCACCAGAGGGATTTTTTTTTGGCCACAACAATTCTCCATATCCATCTATTAAGATATTTTAGTGTTATACATTGCAAAGTTATGTGCCCACAGTAAATCACAGTATTTCAAATTATTTCAAACACCAAAGATAAATCATTTTGTTGAAAAAAATTATTCCATGCCTTTCTCTGACTGTAGAGTTAATCCAAGGTATAGTATATCTGGACTATGATGAAAGTACAGTGTTCCTCCAAGGCCAGTTTTTTTAAAAGATAGTTTTTGTAGCTTTGGTTTTTACATTTCCTATATATCCTTCCCCTCTCCAAACATCCCTTATGTTACAAGTCATGAAAGAGAAGAAAATTCAGCAAAACTAAGCAAAATACCAAGAAAGTCTAATATTTTATGCAATATTACATACACACAATTTTCCACCATTGCAAAATAAAGTAGGGGGGAAGTGCTTCTCTCATCTTTTCTTTGGCATCAAGCTTGGTCATTATAATTTCATAACATCCGGTTCAATTGTGTTATTGTTATTGTTTCCATTTAGACTGTTGTTGTCATTGTATATATTATTTCCCTTATTCTTATTTTATTTTGTATCAAATCAGGTCAGATCACCTCTCCTGGATCACTGCCTTGTCTGTCATGGCAGAGGGGCTTGTGTACCTCAATGAAACTATGAGCTATGCCATTCAGGGTTACACCAAGATGTACAGGTCATAATGGGGAATTCTGACAAATGGTGATCCACTGGATAAGGAAATGGCAAACCACTGTAGTACCTTCATCAAGGAAACCCCATATATAATATTAAAATGATAAAAGGTATGACACAGGAAGATGAGCCTCTCAAACTGGAAGGTGTGCAACACACTACTGGGGAAGAGTGGAGGACAAATACAAGTAGATCCAGTGCTAATGAGGTCACTGGGCCAAAGCCCAGCTGCAGATGTGTCTGGTGACAAAAGGAAAGTCCGATGCTGTAAAGATCAATATTGCATAGTAATTTGCAATTAATATGTTTAAAGATTCGATTAAAATGTTCTTTAAGGAAAATAAAGAGCAACTTAAGTCACTGAAAGGATGTTCAATGGTAATGTTTGGGCTATGCCAATAAGATAAAAATGATAATACTGCTGAAATTGATTTATAGATTTGGTGCTATATCAATCAAACTACCAAAGGGATATTTTACTGCACAAAATAATAAGATTTATTAGGAAGGGAAAAGTATCGAGAGAAATAATGAAAAAACTAAAAATGAAGAGCTCAGATTGTATTATAAACAGTAATCAAAATTGGTTGTCACTAGTTAAAAAATAGAAAAGTAGATCTATAAAAATAGACTAGATAAGGAAGAATAACAAACTTTGAATTCAATAATTTAGTGTTCAATTTAAAAAGACACATACATTACCTAGGAATTAACTCCTTATCCAACAAGAATTGCTTGGACAGTTGAAAATCAGGCTAACAAAAATTGGGGTTAAACAAACATCTTACACGATATACCACAAGAAATTATAAAATAATTAAGTAACCTGAGTAGTAAAGAACATGCCATTTTGAAAATGACTTTTCACAGCTATGGTTAGGGATTTAATTCTTAACATGCATATAGGTAAACATAAAAGATTAAATAATATGAAGTACATGGAATTGAAAAGACTTTTCATGAACAAAAGTTAATGCAAATAAAATAAGAAAAGATAGAATCTCTATATCAAATACCTCTGATAAAAGCATGATATCCAAGTTTCATAATTAATACACACACACACACACACACACATACCCCAACACCATTTCCTGATTTATGTGTTCAAAAAATAAAGTTCTCAAAAAATGTAATATAATCAACAATAAAGTTTGAACCAAATCATTAATAATAAGGGAGATAAGAATCAAAGCAACCCTTGTTTTATCTCACACTGAGCAAATTGGCAAAGATGATGAATGATGGGAAAGGATAATTTTTAAATAGTATATTATTTTTTCCAATTACATATAAAGACATTTTAATATTCTTTTTTTTTTAAACTGAGTTCCAGAATTTCTCCCTTCTTCCCTTACCTCCCTCCTCCCTAAGACAGTAAGCAATTTTATATAGGTTATATATGTGCAATCATGTAAAACACATTTCCATATTAGTCATGTTGTGAAAAAAGAATCAAACCATAAGAAAAACAAAACCATGGGAAAAATAAAGAAAGTGAAAATAGTATGCTTTGATCAACGTTCAGACAGCATTAATTCTTTTTCTGGATATGAATAGCATTTTTCCTCATGAGTCCTTTGGAAGTGTCTTGGCTCACTGTATTGCTGAGAATAGTTAAATCATTCATAGTTGATCATTGTACAATACTGTTTTTACTGTGTACGATGTTCTCCTGGTTCTGCTCATTTCACTTTGCATCAATTCATGTAAGTTTTTCCAGATTAAGAAAAAGTCAATGTTAAAGAGATGGTGGAAAGATAAGAACACTGATGTACTGCTATTAGAGTTGTAAACTGTTCTGGCTATTCAAGAAAGAAATTTGCAATGATGCTAATAGAGAGATTTGACCTTGAGATCTCACTGCTGGGCATATACTCCAACAAGACTGATGTTTAAAAAAGAAAGTCCTCAAATAACAAAACATTTGTAGTGGCACTCTTTGTAGTAGCAAAGAACTTAGGGGAAAAAAAAGTAGATGGCCAAAACAAACTGTGGTACATGAATGTCATGGAATATTAATGTGCTATTTTTAAAAATTATTAATGCGATTATTCAAAAAATGGTGGGAAAGTATATGAACTGATACAAAGATAAGATGGAGAACCATGAAAACAATATACTCAATGTAAAAACAATGTAAACAGAACAACAAAACAATTGAAACTGAATGATGAAAAATTTGTTGTTTAATCATTTTCAGTTATGTCTGACTTCATGATCCCATTTGGGGTTTTCTTGGCTAAGATACTGGAGTAGATTGTCATTTTCTTCTCTAGCTCATTTTACAGATAAGGAAACTGAGGTAAAAGGGGTTAGGTGACTTCCCCAGGGTCACATAGCTAATAAGTGTCTGAGATCAGATTCGAACTCAGGAAGACTCATCTTCCTGATTCCAGGCCCAGCACCCTTTCCACTGTGTCACCTAGATGCCCCACAGAGAAATTATGATGACCAAATCTGTCCCCCCAAAAAATATATGGGAATCTCAATCTGGCTCCAGTTCATCTTTTCTAGCTGATTTCCCATCACTCCCCCACAATCACTATGCTCCAGACAGACTGGTCTATTTGCTATAAACCAAGGGTAGAGAATCTGTGACCTGGAAGCCAAGGGGATTTGTTCTGCGAAGTTTAGATTCATTCAAAGGGCCACACTTGAGAACCTAGAGGGTCACATGTGGTGTTGAGGCTGCAGGTTTACTACTCCTGCTATATAAAACCCTCACTCAACACTCTTATCTCTTGCTGCTTTGCACAGTCTGGTACTCTTGCCTGGAATACTCTGCCCTTTCAGTTCCGCCTCTTGGAATTCCTAGACTTCTTTGAAGACTTACATCATGTACAAGTTCTTCTTCTTTTCCTTTTTTAAAAATAATGTTTCTTAGTTTGCTTAATGGTATCTAAGAATTCTCAATAGTCTATCCCAGATATCAACTAGAATTGAATTTTGTGAAGAATGTGACTTGGAGGTTGAATTGCATATATTATGATATCTATATAATAATGTTTCTGTTGTCAAGGTTAATTGCATAATTCTTAAGGTCAGGATCACATAGCAGTTCTTAGAACAGGCCCTTCCTGTCTCCCCTAGAAGCTAATGCTCCCCTCAATATCCCATTGAAATTACTTTTTTTTAATTTGGTATATATTTTATCTTTGCTTATCTACATGTGTAGATTCCTCCTGAGCAGGAATGACACAATATATTTGCCAATATATTTGTAGATTATTCTCACAAAATTTTTATAAAGATGGGAATGGAGGCACATGTGTTGATAGATAGTGCCATTCTCTTAGTCATCTTTTTCAGGCAATTAAAGTCTAAATTTTCCTCAAAGCCTTTGGTATCCTCTGCCTCCTTCATCTAAATACCTTAATGACCTATTTCTAGCATAGATCTTCTCTGTCTATACTTGGTCTAGTCTAGATGCTCCTATTTTTCTTTCTTTAGGGGCCTTGATGAAAGAGGTTTTTATTTTTTTCATAGAAATTTTGATAGATTTTTTTTTGCCATTTTTCATCTATTTGCAGTTATCAGAGAAACTTGAATATAAAACCTGAATATTTTCAGGAATTGAACCCTTCCAAAAACATATCTTTAATATCTAAGCTTTTGTTCCTCCATATTGGTTGATCTAGACTAAGGGTCAGCAAACTATGTCCAGCTGGCCAAATCTAGGCATGATCTCTTTTTTGCACAACCTTCAAGCTAAGAATGTTTTTTTTTTACAGTTTTAAATAACATTTTATGATATTTTAAATGTAAAAATCAGTTGGATTTTGCCCCATATGCCATAGTTTGATGATCTAGACTGTTATGAGCTAAGCTGGACTTAGAACTCAAAGTGACAAGAATTGCAGTGCAGAACACTCACTAGATACTACCAGTGATAGATATCACAAATTTCTTCTAAACTGATCAATGCTGAGAAAAAACATGATGTGTCTAAAACTTTAAACACAAAAAACAGCAGTCTCTATCCATTACCCTAATGGATTACATTGAAGGATAGAACATTCCTCTCAGGAGACAGGGATAAATGACAATGAGGTCATTCAGTAAGACATTTAACATTTAGGCTCTTGGCTCTGGTTTTCCCTATCCCATTTTCCTGTGACCTGTAAAATATCATGCTTTGAGATATAAAAATCTCAGAGAAATAAATAAACATGTGTCCTACTCAGAGATATAGTGTAACTCTTTTGAGCCACAGACATCATAAATTATGTAGCCCAGCAGTTCTCAAAAATTTTTTGGTCTCAGAATGCTTTTCCCTTCTTAAAAATTAACGATGACCCCAAAGAGTCTTTGTTATATCTATCAACATCTATGGCATTGTAAATTAAAACATAAATGTTAAAATATTTATTAATACTTTTTAAAATAACCACATTACATTTAAGATAAACAATATTTTTATGAAAAATAACTATATTTTCCAATAGTGAGAAGAGAAGCATTGTTTTACATATCGTTGCAAATTTCTTTAATGTCTGGCTTAATAGAAGACAGCTGGAATCTCATATCTGTTTCTACATTCAATCTGTTGCAATATGTTGCTCTGGTTGAAGTATATGAAGAAAATATGCCCTCACACAGACATATAGTTGAGAAAAGGAGGCACATTTTAATGGGAAAATAATGTTATTATTATTATGACCATAGTTTTGACCTTGCAAACCCCCTGAAAGAGTCTCAGGGATGCCCAGGGATCCATAGAATACACTTTGAGAGCTGCTAACCTTATCCAATTCCTTCATTTTATAGATGAGGAAACTGAATCCCAGGGAAATGGTAATTAGTCCAAAGTCATATATCCAGTTATTTATAAGCATACATGTCTTATCTATGGCACGGATTCAATTCCTATGTAAATGTCTTAGTATGTGTGAGTATGCACAATGCTCAGATCCAAAAGAGCTATTGGTGTCAAACAGGAATATAACAAGATAAAATTATTTCTCCTGCTCCTATTTCTAAATGTAGAAGAATAAAAGTAATGATGAAAATGTCTACAAAATAAACCATCTATACTTTTTTATAAAGCCTAAGACACAATGGAGGGAGAGTTCAAGTACCCATTTCGTTTCCCTCCTAGACTTGTTCTTGACTTTCTAGACTTCAAAATTATGTCTCTACTGCTATTTCATCCTGAAACTTCCCTCACATCCCACAGACTCTTTTTCTTTAAACCATCCACCATTCCTATAGCCTGTGCACTCTATAATGTCCCTCTCTAAACTCCGCCCCCTTTCTCCCAACTATGAGTCACTCCTGGGGCCACCACTTTATAGAGGCAGACCAGCCTGCCTGCATTCTCCTCCTGACCCTGTGTTGATTTTTCAGTACTTTCCATACTGGGTACCTTCATGAACTCCTTCCTTTCCAGTTCCCTTTTTTATGTTCTCTTCCCTGATTAGAATTTAAGTTCCTTGAAGGCAAGAACTGTCTTGGTTATATTTGCATCTTCAGGACTTATCATAGTGCCTGGCACATAGCAATCATTTAGATGCTTGTTTCATTCCCCCTTTCTTCCCTGCTCCCACTGTGATATAAAAACAATGAGAGGGATACTTCTAGTCTCTTAGTAAAACTATGGGAAATGATGAACAAGAATTAAATGGGATCAGAATATAAAGAGAGATAAGCAAAAGGGTGAAATTGTGACCCATATAACTGGAAGGAGTTTCCTCAGTAATTAAATCATTGCTCCATCAAAAAACCCAAATGAGTGTAGTATATATAACCTCTGATAGTTCTTTATTTTATTATATTGAATTTTATATTTATTCATTTCTAGAAAAAATAGATAACAGCACCTTAATTGCCTTTATTCAGGGAGTTCATGGAGGAGATGAAAACTGAGGTTTCAAAATCTATTTTTAAGCTTCCCAACCAATTTGAAATTTGTGTTTTATTGATGCTTTTTTTAAACAATGCTATCACTTCTAAATGACTGCCACCACCCTCTCCAAACAGAACCCTCTCTTGTAAGAAAAACATATAGTTATACGATACAAGTCAAAATATTGGTCATATATGACATCATTCTGCACCAATCATCTGCTGAAAGGAGCAAAGATGAGTCACTGTCACTTCACAGAAGTCAATATTTGTTAGGTTGTGTTGAAGTGTCAAGATATGTTCATTAGTGTTCTGATGTCTTCCAATGCTGTTTTCCTTTTCATTATGTTAATTGTTTTCTTGGTCCTGATTATTTTTCTCTGAATTAGTTCATATGAGTCTTCCTGAATTTCTATGAAATCTTCCTATTCATTTTTTAAAGCAGTGATCCCATTACCCCATATATATCTTGATGAGGTATGGGCTCTGGGAGTCCCCTCTCAAGCTCTCCTTGAGTCCTTAAGTTACAGGCTTTCAGAATCTCTTTGGACTCTTGATTAAATCGTCTCATTTGATGAGGTATTTGCATGAGGCAATAAGCCTTACATTGTGGCTGGGCCCAGACCTCTAGCCTACTTACTAACTGCTAACTACTAGCCTAGTTACTAGCCTAGCCCTCCATCATTCATCTACTTCCCACCCTTGAGCCTATCGAAATATCAATACACCCTTGAACTGGCCTAGCCCACCATCCTCTGTAGCCTACAGCTACCTCCCACCCTTAATCACTCATTGACCTCATTAACTCCTCCTAAAGACCCTCCCCAAGCTCTTCCTCTAGACCACCCCTAGATTCCTCCCACAACCTTCTGTATATAAGACTCCATCTCACACCATGTGGTGTGAGAGTGCCATATAATGCCATAGAATAGGAAGAGCACCATAGAATGACCTAGCCCAGACTTACTCTGTGTCTAATGCAAGCGAACATTTAATACATTTTACTTTGGCTGAGAAGACTTGAGTCGAATTCATTCAGCAGGACCCGGCATGTTGATATTTTTGGGGTCTCCAGAGCAATCCTAACCCTCTTACTGGGTACCCTCTTCATATCTTAGTCAATAAACACCTGCATTGTTTCCAAGTTTTTGCTGCTATGAAAAAGTGTTGTAATATATTGGACCTTTCTCTTTGTCTGTTGCATTTAAAATATATTGAACCAAAATCTAGACAAAATGATGGTATGTTACAATTTTTTTGTCATTATCAAGTGCCAAAAGTGACAATATCTTCTCTCTCTCTCTCTCTCTCTCTCTCTCTCTCTCTCTCACACACACACACACACACACACACACACACACACACACATAATTCCCATATAGAATCACAAGTCACAAATCTACCTCCAACTTTCAAAATGACATTAGTAAAATTCCACAAAGGAATAAATGCTTTCGGAAAATTACTGACAAACTCTTCTTTGTGTCCTGAACAAAGCCCCAAGTAAGAAATTGAAGACTGACAGCACGCAGGACTCCCCAAGCTCAGGAAACTATAGTACAATGGTTTTATTAGAGGGGCGGGACACAGCCCCAGTACTTCCCCCCCACCCATCCTCCAAGCCATTCAGAGGTGAATAAAGCCTTTCTGCAGCATTAATCACAGCTATGCATCCCCAAAACTCTGTTCTTTCAACACAGTCCTTCCAGGCAAAGCCAAACCAGCAGGCCTGCCTAATGATTGCATAATTCTGCAGAGTCTTTGCAAAAGCCTGGGCCATTCACTTCCCATTTGTCAAGGTCACATGTCAACACAAAGTCTAATACTGAAAGTAGGTCACAACTTTCTTCCTGTGAGAGGTGGTAGGACTCTGTGCTGCCAGCTGTGCCAAGTGGGTGTACAGGTGAGCTTTTCCATCAAGTGCTCAGTTAGCCATTCAGTCTAAATCAGTGGGGCCCCATCCACTTTCTCTACAATTACTCTCTGGTCCACAAGCCTGTGAGACACACTGAGCACCTCTTATAAGGATGTTCAGTCAAAATCCTTCAGTTGTTTTATCTTTACTCATTACTTCCTAATGTCTCTCTTTCCCAGGTCTCCCTTCTTCTATATGCCTGAATTGGCAAAATGCTCTCAATCAGAAAGTTTTTCAAGTTGTTTCACACCCAATGCTAGCTAAAAACATTTTACAAGATACTGAACTTGGGTTCTATAAACACATGTGTATAATATACAGTGTCAGCCCTTAAATCATTGATGGGTTCTTTCAGTCATTCAACAAACATTTTAAAGTACCTATTTCATGCAAGGGGGCAGCTAGCTTATACACTATATACAGGTTATACAGTTATACAGCTGGGCCTGAAGTCAGGAAGACTCATCTTCCCGAGTTCAAATCTGATCTCAGACAATTATTACCTGTATGAACCTGAGCAAGTCACTTTGATGAGGTACTAGCTCTGGGAACTCCCTTGAGCTCTCCTTGAATCTTTTGTGAAGCATTTTCCTGAGGCCATAAACCTTTCATTATAGCTAGCCCCAAATGCCTATTACTAGCCTTGCCCTCCATTATCCAGCTAGCCCCCACCCTTGATCCTCCCAAAATATCTATACACCCTTAAACTAGCCCATCCCACCATTGTCTGTCATCTCCAGGTAGCCTCCAGATACTTTCCACCCTTAATCTCTCCTAGAGTCTGACCTCATTTGATTCCTCCTGAAGACCCTCCCCAAACTCCTCCTCTAGACCCCCCCTAAATTCCTCCCACAACCTTTCTGTATATAAGATCCATCTTGACTCCTTCATGAAGCCAGAGAATTTTCTAGTGCAGACTCACTCTGTGTCAGGTTATTCTGGACTGCTTGTCCAACACAAGTATCACAGATGCCCAGGCTCTTTAAGAGTCTACCCAATATGGAGAACTTTTAATAAACTTTGCTTTTCTTTGCCTGAGAGAAGGCTTCAGTTGAATTCATTCTGCAGGACCAGGGGTGTTGATATTTTGGGGTCTCGAGCAACCCTGACATCATCATTTTTATGCTAACCTCATCAGCTTCAATCCTGTTTGTCTTAATTCCTCATCTGTAAAATGAGCTAGAGAAAGAAATGGCAAACCACTCCAGTGTATTTGCCAAGTAAATCCCAAATGGGGTCACAGAAAGTCGGACATGACTTAAACAACTAAACAATAACATTTAGTGGAGCTTACTGGCAAAGAAAGGGGGACAATTGACATAGATTTTTGCATCAAGGAACTTTAAATTCTAATTAGAGGAAAAGGAACTTGACCAAATAACTACTATTCAAGAGATAAATGCAAAACAGATATCCAGAAAAGGAGTTAGGAAGAATTTAAAGAAGAGGAAATCACTGTCACCTAAATGGAACTAATGGTCAGATTGTAGAAATCATCATGGAGGAGAAAGTCACATTTGAGCTGGGTTCAGAGAAGGAAGGCTGAAGAAGGGGTTATTTCAGGCCTAATGTGGGTTTAAACAAAGGTAGGGAAATTGAGAGGTCAGGGAAAGAATGAGTCACCCAGTCAGAGCAAATAAAATATATAAGGATTTGAGTAGGTTAACTGTAAGAAACAAAAAGAAAGAAAAAGGGGTGGGGCACAGACAGACACAGAGAAATAACAAGCACAGTAAAGAGCCAGATCAAGGCCCTTGGATCTACCCGGCAGGTCTTGGACATGACTACTATCATGAATATTTTGACAGAAAATGTCTGTTCCTCCCCACAGTCTCTCAATTCTGGCTCCAGGTGCAGCATCTGCAAACCTCTCTCACTTCATTTTATCTGGTGTAGGGTAAGCCCACAACTTCCTAGCACTACAGGGTCACTGTAGGCCAGAAGTGTGATTGTGTGTGTGAGAAAGAGGAAAGGGAGTGGGGGTGGGGGAGGGCAGTTGCTATCACCACTGAAGCAGCTTTTGCATAGTGTGGGAAGATGAAGAGGCACTGCTCATTTGTTTATTTTTAGCTGGTACTTGAGCTCCTGTTTCTGGGGAGGAAGAGAAAAGAGAAAGAGGAAAAGAAGACATCCCTCCTTCCCAATGGAGATATCACCCTTACCAATGGAAAAGTGAAGGCAGAGCTATTGAGAGCTATGGGGTGTTCCTACTTTTTCAACTTCTTGTACAAAATAGGTTTAATTGTTTATCCAGATTCCTTGATACATTAAGATAACAGTATCTTGTGAAGATTTATTCACATATGCAGATATTTCTAACTCAGATATTTACAACTTTGGGTGCTACTTATTATATATGCATATCACATATGTAGATATGAATTATGACATATCTATATATGTATAATTAGAAAACATAAACTTTTATTTTTTGGTATGGGAAACTCCACCATACATAGAGACAACATAGAGATTAAATGACTGATCCAGAGTGATACAAATACTTTAAAAGTGGGATTTGAACCTAGGTCTTCTTGACTCTCCCAAGGCCGGCACTCTATCCACTATGCAACACTTTCTCTACAGGTTTAGATAGAGAGATAAATAGATATCTAGATAGATAAATACAGCAGTTAGTGCTTTTTGAGAAATGCATATTCTATGCTAGGGGGCAGCTAGGTGATACAGTGGATAGATAAACTGTTTGCCTCAGTTTCTTCATCTGTAAAATGAACTGGAGAAAGAAATAGCAAATCACTTCAGTATCTTTGCCAAGAAAACCCCAGATGGGGTCACAAAGAGTTGAAAATGACTGAAATGAATGAGCAATCATGCTATTCTAGATATAACAAAGAAATGGCAAAAACTATGCAAAGAAAGGCAAAAGCATAGCCCCTGCCCTCAAGAAGCATACATTCCATCAGGGAAAATAGACTGTACACACACATACACACACACAAAATGGTCATAAGAAAACTATTATCTGCTAATGCTATAACACTGTAACTCTGTGAAAAAGATCATTTGAGACTGCATGATATTTACAATTGGAGCCAAAATGGTGGATTGCAAGAAGTACATCTAAGATCCCCCAAACACAACTCTTTCATAAAGATCAAGAAAATGCACTAAACTGAGTTCTGACCAAGAAAAACAATAGTAACAGAGTCACATTTCCAGTCTAGTTCAGCATAGGGAGACTGCGGACACTGGTAATGTGGTCTGCCAATGATTTGCCATGCATAGCATTCTAGTAGATAGGAAAGAGAAAGCCCTGAGGCTGTGAGGCTGTGCATCAAGGCATGAAGTGAGGGTGTAGGAGGAAGAGGAACATCCACCTTGGGTAGGCTTTGGGAATAACTGCCAACTAGTAGTTCTGTCATCCTCTATCTAGTTCCAACTCAGAAACATGGCTGGCCAAGGAGGGGATCTGTGGTTATGGGTGACATTCAAGGCTGAGGAGCAATGATAGTCTGTATACTAAGCAAGGCACAAATTCAGAAGCAAAGAGTAGCTGTGAAGCTCTCATCCAAAGCACAGTGTAAGGGTCTCAGTTCTAGTCTCTGATCTATTGTGAAATCTACAGAGAAATAAGCAGGGCAAGAACGTCAAACTAAAGGAGAACCAGCAGTTATCCCACTGAATCTGCAGAGCTTTCTAAATAACTGATATTGGCCAAGTGCTGCAATTGTCTAATGCAATTTCTAATTGGAAGCAAGCCAGCAAGACTGTTGTAAAGATCCAATCTCAAGTCAGGAACTTGTAGAGTTCAAATCAGCAGGGCAGTGATCAGACTTTGCCCTGAATCAGAACTACTTTGAGTATACTGAAAGTTTTCAGGACCCCATGCAACCTGAGCTTTCCCCAAGATCCTAGAATAAAACAACCCTCAATAACCTAAGAAAGCAGAAGAACGACCAAAGAGGACAAAAACTCAAAACAGATATTCTTCCCAGAAGAGAACAGAACCTGTCCCTAACATAAAGTGTGAAGTTAGAAAAATGAGCAAAAAAAAGAATCCTACCATAAAGAGCTATTATGGTGACAAGGATTCTCAAGAGAGAAACCCAGATAAAAAAAAATTACCCTGAAATATCTACAAGCAAAGCCTCAAAAAAAAAAAATAGCTTGGGCGCAAATCCAACTGAAATTCACAGAGGAGATGAAGCTAGAGTTTTATTAAAAAGAAGAGCTAAAATTAATTTAAAAAACAAATGAGGACACTAGAGAAAAAAAATAAAAAAAGAAATTAGAGCAATGGAACAAAGATTTGAAAAGAACAGCTTGGAAGAATTACAAAATCTTGTACCAGAAAAAATAAAATTCCTTGAAAATTATAATTGGCCAAATAAAAGCTAATGACTCCATGAGACAGGAATTTATTTTTTCTAAGTAAAAAAACTGAAGAAGAAAAAAAGAAAAGAAAATGTAAGGTATCTCATAGCACAACAACTGACCTGGAAAAATAATCAAGGAGAGATCATCTTGAAGTCATGATATTTTTTTATAAGAGCATAGGTATTATACTTCAAGAAACCTTAACGTTTCCCAGACATCTTAGAAACTAAGAGCAAAGTAGAAATAGAATCCACCATTCATTTCTTAAAAGAAGCCCCTAAATGAAAACTCACAAGAACATTATAGCAAAAACCCAGAGACTTCAGGTCAAAGAAAAAAACTGCAAGCAGTCAGAAAGAAAGAATTCAAGTACTGAGAAGCCAACTCACACGAGATTTAGCACCCACTACTTCAAAGGAGTAGAGAACTTGGAACTCCAGAAGGCAAAAGATTTCAGATTACAATCAGGAATAATTTACCCAGCAAAACTGAACATAATCTAATGGAGGGAAAAACCTTTAATGAGAACTTCTAATCATTTCTGATGATACCAGATCTGAGTAGACACTTTGAAATATAAGTACAGGAGTCAGGGGAAACATATAAAGGCAAACATGAGTGAACAATCACAAGAGGTTAAACAAAGTTAAACTATACACATTGTAATATGGGGAGATGAAATATATACATACACACACACTCATATATATAACCTCAGAACTCTATCATCAAATATCATGGAAGGAATAGATAGAAGACCTGGAAGTGGTTTTGTGTTTTGATGATTTTAAAAGAAGGATGGAAAAGGAGAGACAGAGGAATGCACTTGGGGGAAGGAAGGAGGAAAAGAAAGGATAGGAGACATTCTCATATAATTAGGGTACACAAGTAGAAGTCTATATAAAATAGAAGGAAGGGATGGAGGAAGCAAGTGACACTTGAGCCTCACTCTCATCTGAAATATCTGAAATGGTCAAAGGAGGAAAGAACACACAGACTTGGATGGAGAAGTATGTTTCACTCAACAGGGAGATAGAAAAGAGGAAAAAAGGGTAAGGGAAGAATAAGAGGGATGGTAGATAAAAGGAAGTATTATTTTTTTTTTCTTTTTGGAGTGGAGAAGGCAGGGCAATTGGGGTTAAGTGACTTGCCCGAAGTCACACAGCTAATAAGTATTAAGTGTCTGAGGCCAGATTTGAACTCAGGTCATCCTGACTCCAGGCCAGTTCTCCATTCACAACTCCACCTAGCCACTCCAGAAGTATTAATTTTAAGCAAAACAAACTCTAAGGAGAGTGGATCTCAAGTTGCTTAAAAGGGGGAAAAGGGGTGTTATTGGTCTCTGCATGATGGAAACAGAAATAGGGCAGGGAACAGGAACATGTTATACCAAACTCAGGGAACTGATACTTAGCTCACTCCTCCCTCAACACCCTCCTCTTTTTTATAAAGAGGGGTTAGAAAGCAATGAGAAAGGAAAGACTAATAGGATGGAGGGAAATGTACAAATGACAGTCATAACTGTGAATGTGAATAGAACAAACTCAACCATAAAACAGAATAGGACAATAGACTCGATTAGAAAACGAAGTCAAACAATTTATCTCTAAGAAATATACTTGAAGCAGAAAGAAGCACAAAGAGTTAAAATAAGGGACTGGATCAAAATCTATTATGCCTCACTTGAAGAAAGAATTTTTAAAACTTTGGGTGACAAATTTATTTAAAAATAAATTAAATGGAAGAGGTTGCAATCATGTTCTCAGACAAAGCAACAGCAGTATGGGGGTGGGGGCAGTACTTAATTAATAGAGATAAATAAGGAAACTATCTTTTGCTTAAAGGTACCATAGAAAATCAGAACAGGTAGGTGGTACAGTGGATAAAGCAATGGGCTTTGAATCAGGAAGACATCTTCATGAGTTCAAATCTAGTCCTCAGACAAAATACTAGCTATATGACCCTAGGAAAGTCACTTAATCCTCTTTGCCTCAGTTCTTCATCTATAGAATGAGCTGGAGAAGGAAATGACAAACTACTCCAGAATCTTTGTCAAGAAAATTCCAAAATAGGGTCATGGAGTGTTCAGAAAAAACTGAAAAACAACACCACCACCATAGAAAATGAAGACCTATCAATACATAGATTTACCAGATGGTAGAGTATCTAAATACTTAAAGAAAAAGTTCAATTAATTACAGGGAGAAAGAGAAAATAAGACTGATTGGTATTCAAAACATTTTCTCCAGGTGTGTTCCAACTAACCGCTTTCTGTAAAATTTAAGTGATCCTACAGGCTTCTTGAAAAACCTGAGTTTCCAGAAGGTGTGGATAACTCCTCTGACAATGACTTCCCAGACTATCACACTGTGTTTGAAAATTAGAACAGGTTACAAATGACCACAACATTTCTCCTACTCTTTTCAGAGTCTCTAGGAGAAAAATAGAAACCACTTGTTTCTTTGTTATTTGACTGAATATGAAGGATGAATTACTTCTATTCAAAGTAGTAAGGTAACCTAAGCAATAGGTATGTTACATAAAAAGATTAGCATTCCTTTAATGAAAACATTATCTACAAATAAATTTAAAGTCTCATATGGTAGATTTCAAGTGATTTCTGATGTATCCAGATGGACTAAAGTTATCTAACTCCTGAATGATACTAGTTTAAGCCAATTACCACAGCAACCAACAGAACATTTGGATTGTATCCCTGCCCACCATCCCTGTGAAACCCCAGGCATGGCAATAAAGTTGCTTCCTCTAAGATCCTTGGTATTAAACCTACATTAGCTGCAGGGGTCTCTTTGTGCCACTTGGCTTAGAGTATTTTCTATAATTACTAGGATGATGAAAGCTGTTATGAGGCAAGGTAGCAAGCAAGAGAGCCAAACTAATTCCTAGCTTCCTGAACTAAAAATAAAATATACTGAGACTGATTGGGTTTGTTTTAGTGATTAAAAAAAGGTTTTAGCAGCTGTCTCATAAAATTGCCTCTTTTCTTTCACATTAAAGGACATTTTCATACCTAAGACATCCCTGAAAATGCAGTCTGTGAATGTCTCACTATCTCTCTAAAAAAACAGAAGGGTCAAAGTGAATGTAGCTATTAAATTTATTTGCCTCTTTCATGTACTGAATCACTATTTAGCAATTTCTATTAACCAAAAGCATCTAATAATTAACCTTAAGAGTTTAACAAAGATTTCACAATTACATCAATGCATATAATACCATCTAACTCTTGCCCAGAATGCTAACAAGAACACAAAATGACCCTTTTGGAGGAAATCTTATCTAATGGGAAGAATACCCTCCTCTCTGGAAACTTTCTGCACTGGCAGTGACTCACAGACTACAAAGGTCATCTCCTTTCTCCATACATGATATTAAACAATAACAACTCGTATTTTAAAGTAGCACATTAAAATCCAAAATCTCTTCTTCACAGCATCCTATAAGGAGAAGAGAATGGGATCTGAAAACTCTGAACTCGATTTGATTCCTGGGAAAATTTTAAAATAACAGAGATGGTTCATGAACATCTATAAAAGGATACAGTGATCACAAAGAACAAGCATGGACTAATTATAAACAAGTCCTGTAAGGGTCATTTCCCCCAGGCCCTTTTTTGTACAATATTATTAAGATTTATTATGTGATAATAAAGCTTCTCTATCATTTCCTTCCCTGATATCTCATTGTGGTATGTAGGTGACTATATTCTCAAAAGTTATGACAGCAGGATTGTAAGGTGTGATTTTCAGCTATATGTTACCAAGGTTTTAAGAAGAATTCTAGTTTCAGACTACATATGTTTTCTGAAGACCAGTCTAAGTATGTTAATGTACATTATCAATGGGTGGACCACCTGATGACATATATTTCAGCCACAACATTTCATGAAACAAAGAAATATTGAAAACCCTCAGAAATTTTCAGCTCCTTACTACTTCTGTAATGACAAAACTAGATTGTTTAGAGCACTGGACCTGGAGTTAAGACCCAAGTTCAAATATGATCTTAGATACTTATTAAATGTGTAACTGAGTAAATAACTTAACCTCTGTCTGACTCAAATGATATGACCTATCTATAAGGAATGTTATAAGAATAAAATGAAATATTTGTAAAGCTCTTAGAAAACTTTAAGATACTATATCAATTATAGCTGTTATGATGGTACCAAAGTAGAAAAGTGGCCAGAGGATGCTAAGAATCACAATTTTTAGACCTTATAGAAAGGTTAATGCAATAATTAGTATGTGAAATATGAGAGTCTCGTCCAGTTGCCAATGTATAGAAATATAACTACAGGAACTGAATCATAGAGATCTTGACATTCTCCCTATAAAGAAAACCAGAGGGCAAAAGGAAGTTACAGATAGCTTCTCCTTGATGAATCAAAGAGGTTGGTAGAATAATTTTGATCACTTTTCCAAGGAAAACAAGAAATTTAATTTCACAAGATACATGGTCATCTCATATTGTAATGCTCATAAAGATTTGCAAATGCTTACCAGAAGATGTAAAAGAAGGGAAATGCTACAACAAATTAAATTAGTGAACCTCCAAATTAAATATGTATGTGTGTGTGTGTATATACACACGCACACACATTCACACACAGAGATACACACACTTTAATATGTAGTAACCTCCATACAAAAATGAATATGGCTAAAGAAGTGAAAAATATGATAGAAAACATTATTCAGAAGAAAACAGAGACTAGTATACCCTACAGACACCTCATGCCTACATATATAATGATATATTCTTCAAGAAGAGAGTTAGGAGGCACTGGATATGGTGAGCAGCAGATCTTTATAGTCAGTCTATCAGATAAAAGTCATATATCTAAAATATATAAAGGATTTTCATAGTCATGTGAAAAAATGCTCTAAATCATTATTGATTAAAGAAATGCAAATTTAAACAATCTTGAGATACCACTTTATACCTACCAGATTGGCTAAAATAATAGAAGGGGAAAGTGCAAATGCTAGAGGGAATAGGAAAAAATTGGTACACTAATTCATTATTCGTGGAATTGTGAACTGGACCATCCTGGAGAACAATCTAGAATTATGCCCAAAGAGTTATTAAACTACTTATACCCTTTGACCCATCAATACCACTACTTGGTTTATTTACAAAGATAATTAGGGAAAAAAGAAAAGAATCTTTATGTTATAAAATGTTTAAGGCAGCTCTCTTTGTGTTGGCAAAGAACTGAAAATTACAGGGATGCCCATCAATTGGGGACTGACTAAACAAGTTTGGTATGTGATTGTGATAGAATACCACTGTGCTATAAGAAATGATTAGCTTAATGATTTTAGAACAATTTTAGATTTTAGAAAAACTTAGAAAGACTTGCACAGAATAATGAAGAGCAAAATGAGCAGAACCAAGACAACATTGTATACAGTAACAGTAATATTGTTTTGAGAATGACTTTGAGCAAATAAGTTATTTTTTCTATTATAAAAACCCAAATTAACTATAAAGGACATACAAAGAAAGACACTATCTACATCCAGAAAAATAGAAGTATATATAGAATAATTTTACATATATATACCTATAATGGTAGTCATCTGGGGAAAGATGAAGAAAAAAAAGAAATTTATATGGTAGCTTTGTTGTATATTTGAATGGAATAGCAAGTTGTATATAGTAGATCTGCAGTTTCATGTATTATATTTTTATTATCCTATGTTATGGAAATGCTTGTGTTATTTCAAAAATTAAAAATAAAACAATTTAAAAATTAAATTGATTATATTCTAACAAAAAGGAAATGGTTGTGTACAATGAGACCATCAATTTGTTACAGCAAAGATCAAGACCAATACCAAATTAGAATAAAATGAGAAGTTATAGAATATTATTGACTCAAACTCCACCTGAACCATCTTAATTAAGGTATTGCTACAAAGAGGAAAATGGGTAAAATAATAGATATTATATAGACATTTAAAATAATTTTCATGAAATAAATATTTACTATTTTAAAATTTACTTAGGAAATTTGTGGGGTTTAATTTTTTCTTTGTGAACACCTTTTATTTCACTGATATAGGCAAATTCTAGAAAGGAATCTCAATCATTCAATGTTGCTACTATACTACAGCTTATATTCTTATAGAGTTTTCTGGGAACATAGAGGTTAGATGACTTAATTATGATCACATAGCCAGTGTGTGAGTCAGGAATAGGGCTGGAGCCCAGGCTAACTCTCTTTCTTTCTTTCTTTCTTTCTTTCTTTCTTTCTTTCTTTCTTTCT